>NC_136501.1:18343524-18718524 GCF_053919585.1 Euprymna scolopes
TTTTTGATTCAATTTAAATTAAATTTTTATACCTTACTTTGTAAAATTTATAAAAGTGTACTTTGAAGATAAATAAATTTCAAATTGAATCTTGTACCTTTATTTTTAAAGCCTATAGTAAAAACATTTTGTTTAACAATTTTTATGCTTTGGATGAAATGCTTTTCTAACTTGTATATATATATATATTTATATATATATATATATATATATATATATATATATATATATATATATATAAATATATATATATATATATATATATATATATATATATATAACTACTTAATTTACTCACATAAAATTAATATACGAAAGTAAAGATTTATGCGTAAACTTTAAGTATTTACTTCAAAAGTACTCAATACGTAGGTAGAGCTAGTTAGTAATTTATAAAATATATATGGCGATTAAGCTACACTGAATATTCCGCGTTTCATCCACTCTAAAACTCTTCAGGCTTATGCGCGAATTCTGTGGTTGTTTATCGTTTTTATATGCTCCTCTTCTATTGAGATTTTAGTTAGCCAATCAGCTTTCTAGTATCCACCGTGCCCTTCCTATCATATATATATAAATATACAAACTATATGTTACATATTTAATACACATACCATTATTTCATTACAGTGGATAAGTATACATACATACATGCACACATATTTACACACACACACACACACACACACACACACACACATATGCATATATATACTGATATGATGGCAGCAAATTCGTTCTCGAATATTGCCATTACTTGATATTGCATTAAAAAATTGAAACATGAAGACAGATCAGTAATGAACCGCACAAAAGTGGCTTTTAAGCTCGGCCAAACTCTGGCATTCTTTGGCACACATGGTGCAGACATGACTGCCACTAGCAGCACTTCTTGATGGTCACTTCTATGAACATTCAAATGCCGTTTCAAACCGCCTGCTGTTTTGCACGTCTGCCCGCAGTTGACACAAGACTGTTTTGTGGCCCATTGCATTGATGAGCAGTCTGGTGGCTTATCAGCCCAGCTCTGCTCAGACATAGTCTCCCGCACGCCTCACACTCCAGACCAATTTGGTGTCCTAGCTCATCAACTGCTTCTTGCACATTCCCTTTCCGAATATCACACTTCAGTCGTTCATACTGGGTTCGATCAGCCTCAAACTTGCCCACATCTTCCCGCAAGGCCCTTCTCCACTCTCCACGATCCAAAGCAAGACTCTCCCAGGTTTTCTCATGCATCTCACATTTTTTCAAGTAGGACCTCAAACAATCCTTGAACCTCATTTTAGGCTTTTGAGCCAGACGCCTTCCCTTGGCAAGCTCGCCATAAAGGATTTGTTTGGGAAGTTGACTGTCTAACATCCTTACCACATGCCCACTCCATCTCAGTCTATGTTTGATAATAAGACCTTCAATGCTTAGACATTGGGTCCGTTCAAGAACCTCAACATCACTGACATACATTTGCCAGCACAGACCTAAGATTCACCATAGGCACATCTGGTGAAACCACTCGAGACATCTTAAATGCTTCCTGTATGTTGCCCAAGTCCCACAGGCATAGAGAAGAGCAGAAAGAATGCATGCGGCATAAATCTTGATCTTTGTTGGTAGCGGGATTCCACAACAACTCCACAAACGCTTGTCCAACTTTCCAAAAGCATCGCTTGCTTTGCTGATCCATAATGATGCGTCATCATCCAGGGAACGGGACATACTTAGTGTGCTACCCAAGTATACAAACTTAGTGACAACCGCTATCTTTGACCCATAGACATAAATTGATGGTTCATAATATGGCATGCCTGGCACAGGCTGATACATTAAGACATTTTTTTTTTCAGACTGATAGTCAGCCCCAATGCACTGCAGGCAATCGCAAAGGCGTCCATAAGATGCTGCATATCAGCCCCCGTATGAGCCACCAGATCACAGTCATCTGCATAGAGCAAGTCACAAATCGTGTTGGTGAGTACTTTTGTACTTGTATTGAAGCGCTTAATGTTGAACAACCCCCCCAGTAGTTCGGTAGTAAATATAGACACCATCAGAGCAACCTCTGAATGCCATCTGAAAGACCATGATGAAATACAAAGCAAAGAGTGTGGGTGCTGGAATGTCTCCTTACTTAACACCATTTTCTACTGAGATAGGATCAGCCAGTTTTCCCTCAACGTTGATCACAGCCTTCATAACATCATGGAAGAGCTTTAAGATGGTTAAAAACTTGTGAGGACAGCCACGCTTTTTCAGAATCTCTCACAAAGCATCTCTATTTACTGTATGAAAGGCCTTGGTTAAATCGATGAACACCTGATACAGACCCTTTCGCTGTTCTATACATTTCTCCTGTAGTTGCCTGGCTGTAAAAATCATATCCACTGTCTCTCAACTACTTCTGAAACCACACTGCGACTCAGGCAAAACATCGTTAGCAATGTGCTCCACCATTCTGTCTAGCATGATCCTACAGAGCACTTTACTGACTACTGACAGCAAAGAGATACCCCGATAATTTCCACATTCATCTCTGGCACCCTTTCCCTTGTATAGCACCACCATTAGTCCATCCCGCCAATCCTGTGGAACACACTCATCACGCCAAGCAATCTGCAACAAGTCCGTCAAGCATTGCATCATCTTGGGCCCAGAACATTTAAAGATCTCTGCACGCAACCAATTCAGGTCAGGGAACTTTCTATTGTTCAGCTTATGGACAGCTGCTTCAATCTCCTGGAGAGAGGGAACCTATGCCAAGATATTCTTGACTGGATTGCTAAGAATCGACCTAACAAACTCCTGATCAATGTAAGAAGGCCTGTTCAGGAGGTCATCAAAATGCTCCTTCCATCTATGAAGAATGTTCATAGGGTCTCAAAGTAGATCCTCAAGTGCAACGGAGTGATAGGTGATCTGGATGGTTTGTAAACCGCACGCAATAGGCTGTATAAGACCTTGGTGTTGTTAGAATCTGAGGCAAGTTGTATTTCCTCAGCTTTCTGCCTCCACCATTCATCCTGTATGTTTCACAACCTCCTCTGCAACTCACCTTTGATTGCCTTAAAATTGTCCCTCAATCGATCTTGCGCACCATCTGTCAAACCACCTCCAAGAGAAGCCTGCAACGCCCTGACCTTTGAATCAAGCAAAGCCTGAATTTAATACTCTCTCACATACCTCATAGACAGACTCCCTAAAAGTAGGCCAAGAGTTTTCACAGTCAATCTCTTCCATCTCCTTAACTAGTTTTTCCCTCACAATATTGTCCCTTAGACGGTCAACATTAAGTCGCTTTGGGATAGCCACACCAGGTCCCTTCATCTTGGGCTTCACAACAAACTTAACTTTTGCATGGATCAACCAATGGTCGGTCCAGCACTCTGCAACATGCATGACACAAACACTGCAGATATCCCTTATCTCACGTTTTCTAACTAACACATAGTCTATCAAGTGCCATTGTTTGGAACCAGGATGCACTCAAGTCGTCTTGAATTTGTCCTTCTGCTGAAACATGTGTTACCGATTTTAAAACCCATCTCTGAACAAAACTGCAACAACATCAAACCATTGCTATTACACTTACCCACTCCATGTTTACCCAGCACATCCCAGGTTTCACAATTTCTTCCCACCCTAGCATTAAAATCTTCAAGAATGACGATCTTGTCCGCAGAGGGAATGCATCTAACTATGCTGCACAATGCAAAGTAGAAAGCAACCTTTTCACCTTCTGTTGCATCCATAGTGGGTGCATAGACTCTCAAAAGAGTTGTATAATGACTACTTACCAGAGGTAGCCTCATAGTCATGATCTGGTCACTCACTCCACGGGTAAGTTCTTCCAGGCTTGAAAGAATTGATGCTTTTATAGTAAAAGCCACACCTAATTCCCTCTTACATCCATCTGCTCTACCACTCCAGAAAATGGTATAGCCCCCAGCCAACTCAGAAAACTGTCCCTTATCAGCCAGCCCAGTCTCAGATAGCACAACTATGTCCATGTCATAACGTTGAAGTTCCTTAGATACAAGAGCAGATCTATGCTCTAGATGCGTTATTGCTGACGGCAAGTCAAACAGCATCCGCACATTCCAACAGCCGATGGTCATTGTCATATATTTCCTCGCAGTAGCATGATGACGACCGGATCCAGGCTGAAGTTCCAGTTCCTTTATTGCCATTTACAGTCATAACTATATTAGCCAAATGCATTAAATGTTTTGCCGTTTTATGCTACATCCGACCTTTTTGTTATCGAGATACACACTGATGATAAAATGTGTATCCCATTTCATATCGAGCAATTCCTGTGCTTGAAGCTTTTTATAGTGAGGAAAGACTTTGCACGAGTCAATTCCACTCTCTGAACAGTTGTCACATTGAACCAAAAAGAGGAGCAAGACAACATAATTGGATGCAGCAGTCGCCGCAGGTTTTATATCAGGGTTTTCCTTATAGAGAGGTTGCCTTCACCACGGCTTATGGGAGTCCTTTCCACCCACCCTATATACCGATATATATGCATACGTACATACACACATTATATATATATATATATATATATATATATATATATATATATATGTATATATATATACAGATTTACAGAGTGCAACAAGAAACTTGTCGCCCTAACGAAAACAACACTACAACTTCATTTTAAAATTTTTCTTGAAAAAATCAATTCATGTAACTTGATTATGTAGTAGAGCTGACATCTATTCAATGTAATCGTCTTCAGCCTCAACAGCCGCCTTGATACGGGTCCGGAACTGGGAGCATGCCTTTCCCACAAGCGCCAGCGAGAGCTCGGCAAATATTCGGCAGATGGTGGCGATCAGGCTGGCTTTGATGTTGTGAGAAGTCATGTTGGTGATGTTCTTGATGTATGATCAAACGAAGTAGTCTAGCGGGTTTAGGTCGGAAGTGGAGCGCAGACAGTGAGAGAAGGGTACAAGCCCTGGTCTCTTTGGATTTGTGTTCAGGCACACACTTTCTTTTTTATTCGTTTGTTTATTGAATTCTGTTCACTTGGTATAATCCAGCGGTTTCCGTCGTCCACCAGGTGTTGCTTAGCAGGGGAAATATATCTTTTCTGGAAAAAAAAAAAAAAAAAAGTTTGTATCATTTTTTCCTTTTTGTGTTTTTGAAGTTTGTAATCGGAATATTTAATCAGAAATGATTACCTAATATAATCATGGAAGCCATGTTTATTTCAATCTTTGGAGCGTTCTTTTTTAAATGAGGTTTCATGCATTCCGGAATGGCAGACTATGTTCTTGTCAGCTAATGAGATTGTGTGAAATGTGAGGAGGGAGAAATCATTATATTTTGGGATAGATATAAGGAAAGACTATGGTGTATGTATAAATATATGAGCAAGAAAATTAAGGCGAAACTCCATATATGACCCTAATGCAAAAAACCTTCCGGTGTCGAATGGTAGTGGGAGTAGTACTTTTTTTTAGAGGGGGAAAAAAACAGCTACTTCCATTGTATATTTGTGAGAGCGTGATGACGTCACTTTTAGGATTTAATGTAATGTTTTAATATTACAAATTAATGTGTCTGAAATGTTGTTCTATAATTAAATAAGGTAATGACTCATAGTGTAAACCTAATAAATTTGCATGTGCCATTTGTTCTTGTAAACCTACGGTATTTTGGCCCAGAAAGGAAAAACTGTGCCTCCTTTTTTTTTTTTATAATAATAATAATAATAATAATAATATATATATATATATATATATATATATATATATATATATATATATATATATAAAACTATATGCTACATGTTTAATAGATATACTATTGTTTCGTTGTAAAAATAGTTAAATAAGATATTGGCTAATAGTGTAAACAAAATAAATTTGTATGTTCCATCTGTTCTTGTAAACCTACCTACAAGTCCAGAGGAGAAAAACTGTACCTTTTTTTTTTTTTTTTTTATTATTATTATTATTATTATTATTATTATAATAATAATAATAATAATAATAATAATATATCTATATCTCTATATATATATATATATATATATATATATATATATATATATATATACATATATATATATGTATAAACTATATGCTACATATTTAATAGACATACTATTGTTTCATTTTCAAAAATCTATGGTTGCATTTTAAAATCATAAATAAACAACAAACGAAATGAAAAATGAATCGATGTTTTGATTTGTTCTTTATTTTGTGAGTTGTTGATAATCTGCAAGGAGACCATGGTACGTCTCTTAAATATCTAACATATAGATTTTATATAAATACTTTGTATTTTAGCGCTCACATCTGCGATTGAGCATTTTATTGATTTCTTTTCAACCCATCCCGACGCCCTACACGCACACACACACACACACACACACACACACACACACACACACACACACACACACACACACACATATATATAATTATTACTAATAAATATTTTAATACTGACAGACACTAGTGTTTCATCTTTTCCGGAATCATCAGTGCAGAGAGTTACGATTACAGCCGGTCAGGAGATTGAAACTCGGCTACAAAGCTATCTCTGACTCCATTAGCAAGAAACACGCCACACGGCCAATATTAACTCGAGAAATACAGTTGAAATTAACATTTATATAAATGTCAAGATGGTGAGAGTGATCTTATTGATGCTGGTCACGTGTTGGGAATGTCACACGATTGTTGGATGACTATTGGGCTAGATCTTGAAGGATAGGTCATGCTGACCATTACCGTTTTACAAGTATTTTAATGGAATGTGCTCTGATTAACTCATTGCACTTGTACCCTCTCGACATTCATACCCCCAACAAACCCGCTCAGCAACAAAATCTCACCCCTTCACTGTTGAGGTCCCGAAATGTCAGAAAGTTTTCTACTCTGATAGCTTCTTCCCTAGAACGGCTAGATTTTGGAATTCCCTTTTTGCTATCTGCTCCCCAAACTGTACTGATATGCAGAAGTTCAAATTAACGTAAACCAACATTTCTTTTTTTTTTTTTTTACATAGGAATCATCACTCATCAAGGCCCAGAGGCCACTCGAGAATAAGGGTTAAAGAGTGAACAGTAGTCAATAGGACAATATCGGAGTAATTGTTGGAAGTGTAAATTTGGTACATTGGATTACTTAAGGGGAACGGCTCATCAAGAACTTGTTTATATTGGACTTGAAGACGGCCATATTGTAGTCAGCTGGAAAGCAGGCCAACGCAAGAGTTCCACAGGTGTGCAGTTCTAAGAAAGAAGCTTTGTTCATGGAATCTACGTTTAGGTTTAGGCACGGATGAAGAGGGAAATTATTGATAGTGTTTTCAGCTAGACGAGTATTTCTCATGAAATTTTGACGGGGGGGGGGACTATAGGTTGGAGCTCAGACGAGCACTTGCTATGAAAATAACGATAAAGCAGAGACAGACTTGCAACGTCTCTTCTGTGCGAAAGATGTTGCAGGGAAGAGAAAAGCGCATCTCCTATGAGGCTACGACGTCTGTTTTTAACTCTGTCAAGGCAGGATAAGTCCTTTCTAGCAGCTCCTGTCCAGATGTGGCAACAATGCTCCATCCTTAGATGTACCTGGCTCTTATATAGGTATAGAATTGCATCAGTAGTGAGATATTTGCAACAGATTTGATGTACGTGTTTCATTTCAGATCAGGAGTAATCTTAATCTTTCTTAGGCATGGTCTCAATTAGTAGCCCTTTACGTCGAAGTGGCAATATGCCTTGTTTGGGGCGAAGGTGAGTAAAAAAAAAAATGTATAGTTATCCTGACAATGAGAGGTAGAATCAAAGACTTGTAGTGAATGATTTATATTGATAGGGACAGCATTCATCTTGAGATGGATGAATAGAATGCTAGTATCTAGTCAGGAAAGATGGACATTATGAGCTAGGTTGACAGCTGGACAAAGGAAATTGGTAGCTGGACAAAGTCATTAGAAAATCAATGTGCACAAGGTTGAAATAAGAGAGAGGTGCTAATTTAATAAGGTTTCAAGACAAGGCATCACATATAAAGCCGATATCTGAATATATAAATCCCACTTGTCTGTTTAAATGTATGTATGTATGTATGTATGCATGTATGTATGTATGTATGTATGCCTAAAACTTCCGACAGAGGCGACGGACTTTCACGAGATTAGTATCGTTTTGAAGCTCGACCCTTCGGACGACAAATATAAAAAAATTGGCTAAAAACATTAATTCCTTCACCCTCAACTGGACAGTTTTCTACAAGGAGGGTCGATTATTTGCGTATCAGTAGAAATGACTTTACTAATTTCAATGTTCTGAACTTCTGGTCGCGTCATGTGGTAGAGGTAAGACGTCAGGTTTTCTTTCACTTTCTTTTCCACCTTCATGTCACGGGTTCAAGCCTGCCTGTCTACCACCACTATTTTTTTTTTTGCTCACCCCCCCCTCCCCAAACCTGGCACCAAGACTAGTCATATATAAAGCCGATATCTGAATAAACGGTTATTGAGTACCTCAGAGGCAAGGAGTGGAGTTAGTTTTGCCACCAAACGTCTGTGCTCATGAGTTTCGTCCGACACTAATATGTGATATAAGGCTGTTTCATGTAGGGAAAACCAGCTCCCTCAAAAGAACATTTGGGCAGGTGTAAAAATAGCTAAAGACAGATTCACTGACATTTTCTGATGACCAACAATAAATTCCTTTCCTTTTGAAAGAGAGAATAAATCCTGGAAGAATGTCTTCTTAGGATCAAACCAAACTATACCTTAGAAAAAATATAATACTGTTTTTCATCCCAAACAAGTCATATTACCATTTAGAACATAAGGAGTTACTATTTGGGATCGGGTCTAACACGGGATTGTAGAGAGTTGAGCAGCAAGACGTTTGTTCACATTACATTTAAACTTCTGCAGGTTAGTATAGCCAGAGAAGCAGGAAACAGAAAGGGAATTCCGAAGTATTGCAGTCCGCAGGAAGAAACTATTGGAGTAGAAAGCTTTCCAGAATTTAAGAACCTCAACAGTGAAAGGGTGGGATCTTGCTGCTTGCCGGGTTAGTTAAGAGTATGTAAGTTAAGGGGGTAAAAGTGTTACGAGTTCATCAGAGCAAATTCCTGTAAAGTACTTGTAGAACAGGTACAGGGATGCAACATTGTGGTGATGGGAAAGAGTGAGGGCCTATTAGATTTTTTTCCAGACTTTTCTAAGAGGGAGAGACTAGTGGTAGATGCACCAGCCCGAATGTGGCAATAATACGCCATGCATGGGCGAATTGTGGTTTTGTAAAACTATAGGGTGAGAGTAATTCAATGGTTAAGGTTGGGATAATGTTAAGGTAATCCCTAGGTTGCCAGAATGATGTTGAAGTTTGTATGAAATGAGGTCGTACACATCTGCTTTTGTTCTCAGCTTCAATCACTGATTACGTGTGAAATCAGACAATCTAGTGAAAAAAGGTTAGAGATAAAAATTGTGGCAGTTAATTGTCGAGCCATGATAACGTAAGCTGAGACATTACACTGGAATTTTATATATATATATATATATATATAGTGTCACTTAGGGTAATTTCTTTCTTCACTACATGTTGAAAACCTATTTCTGAATTATATATAAAGAATCATATTTACGCTTTCCATGCCTAACAAACCCTCATCATTATGAACAAATAACACACTTCTTATTGGCATGTAAACGAAATTCACCTTTAGCTCCTGGCTAACAGCTTCAGCACGTGGACTTAATTACTTAAGATGGCGACATCTTTATGCACTTACATCCAAATAATCATTTGAACTCTGCCAGATTCATGAACTTTTTACATCAACCTAGGTATGTATAGTTACAATAACATTCTCATAGTCCACAGTGTTGAACATGTGTTCACGATCTAGTGGTTTGTGGAGGAGTAAAGGTCAGTGAGGGTTGAAGATGTACATTGCATGGAGAGAGATAATGTGTGAGGGATGTGATGGATGTATAGTGCAGGCTTAGAGACATGCTCAGGTTTGATGGGTTCAAGGGAGGATTGGATCTGGACAGTGTGAAGTGAGAGGCTTTGACAGTATGACCACATTGGAGGAGTAGATGACAATTCCTGGGTTAGTGGGTTAGGGTCAGTCCGCAGGGGAAGGTTAATGAGGGGGTGACGGGGGTGGACTTGAGAGAGGGAGAGACAGATAAGGATCTTGTCAAAGATGGATTAGTTAGGAAGTTAATGAAGCCGTCCAACACAGGCCAGGAAGTAAAATGGAGGTTACTGAATATTATGATACTTATGAACTCATGATAACGTTTTCGATGTTTGACTTAAGGATTGTCATCACAATACTTTATCTGCCAATGTTGCATTGCAGATACACAGAGACAAGACGACATCTATAATAGAAGAGAAAGACAGTGGAGCTGAGAGATAGATGTGAAGAGAAGTGTAATGAAAGTTCTTTAAACAAGAGGGAGATGCATCATCAAAGAGGGAGGATATAGTCAACCTGTGGAAGAGGGCTTTCATACAAAGTTTTTTTTATACAAAACGATGGGACTGTGTGATAAACTTAAAGACAAAACACATTACCTTGTGGTTGAAAGACGAATGAAAACAAAAGGCTTATATAGCAAATACAAAACGTTTATTCATCCAGGTGGTGATTGAAATTTGATGCCTGCTAAGTTGCTACATTGTCATCTTTTCCTGACTCCTTCACTTCCTAAGGAGTTTCAGCTAACTTTGCCAGTCTGCTAGACTGACTGCTTCTCTCTCTCAGACTCACTCGGACTCTCTGACTGACTGACTGTTTTCTAGTCTAACTTAAGTGTATATATTAATACTATACTTCTTTGTGACGTCAGCATGCGAACCAAACATAACTAACCCTAACCCTAATCCCGTGCACATGCCCATGCTCATGCTTCCAACACGTGCCCTGGCAACACAAGTCCCAGATTTTCTCTGTGTACATTCTTTAATTCTATTATTCCATTATTCCTGCCCGATTCAAATTAAACCGACACAGCAACAATCGATAACCAATAACCTCTGTTGAAAAAAGATGTTGGAAAATGAAAGAAATGAAGTTGGAAAAGACTTTGTCACTTCGCTTGTAACTAAATAAAAACAGTTGTTGCATATCAGTTCAGAAACGATTTTTTGTTTTAAAATGAGATTTCTGTGAAGTTTAATCAAATAATTTATGATATCGTTTGGTCATTACATTAATCGAAGAAAATTGCTAACAATTATTGATGTATATGCAAAAAAAGTTAATTTCCAAATCATCACAGCCTATAACTTGTCTGCCAATTTTATTATATACTAGCTGAAGTACCCGGCGTTGCCAGGTTGTATTTGATATATTTGAATATTCCGTCCTCATACATAATTATCAAAGTGATTAAACAAAGCCTTAATTCATAATGGCTTCTTTTTCCACATCCACCTATGAGGTAAGAGCATTAGGTTCGTTTAATTTTATAGAGGTCTCTACTCTTTTTTTAGTTTAATCTTTAATCTTTTAGTCCTTTTTCTTTCAAAATGTGATGTAAGAATTGCAATTATTATTTTATATCATAATGCCTTTTATATCTGAAACTGTTAAATCTCCTTTTTTGTTTTAATTATTTAATGTACAAAATATATAAAGATGACATTAGTAATCTATTCTGTTAATGAAATAATTCAAATTTAGTTTCAAACAGTGCATATCTGAACACTGATGCATATACATATAGCATTAGTTTTGAAGAGCCTCTGCATAAATAACATTTTGGGTTTGACCTTAAACAGGTGTGCAAATGTAGAGTTTTTTAGGACTTTCAATGCATGAGCAACCAACATACAACTGGCTATTAGAAAAGCAATGTGTCTGAGGATTAAGTCCCACAAATTTGAAGCTTTCTCCTTGAGCTTTATTTATAGACATGGCAAAACTAATTTTTATTGGGAATTGCAAACGCTTGAAATGCAATGGCATGTCAGAAGAAAAAAAGGGGTCCGAGGAATTAAAACAGTTTCGCTTTAAAAATTTCCAGTTATTATAGTGGCTTCCAAAACATTTTTCAAACATTTTATTGCTAAGCGTGTGCCATTACACAGTTTAGGTGGATTAAAATTTCTTAACTGAAGCTCCTTCCTTCAATATCAGGTTATGATGTAGCATTCCAGGTGGTTGTAAAGAATTCTACAGGGAATTCTACTGTCTGACTTTCATTACTCGATTGATAACTGTTGCAAAAGATTATAATTGATCATATCAACAGAAACATTTCTAGGGGCCAAAATTGCTCTTTCATGAAGCCATCCAACATTGTAGAAATGTTAAGCAATATCTGGGAAAACCTCAGTCATCAGGTCACCAACTGAATTTACCGTCTGGCCACATGGTAATTCGTGCAATTGAAGATCTCTATTCAATGTTATTGAACGAGTGTCAAGAAAAAGGAGGTGATTTTAGGAAAGTGCTGCAGACTGATCATCAAATAAATGTGTCCTGATAATAATATTCTCCAAACTGAAAATCAAAAACGTGGTTACCATGCAGTAGTGCCAGATTTTCATATCACATTTTAAATGGAAAGAAAGAATTCAGGACAAAATCAAACGCTCGGTTCCCAAGGACAGCAACATTTTGTTATCGCAAATAACGTTTTGTTGGACCTATCTCTCTTTTTTACCATTCTAAGAGTAACTTATAGTAATATCATAATTAAATATTTATAATAGTATTGGATTATTTTGGAATATGATGTGATTTCAGAGTTCTGGTGTAGGATGATTTCGGAATATGATGTAAAATGAACAGAATTATACATACAATATTGTAATGACTTGGCAACTGCCACTTGACACTTCTACTGGCATGAGGTGGATAAACATAAAATTTATTGTTTTGGTGCAAATTCAAATTTTATTGAATTTCGTTTAGAAATAATGGTCAAGAGAACTTCTATTTATGTTTGAATAATTGCTTTCGTGTCACCTTTCATTGGTTGATTTCAGTCTTGTGGCGGTAAATGTCGACTTTTGTAGGTCTTCGGGTATGCTGACAATGAATATAACAGTTAAATTTGGGGCAGATAGGTCGTTTACTAGATATGAAAATATATGATATCCAGCATAAAAGCTAATATAATCCTTGGCAGCCATTTTGTTTGCACAATCGAGTAGTTAGAAATGTGCATACATGTAACTGAGGCAGATAACAAATCAAATATTTTTTCACCCCCCCCCCCCAAATGGAAAATATGGAGTGTTTGTTCCGAAAGCTGTTCTTAACATATGGGGGTTGGGGGTATTTATCCTGAAAGCTGTTGTTAACATGGGGAAGTTGGACGTATTTATTTCAAAAACCGTTCTTAACATGGGGAGCATGGGGGTGTTTATTTGCAAAGCAGTTATACATGCACGTTACTAATTCCTCAGTTGTGAAAAAAATGGCTGCCAAGCATTACATTTGCTTTTACGTTCAATAACAAATGATTTTATATCTGGTAAAATACTTATCAGCCCCAAATGTAACTATAAAATTCGTTGTCAGCATACCCGAAAGCTTATAAAAGCCGGCATTTCGAATGTGAATGGTGAGTTGTAGCTATGTAAAAAAAAAAAAAACACTAAAAAAATTGTGTTTTAGTCAAAAAGACCAATTATTTAAAAAGTGTCATTGAAATTAATATTTGTTTTCTCAAAATGTAATGAAAATTTCTATTTTGTATTAAAATAAATCTGTATTTCGTGTTGTCATAATTTTCTTAAGAATATTTGAATTCAGTAAATGTGTAAGGAAAACTTTCCAAAAAACACACGCATTTGAAAACTTTAGAATTTTGGTTTAAAATTAATATTTGTTTATCTAATCGATGAATGAATAAAAAAGAAAAGAAATATGAGGATTCGTCTTCGTCTTATTTCTTTACAAAAAAGAAAAGGAGAAATTATTTACAGAAAAAGAGAGAAGTTATTTAAAGTAAAGGGAAAGCTATTTAGAGAAAAGAAAATTATCTAAAGGGAACAGGAGTAATAATTTAATTTAAAGAAACATAACATTATTAAAGTTAGGCTAGACTATAAATATTTCCAATTTAAGAATCTCGAGCAATATTTACGTTGGAAAAAAAAGAAGAAAAGAAACGCAGTAACCTAACATTAGCCTATCAAAACTGTATTAGAATTTGTCCCCGAGAAGATTTAATTCAGAAAAGTATGAATTTTTACATTGAATTTTGTCTTTGTTCTGTAAAATATCATATCGGCAAGACGATGTATATTTGGGAACCCTTGTTGCCGTGAATGCCTTGTTTAAGTAGCCCGCTCTTGCCTCTCATGTAAGCAGGCGAGTCTACTCCTATTGGGGGTGTGACATTGTGGTCTAATGTTTTGAGGCTCTGGAGTAGTCGTGTGATGTTCCCCATGTTTGTGGGGATAGGTTCCTGGTTGTTGCATCACCCTTCTGCTATGATGCACCAGTTGGTCCTCCTCAACCTGCATCATCCCAGGGGATGCTGTGTCATCCACCTCCATCTGTTCTGGCAGAATGTCGGATGTTTCGGGCTGGTGTTGATCCGTATCAGTGGTGGACCATTCTCCCGGTATTTTGGGCCCTGTTAGGTTCTCTATAGTATCCAGCATTCTTGATTTTCTGATCCCTGATTTTCAGTTCCTGAAGTGGGTGACATTTAGATTGTATTCCTTTTCATTCCATAAGTATCTTTTTGCCATCACTGTTTCCCTATAATTTCTCTCCAGCGTTTATGTATTCGATATCGGTCTTGGAGTATTGGGAGATGGTCCTTTATCACTAGGGGTAGGCTATAGAAACAAAATTTTTCAAATAAATGCCAAAAGTGGCTTATTACCTTCATTTATATGTAAATAGATGGGAACAAGTGATTTTGTTCAAAACAGGTCAAAATTGGAGGGTCACTGGCCCCAAACGTGATTTGACCGCGTCAACGCGTGAAAATGGCCCAAATTTCGCCCCCGAACACACTTAATCATTTATTGAAAGCCACAGGGTTCATTTTTTTACTATAAATGCATTTGTATCATTAAATCTAACATTCCCATTGGCTATCCCACAAGTATAGGGTTTTTTAGGGTATCTCAGAGTCCAAAATGGGTCAAAATTACCCCAAAATTAGCCAAAAATGGTCGGAAATCACGGATTTTCCAAAATGCACCTTCCATGGGCCCAAAGACTCCTCTACATGGCAGAAACTGTTGGGAAATGCTTGAAGCAGGCACTCTCCTAACTTTTGCACTGTTAATGAGGGGTATAAGGACCTTTAAAAGGGGCTAAATATGGTCGATTTAGCCAAAGAGAGTCAAAAAGTCCCTAAGAATCAACATAGGTTGTCAAAAAGGGGCTTAATTTGAGTTATAGATGGAAAATTACCAAATAAGGAAATGTTTTCTTTCTTTAACAATGCAATGGCATCTTTAAATAGACACGATAACATTGCATTGCATTAATTGTGAATTTGATTGAACTTTGCTTTCTTTTTCAGTTAGTAAAATGCAATGAACATGGCTGGTATAGCAGGGCAGTTGATGAAGATTATAATTACGATGATTGGACTTATCTTCTGCTTGATTCTCTTCCAACTGAGGCTGAATGTGTTCAAGCTGTGCAACATCATGCTGCCAAATATGGTACTACGACACAGAAAAATCATATTCACCAGTTCTCCTTGCGATTACTACAATTGTGGCAGAAAGCCTTTGGAAGTGATGTTCGTTATGTTACAATACCTGGGATAAAACATAAACTTGATCGATCGCTAAAAATTTACGACAAAGATGTCTACAAAGCAAAGGGTTCCAGACGTGTGAATATGATTAAATGGAAACGAGAGCACCATGTCCTTCTCAATATACTTTCAAAAGATGTGAATCCTGATGAATTTGATGTACATGAACGAAAATTCTTTGTCGATCAAAAGTCTCTCTCTCGCAAATGGCTCATTGACACTTTCCACGTCGATATGGAACATGAACGGTTTCTGGCAGAGGAAGAACTGCACAATCGTTTGGATTTGGACGATGATCAATTTGAAGTGGAGGATATAAGTGACCAATTGCCAGAGCATGATACCTCAAACAATTTGAACTACTCATTAAACAGATCGGGTACAATCCGTAGCACTGTCCCATGTACCGAGATCGCCACCCAAACACATGTCACTTACATACAAGAGTGTTTATAGGAGCCCGATGAGATATAATACCTGCATTATGGGGATTATCCGTGATTTTCGTTCATTTTTGGCTAATTTTTGGGTAAATTTGACCCATTTTGGACCCTTAAGATACCTTGAAAAGCCCTATATAGGTGGGATAGCCAGTGAGAATGTTAGATTTAATGATATAGAGCCATTTATGGTCAAAAATTGCACCCTGTGTGGCTTGGGAGGTGCATTTGGGAAAATCCGTGATTTCCGACCATTTTTGGCTAATTTTGACCCATTTTGGACTCTGAGATACCCTAAAAAACCCTATACTTGTGGGATAGCCAATGGGAATGTTAGATTTAATGATACAAATGCATTTATAGTAAAAAAATGCACCCTGTGGCTTTCAATAAATGATTAAGTGTGTTCGGGGGCGAAATTTGGGCCATTTTCACGCATTGACGCGGTCAAATCACGTTTGGGGCCAGCGACCCTCCAATTTTGACCCGTTTTGAAAAAAAATCACTTGTTCCCATCTATTTACATATAAATGAAGATAATAAGCCACTTTTGGCATTTATTTGAAAAATTTTGTTTCTATAGCCTACCCCTATTATCACGCAACCATAGAGTATCATCGCTGGAGACATATGTAGGTCTTGTACCGGAGTGTTGCGATGAGTCAGTAGGAACCTAGCTGCCCAGTCATGGCATAGGCTACCGCAACTGTCCGTGCTATTAATAAGTATCCTTTTAGCCATTTTAATGGCCAGTTCTGCTCTCCTGTTGCTTTGAGGGTAATATTGTTAGGGATTTGTTCCTAGATTTGGTCTAGGGGTAACGGAACACCGCAAACATCTATATATCTATAAAAGTGAACATGTCAGTGTATCTACGCAATAACTCTTCATTCTTAAGAATTTATCATATTTATATTTTAAAATCCATTTGTTTTTAAATAAAATAATTTTTTTAAAACGCCTATTTGAAAAACGCGCCATGACAAAAGTATTTTACGTTTTTATCCAAAACCGATAATAGTTTTTTTTTTTTTAATTGTTTTGAACTACGGATGGGCATGAGGGAAGTAAAAACCACACTTCGCATTAGTTGTCTAGCCTTGACTGTGAAGAATATGTCTTCCCATAGTTTAAAAATAGTCAAAGTTTACTTATAAGATTTTGCCTGTAAAAAAAAAAAAAGGCACTCATGGAATTTTTTTTTCTTTTCTCAAAGAAATACATAAAGTTTTGATTTATTATATTTTCATTCTTTTTTGTCGAGTGAAAATTTTTTTTTTTAATATCTAAAAAAAGAAACATTGAATGAAATAGAAAAACGTTGTCGTCATCGTCCATTACTTACTGGACAATATAAGCAGAACATAGGCTTCCAATAAAAAAAAAAAAAAAAAAAAAAAAAAATCAACGTGGTTTAAGAAAAAAAAGTTTTACACTTTGGACTTTACAGGTAAATTTCCAAAAAAACACTTCCTTTTTTTGTTGTTTTAATTTACAATATATTATTTATTGATATTTTATCTTCAATTTATGATATATAAAACTTTGGTACATAAATTAATTATTAAAATTTTAATAGACATTTCAAAATGGGGGGGGGGGTGAATTTACAAAAAAAGTTTGTCTAAAATATTATATTCGGTTTATTGGAAAGAGTATAAAATTTCACATTGACCCTGAAAATATCGTAAAAAATTAACCAATAGAAAAAATTTTGATAGATTTTTAAAGTTTAAAAATTGGAAAAAAGTAACTCGTAAAATTCAATTGATTTCATTACGTAAAAAAAAATGGCTGCATGAAGGCACGCCGGCACTTTGTAAACAGTTTTTTTGTTTTTTTTAAATAAAAAAATAATATTTCTATTATTTTTTAAACAACTTTAATAGTTTATTTTTGAAATATATTCCATAAAGAAAATAAACAACCCACTTTTAAACGAGAAATTACGAGTTTTTTTTTTTATATTTTATTCGCAGTTTCGTGTTAGGGGTGTCAAAAATTCCTCCAAAATTCTGATACATCTACACTATCACATGCTGCTCCACTGCTCCAGTGCTCCTGCTCCACTCACTGCTCCAGTGCTGCTCCACCCTATTGCTTCAATCGTATCTCCATGGTAACAAAATTTCCGAGCAAATCTTGCAATAACTCCGCCATCCACATATATTTTCTCCATATTTTCTATTTACTTTACCTATATTAAAAACCGGCCTCCTGTCCAACTTTGTCTTTATGGGGAGATAGTTAAACTGGGACAAAATTGCCAAGAGATTTATTTATATTTTTAAATAAAGTGGTCGACGGATTTATCTCCCCTGTTGAAATTATGAATTTAGAGTTATCGCCCGTGACTTTTTTTTTGTCGCATTTTACTATTCACCTTTTATTTTTTATTTTTATTGTTTTTGCTATATATTAATTTATTTATTACACAAACATCAATATTTAAGTAAAAAAAAAAAAAATGTTTAGAGATAATTCTCAAGCAATTTCGCTGTAGACTACAATATTGCAATACAAGCTACTGGTTTTTATAACCGGTGGGCGAAGGGAAATAGGATGCGGTCGTTTCCGTTGTCTTTTAGTAGAAGTTAGGAATTTCACTTTCTCCACTGGCCATAAAGTAAGTGCGCATTTTTACATTTATATACCAGCAAAAGTACCCGTCGTTGACTGGGTTAAAAAACAGCCTACAGAAAACGGACTCTGATTTATTAAAGTGGTTGTAAAGAGATAGCTTCGAATTCGGGGGTATCAAAAATCAACAATTTTCAAATTTGATGTTGTCTTAATTCTAAAGCTCCGGCAAAAGTTCTGTTTGAAACGAAACGGAACTTTTTCGCCAGAGCTTGTTGAAAACTAAATCGAAAGTTAATGTTGAAAGAAAAAAACGAGCAATTGTTCAGAATATGGTCCTAATTCTTTTCATAAAAGCACAACGTAACTAACTTTATTTGTAACGGATAATTTGGTTCATTAAATAACAAAACAAAACACGCATAACCTGTTGCTTCATGACACCTCATAGAAAATAGACGGTGTTAGCGAACTTGCCGCAGTGTTGCCAACTGAGATTTTCAAAACCCGCTAGATTGGGGACATAAAATCTCCAGAAAATCGCTAGATTTTTTACTTTTCATAACCGAGATTTAGAAAACCCGCTAGATTAAAAAAAAAACAAACAAAAAAAAACACTAGATTTTAACTTCGTACCTTATATATAAATTTAGTCGTTATGCAGAGTACGGAGCGTGCTTTTTTAGATATGAATTTAAAGTTAAATTCAATTTTTACGGTATCTTTTGTTTATTAAATTGTTAGGTAGAAGTTCAGAATAGTTAACAAAAAAAGCCCATCCTCCCACGTTAAGAATAGGTTTCTAAATAATAAATAATAACGTTATTATTTCAGTGCAATCAGTATGCTGCATAAGTACCATACATTTTTTGTTTTTTTCATAGGCATCACCATTTATCAAGGCACAGGGGCTACTCGAGGATAAGGGTTAAAGAGTGTACAGTAGTCAATTAGACAATATAGTAATTGTCAGTAATATAAATTCAGTAAATTTGTTAACTTAAGGTGAACGGCTTATCAAGAACTTGTTTACATTGGACTTGAAAACAACCATATTGTAGTCAGCTGGAAAGCAGGAAAACGGAAGACAGTTTCACAGGCGTGCAGTTCTAAGAAAGAAGATTTGTTCATGGAATCTATGTTTAGGTTTAGACACAGATAAAGAGTGGGGGGAATTATTGATAGTGTTTTCAGCTAGACGAGTGTTTCCTGTGAAAGTTTGACGAAGGGGGAGCATAGATTGAAGCTCAGTCGAGCACTTGCCATGAAAATAATGATAAAGCAAAGACAAACTCGCTACATTTCTTCTGTGAGAAAGAGGTTGCAGGGAAGAAAAAAGGACATCTCCAATGAGGCTACGAAGTCTATTTTGAACTCTATCAAGGCAAGACAAGTCCTTTCTAGCAGCTCCTGCCCAGATGTGGCAACAGTACTCGATCCTTGGACGAAGTTGGCTCTTATATAGATAGAGAATTGCATCAGCAGTGAGATATCTACTGGATTGATAGAAGGATCCCACTATTTTTCCAGCGGTCTTAGCAACAGATTTGATATACGTGTTCCATTTCAGATCAGGAGTAAAGGTCAAGCCCAGAAGCTTATCAAAGCATGAGGCCTCCCCAAGACGAGAGCCATTCATTTCAATTGATGCCAGATGGGGATCAGATTTTATGATGTAAAGCTAGAATCTTGGTTTTAGACGCAATAAAAGTAACCAGCCACTCCTTTCCCCATTGTACCACGTGCTCAAGATCAGAGGAGAGAGAATCGGAGAGAACTTTGTCTTTTAGGGTCTTAGATGTGCTACCATAGATAGTAGTGTCATCAGCATAAATGTCTACGAATGATGTAAGGATATGATTTGGAAGATCATTAATGTAAATCAGGAAGAGAGTTGGGCCCAGGATGGAACCCTGAGGGACTCCAGCATTAATACTGTGAGCTTCTGATTTTTGCCATCAACTACTGCTTTTATGAACCTATCAGAGAGAAATGAGTTGATAATTGAGAAGACATTTCTAGCTATACCATAGCTGGAGATCTTGTTAAGTAAACCTTTATGCCATACCCTATCAAAGGCCTTTGATATGTCAGGAGCAATTGCCCTAGAAAGGTTGCTTCCGTTGAGAGATTCACTAATCCTATGAGATATAATTGTAAGCACATCTGCTGTAGATCTAGCAGAATGGAAATCATATTGAGTGTCAAACAGTTTTGTATGTATGGGTGCTAGTTCTGGTTAAAGTTTTTTGAGTACTATAATTGGAATACCATCAGGACCGGTTGCTTTACTGGAATCAAGGTTTTTGATTAGCTTGGCAACATCACATACTGATATTTTTATATCACATAGCGTGTTTTCTGATACAGGAGGAAATATTGGGAGTTGGCGGCCTTGGTCGCAAAGGGTAGAATTAGCTGCAAAGTTCTTGGCAAAGAGTTTAGCTTTGTCTAATGCTGACGAGATTACCTCAGGTTCATTGATGATAGTTGGGATAGAGCACACGTTTCTGTTCAGGATTCTGTTTGCTATTTGCCAAACTAGTGGGAACCAAGCCGCTGCTCAGCTACTTTGGACTTGACAGACTGAGCATACAACTCTTTGAGTATTTTATTACTTTTTTACAGTGGTTGCTGACAGTTCTGAAAGCAGCTTTACTCTCAGTACATCTATTACGTTTGAAGCAATGGAAAAGGTGATTTCTGTGCGCAATGGCAGCAGCACATTCTGGAGAGAAAGACGGCTGGCTGTTAGGTTTTTGGAGGAACTTTTTCGAGGGTATGAAACGGTCAATACCTACAATTAACCATTCTATCAGGACTGATACTATAGAGGACACGTCCTTTTTAAGCATGGAATATAGAGGTAGATCTGATATAAATGTACGGAAGCTATCCCAGTCTGGCATAGAATATCGATCTACTGTACTTTTTACATTTTATTTTTATCTTAATTGATACAACAGAGTGGTCGGAAGATCCAAGTGGAGACAGAAAAGAAACTCCCTAACACACACACACACACACACACACACACACACACACAATAAATTATAAGTTTCAAATTATATTCCTTGTCGAATAATAAATTGTAAATTCTAATTTACAGAGTTTAGATAAAAAAATTCAATTTTTTAATTAGCTCCAAAAATGATTGTCAGATTTTATTCTGACAATCTTTTTTCGCAGCAGTAACAGGATAAAATATGAATTATGGAAATATGTGCAGATATGAATTTGTCTGTTTTATTTATCATTTTGCGAATATTAATGTATCTGACTTTTGCAAACAAATAGTACTTTTTCACAAATATTAATGTTTTTTTTTTGTTTTTTTTTTACACGGTGGTCACCACTTATCAAGGCCCGGAAGCCACTCAGGGATAAAGGTTATTGCAAGTACAGTACGTTAGTGTGGAGATTTGATGAAGTGTTTCCTTAAGGAGGCGGTTCATTAGGAATTTGTAAACGTTGGACTTGAAGACATCCAAGTTGTAGTCAGGTGGGAATCCTATTTAAAAAAATAATTTTGCTAAAAATAAAGAATAAAAAATGCTAGTTAAAAAATGATATAAACTTGAATTAACATATTTTTTTTCTTGGCAATAAAAAAATGAAACAAACAAGACCACAAGTTAGGGATCCTATTTCCAGATTGTTATCATTGACTCTCCCAGTTTAATTTGTGTTTTCTCTTATTGGTAAGTCCTGAACCCTTATCTATTTTGAAGTGTTCACTTCACACCTACTTGGCAAAATTTACAGTTGAATATTAAAACACTGAACTTTTTTTTTTTTAGACTTGTCTTCGCCTGGCCGCCGTTAGCTGTGTATATCTTATATACTAATTAATGTTTGTTTGAGTTTTTTTTTTTCGGTTTCAATTTCTTCAAAACGAAATCTCCAGATTTTAGAGGAAAAAACCGCTAGCCGCTAGATCCAAAATTTACCCGCTAGATTCCAAACGAACTCTCCAGATCTAGCGGGGAAACCCGCTAAATTGGCAACCCTGCTTGGCATGCCTGCTGAAAAACGTTCCACGATCTCTTGTTTGTTTCATTTCAATATTGTCTTTAATAAAACGCTGTTCACTGATCTGAAGGAAATAACTATTTTACTAAGACATTAGCGTAGTGAGCCCCACTTTTTGGCCACTTTAGCTCCCTATTTCGTATGCTTGTTTTTTCTTGTGAAAAAAAAAAAAGAAAAAAAAGATAAATGTTATCTTACGATACAACAGAACCCGACCAACCACTCTAATTTTTTTCTCTTTTGGCAGGATGGAGTTTGGGTGGAAAAATAATCTCGAACTTGTAAACAATGAATACCCTTTTTAATGATAAACAATGTTGGAATTTTTTTGTACCAATAATGGTGCATCCCCTCCCCCCCCTGTTTGCATTTATTATTTTTTATCTGGTTCTTATATATGATTTTCTGTATTTCGTGTCCTTTATGATTTTTAGTTTCGTATATTTTGGGTTTGTACAACACTCCCTTTAATTTGGAGAAAAGAGAAATGCTAGCTCCGTGATGACGTCACGAGCCCAGCGCGTATTTCGCCCTCTTTTGAAATTTTGCTGACGTGGAGATTGGACGTTTGTTTCATTGCCCGGTGCTGAAGATGGAATTTTGACGAGCCTCCTTCAAAGAAGAAAACCCGACAAGAACCCCTGGGTATGTGACGAGACAGACTTCTGAAAACTATCTACGTGACTACGGTTTTGCACATATTTTAGAAGGAGTGGAATTATTTTAAAGAAAATACCTTATTTTACGTGACAAGGAATTTTGGAACCTCCTACAAAGAAGAAAACCTGGTAAAAAAAACTCCGAACAAGCGACGCGGTCCTGCTTCTGAAATCCATCTGTGTGTCTACGGTTTGCACACAAACATGGAGGGAGAGAAAATTCTAAAAGGACTTTAAACAAAAAAAAGAAAAAGGCACGTGCCTAACCGGCTTTCAATTTGTGAGTACGCTCCTAAAATTAATTTCATATGCGAGTGTGATTAGGAGATATTATTTTGAATATTATTATTGTATTCGTTAATGGATACACACATCTTCATTATAAGAACCAGTGTTATTTTTTTCGTAATATGTTACTTTGGTGTTTCATAAGTTTAATGCCCGCAAAGGGAAAAATTTGCAATTAATTTTATTGTGAATAAAGTCTCTTCTTCGTTTCAAAGCAAGACCTTTATATTTTATTCTTTACCTCCTCCCCCTCTTTTGTTTCATGCTTTTTTTTTTTTCAAGTTAGTTACTTTAGCGTCGAATTCATCTGGAAGCAAGATAAAATTCCGACAACAATACTAAACAATAAATAGAAATAATAAATTATCAGACTTGTTTAAGTTTAAACAATATTTTTTTGAATTTTTAATTCAAAATTGAATCACGTGATTATTATTAAATCACGTGAGTAGTTATAAACGATACAAATTAATATTAAACGCGTGTTATCTCTTGCAATTTATTATTTCTCTATTACAAATTTGAATTTATTAATTTTCACATGTATTCTCTTTTAAGTATTTTAAATTTTACTTTACACGTTTCAATTAAAAAAAAAAGTTGAAATTTATTACTTTTCCCTTATAAAGATGATTGTGCATAATGTACTTACATTTGATCAAATGAAAGAAAAGAAATGGACTTTTACGTATTTATCATTAAAGAACGACATGATCACAACAGCAGCCTCTTTGGGGCTTGTAATGAATAGTAGTTTCCGCAACAAATGTGAAAAACTTCAATTCTTATACAAAGCTTCAAAAAAGATAGATGGATTTATTTGGAAATGTCCATCTTGTAGATCTGCCAATTCTGTGAGGAAGGGCTCTTAAAAACAAAAAAAAAGAAGCCTCTACAATTGCATAAAATTTTAATGGTAATATTTTATTGGAGTCTAGAATTACCGAATGCCATTATAAGAAGAGAAATAGGTGAGGCAGATTCTCATACAATAGTTGACTAGATGAGTTTTATCCGTGAGGTTTGCGAAGATCTTAATCATCCTATTATGCTTGGTGGGATTGACGAAATAACCAACAAACCAAAAGAAGTAGAAGTAGACGAGTCCTACTTCTTTAAACACAAATATAATAGAGGACGAGTCAAAAATGGTGTCTGGTTATTTGGAGCCGTCAAACGTGGATCAAATTTGTGCCATATTACCAGAGTTGACAGCAGGGATTGGAACACATTATTTCTGATAATTATTATTATTTTTTTTTTTTTTATTACATTTTCACCCCAAACAAGGCACATTGCCACTTTAATGTAGGGGGCTACTATCAGGGGAAACATCTACTGGGGTACTATGTAGGGATTAGGGCAGCGAGATGTTGGTTCACGTTGCACTTGAACTTATGCATGTCAGTACAGTTGGGGAAGCAGTGACCTGGGATGGAATTCCAAAGTCTAGCAGTTCTGGGGAAGAAACTACTGGAGTAGAAAGATCTTTTACATCTAGGGATCTCTACAGTGTGGGGGTGGGATTTTGTAGCTTGTCGGGTCTGTCGAGGGTGTTCACGTCGTGGGGGCACAAGTGCTTGCAGTTCTTCAGAGCATTCACCATTATAATACTTGTAGAACAGGCAGAGGGATGCAACGTTTCGACGATGGGACAGAGGCTGAAGTTTTGATGCCAGTTTAGGGCCTATCAGATTTGCGACTCTCTTTTGAACCCTGTCAAGGAGCGAGAGACTAGTAGCCGATGCACCGGCCCAAATATGACAGCAATACTCCATACATGGGCGAATAGTGGCCTTATAGAGGTACAGGATACTTTCGGGTGTTAGAAGTTTTCTAGCACGGTAGAGAGAGCCCACCTTCCTCGCAGCGGCCCTGGCAATGCCCTCGATGTAATTGTTCCAGCTCATGTTTCCTGTGAACGTTAGGCCAAGGAGTTTGAAAGACGTACTCTCAGATAAAGAGTTGTTGGCCATTGCTATAGGTGGTAGAGAAGGTTTCTTGTAATTATTGAATGAAACCAGTTTTGTCTTGGTGGCATTGAACGTTACCATCCATTTTTGTCCCCATTCCACTACTGATTTGAGGTCATCCTCTAGTGTTTCTGCCATTACTTTAGATATATGTTCATTTGTTTTCCTGTCGTGCCTGCTATAGAGTGTGGTGTCATCAGCATATATACCCATCTCAGAGGCAATTTTGTCGGGGAGGTCATTTATGAATATCAGGAACAGCAGAGGACCAAGGATAGATCCCTGGGGCACTCCTGCATTTATATTATATTGTTTAGATGTACAACCGTCGAGGACAACCTGGATTTTTCTCTTATCTAAGAAGGATTTAATTACGTTAAGTATTCTACCAGTGATACCGTAAGATCTAATCTTCCTGAGGAGACCCTCATGCCATACCCTGTCAAAAGCCTTAGATATATCTAGAGCTACCGCTCTGCCCTCTCCCGCTTTGTCCAGTGAATGGTATATGCGTTCACAGATTACAGTGAGGATGTCTGCCGTGGAATGGGCTTGTCTAAATCCATATTGATGGTCGGTCAGAAGTTTAGCATCTGTAAGGTGCTGGACTAGAGCATGGTTAATTAAGGTCTCAAATATTTTGGCAAAAAGTGAGAGGAGGCTAATAGGGCGATAATTTAATGGGTCAGTTCTTTCACCAGAATTCTTGAATACTGGTACCACAGAAGCAGTTTTCCAACAGGTCGGAAAGCAAGATTCATTAAGGCATTTGTTGTAGAGTTTGGAGAGAACTGGAGCTACTTCAGCTGAGCACATTTTTAATAGCACAGCTGGGATGAGGTCGGGTCCACATGCTTTGGAAGTGTCAAGGTTTTTTATGATAGCATGCACCTGAGCAGGGGTGATTTCCAGATCGTCTAGCGTGGCGTCTGTCCGCATAGGAAAGTCAGGTAGGGGGTGGTTTAGAGGGTCCAGTGTAGAGTTGGAGGCAAACCGACTGGCAAGCATGTTAGCCTTCTCGGTTGCTGAGCAAAGAACCTCGTGATTGTTGGTTAGTGGGGGAATTGTTGATTGCCCATTATTTACTACACTGTTGTAGATTTTCCAGAAGTCACGAGTTCCTAATTTTTGTGCTTCGATGCGTTTTTTAGTGGTTTCCGTAAATTCCCTCTTAGCTGTCGCTATTTCTTTCTTAACATTACTTCTAGCTTCTATGTGCTTTTGTCTGTTTGAACTGGACTTATGTTGGTTAAACCTGCGGAATGCATGCTGCCTTTGAGCAATGGCAGTTGCGCAAGTCGAAGTAAACCATTGGGGAGAGTGGGGCTTGCTATAGAATTTCCGCATGGGAACATACGCTTCGATTGCAGTTTTGAACCATTCAGTGGTCTCAGTTGCACACTGTTCAGCAGGAAGAGAAAAAATATTTCCTCATGGGGCGTCTCTGATAAGATCTCTGATAGCTTCCCAGTCAGCCTTTTTATAATATCTCGTTGTTTTGAGCACTGGCTCTTCAGTTTTGGGTCTGGAGTTTAGGGCGATTTCAACCATTATTACCGCATGATCAGCATTCCCAAGTGGGCTGTCGGCTTTCGTTACACAATCATCAGGAACTGTGGTCAAAAACAGATCTAATAGTGATGCGTGTTGCTCTTCCTGATCAGGGAAGCGGGTTGGGAAAGTAACAATTTGCGATAGGGAGTGAGATACAGAGAAGCTATGAGTTGCGCTGCCTGCTGCATCTGTATAAGTAGAGAATCCAAGCCAGTTTTTGTGATGGACATTAAAGTCACCAAATACATGTACTTGTGCGCTAGTGTCGAAGGAGAGTGCTGTGTCTATGCTGTCAGATACTTTGTTTATTATGGTGCAGTCTTGGGTCGAGGGAGAGCGGTAGAGAAAGTAAAAGTAGCTAATGTTGTGTTGCATGATTAGTCTAAAGCACATAAAGGCTTGATCATCCGTTTCTAGGTTTGTTTCTCTAGTTAAGGGAAGGGTATTACGAATGTAAACTCCAAGTCCGTGCATATGTCTGTCAGAGTCCTTACGGCAGAGTGGGAGATATCCAGGCATGTTAAAGTAGTTAGAGGAGATGGAGGAGTGTAGGTTAGTCTCACTTAGTGCTAAGATATCCGGGGTATTTGTTAGGAGAAATGCTTCAACATCAGCTAAATTAGTTCTAAGCCCATGGATATTTGTGAATGCAAGCCTCAAGGGAGGAGGCAAGTTGGATTTGTTTGTCCCTAAGCCTGGTTTAAGCTTATTTTTAGATTGTACTGTCATCATGTTTTTTAACGAGTTTCAGTTGGGTTAGGGGAAGCCGAACAGGAGGTTATGCAGAATATCACACATGCAGCACAAGTAGACCATCAGCTGACCCTCCATCAACTAGGACTGTGGCCTCAGGAAAGCCCACCGGGGATGAGTGCAGGGTCCCTTTCCATGCGCGTCATGGCACTGCAAACATCCCGATATTATTCAACTGTTGATGGAGCAGCCGCTCTAAGCGCTACCAAAGAGTTAGGGCACCTGTACTACCAGTCGGAAACAGCAGCCAGTAACTGTCAATCCGGTACCCTCAACCCATCAGAGGAAGGTCAACCCAATCTAATTGCTCAGGCATATGTGGTACTCAAGCATTCTCAAGTGCCCAGCTTTAGGGGTGGGGTGTGTCGGGAGTGGGGGAAACGGCGTTCATTGCCCTAGACAAGAAACAAGATCTACCAATGGGTGTTTCTGTCGAATCACTGTGATAGTATCTCTGCGCCTGACTAATAGAAGGAGTATGGAAGCCGGGCGATAGGCAGGACCTATCTACTCCTTAAGCAATTTAGGTATTGCAAACCGGTAATTTGTTTGAGTCACCAGCTCTAGGAAGGTTGTCATCCAAGACTGAAGAGGCCTCCCTCTTCTTTGGTTTAGTTTCAGAGTTTTCCTTCTCCTAGACGGATGATCTGGAAAGATCCACTGGGTCCGTCACCACTGAGAGGGTTTGCTCCGTGCCTGGGTTCTAATCCAGGTATTTCTGCGACCCCGCGTGGTTAGTTAATGTTATTGGGTTAGTTTGTAGAGGTTATATCTGCTAAATAGTTACACTCCTCAAAGTGGATTAGGGATATTGTTATTTCATTGTTAGTGGATAAAGGGGTTGAGTAGAGCTCATGCAGTGTAAGCAACTATGATTGTAAGGAGGCTTGTTAGGAGATAATGTGGTTTGAGGCTTTCACTTTTGTTTATATATATTTTTTATTATTTTTTTTCCTTTTTTATTTTTATCTTTATTTATTTTTTTTTTTTTATTCATGTGAGCTTGGGTCTAGTATAATATTAAAGTGTGAGTAGGTGTTAAGAATTGAACTACGAGTTGTGCCAAAACTATATTTTAGATGATAGCAGGGCATGAGATGCGAGTGCAATATAGTACGGGTAAAACAGTAAGTTTTGAGTCATGTGTAATTTGGTAAATAGATATATGGGCTGGTTTTAGTAGGTGCGAATAAAGTTGGAGGTACAAGGTGAGTTTCTATTATTGAGAGAAGATGTTTTCAGCTTTCAAGTAAAAGTTATGGACATTTAGCATAGCAAGGAGCATTGGTTCAGTTTCGTATTAGCGTTGCAAAGCTATCTAAGAGGAGACAGTTGTGTAATGCAGTGCGGTGTGCTTTGCTTCCGAGTACATACTTTGGCTGTTTAATACCAACTGGAATAGGAATGAACTCCAATGCATGTCTAGAGGGTAGAATTGTATAGATGTTTAGTGATGACTAAGCAGTTAGCATGTGAGAGTCAGGGGCTGGAAGTTAAAGATTCCAGTACAAAACGGAGTGAAATGTAGGAGTTAAGTGGCGGTTTGGTGGGAAGGAGCAGATTGTTAGCCTTCAAGGGATAGGGGTTATTAATTTACAAGAAACAGATCTACATTAGGATTTAGAGTGGCAGGTAATTTTTTTTTTTTTTTTTTTTTTTTGCGCATGCAGGCTAGACAGAGGTAATCGTCTTGGAGGTAAAATGTATATTGGGATTCCGTAGCTAGCAGTTTGATGTTTGTTCCAGTTACAAGAACTAGTTCATGGTGGATCGGAATTCCGTATTTCGTATTTATAGGAAGACATTAAAGTAACGCACGGAGCATAGCATCCACTCAGGAAGAATAGCTCTAGTATCACAGCTAAGATACCACATATTTAGGTAACGAATAGTAAAAGTTAAATTAGGTGGCACTTTTTTTTTTTTTTTTTTGCACCTTACCATGGCTGTTACTATTAAGTATTGTACTTAAATAAAGTTCTTCTGTCATCTAAATAAGCTAAATAGGGATTCCCCCTCCGCATTACTACATCGATGTGACATGGTAAAAAAGAAATTAGTCAGGAAATTGTTTTTAAAATAAGTGAATCAAGAAGGGTCAAGATGTCTGAGAAATAAGATAAAAATTACATTGAGAAAAAAAAAAAATAAATAAAAACAAAATAAATAAAATAAAATAAAATAGAAGGGTTAGATTTGTTTGGTTTAAAAAGGATAGAATAAAATATAAGAATAAGATAAAGTGTGCAAAGAAAATACAAAAAATGTACTTAGCTAAAAATTAGATCTTCGGTGTGGTGGCAAATGGCTCTCTTCGACCACCATGCAAGTGCCGCTAAGGGAATTTTAACCTTACTGTGCCAGGTCATTGGAGTAGGGGGGGCACACTTTACATTTGTGGTCGTTAATTAATTCTTGGATCCTACCAGGAACATAAATTTTATCCGATGGATGGGCAGCATATAAAGGTCTGGACCACTTCGATCATGGAAAATATGAACATGATGAAGTTATTCATGAAGAAAACTTTGTTGACCCGATGGACCCCTCCATACACATGCAAACCATAGAAGGTTTATGGTCCCATTGTAAAAAGAAAACTGAGACAAGTTGGGAACAAGGAAACTTTTGGAACGCATGAGATGGAATTCATGTGGCGAAGAAGGGAAAAGGAAGAAGTCTTTTCTCGGATAATAAAATGCATTCGAGAATAATATTTATTTTAAAATAAAACATTAAAAAGTTCAAAATTATAAACAGGTCTATTTACATTGTTTAAAATTAAAAAGGTTTGTGAACAATATTTCTTTCAAAATTATTTTAAAAAATCTATTTCTGTTGTCTAAAATTAAAATGAAAAAGGCTTATATTGTTTAAAATTAAAATTGACAAAGGTTTGTGAACAACATTTCTTTCAAAATTATTTAAAAAATCTATTTCTGTTGTCTAAAATTAAAATGTTCTATTTATATTGTTTACAATATAATAAAATTCTGTATATATTGTTTAAAATAAATAATTGTTTATTATTTAAGAAAATGTTCTGTTTAAGTCCACGCATATTTTTGGCGCAAAACTATGGCCACCATTTTTAACATAAAAAATTATATTGTTTAATATTCGAAAAACTACGTATTTGCAGAAATTTAAATGCGATATTCGTTTTCAGCATAGAAGTTGATATTTCAAAGGAAAATGTTCAGGTGGAAACCAAGTAAAAAAAATTATCATTTAAAACGTTCAGTACTTATGTATTTTTGTTATCGTGCTGAAATAATATTATTTTGAAAGCCATTCTTAACATGGGAATAGGAGGGTGTTTTGTAATAATTATGTGCTTCCACCTAATAATTTATTTAAAAAAAGGTGATTACTGCTTAAGATATCGTGAAACGTTCTGTTTAAAATTAAATAGTTTAAAATTAAAAAATGTTATTTAAAATAAATAAGTAAAAAGTGAGAGTAAAAAAGATATTGTGAAAAATAAATAAGTAGAAAGTTTTTTTTTGTTTTTTTAAAAGTTGTTTTCAAAAACAACTTCTGAAATATCTATATTATTGTTTATATATTATTGGCATAGTAACATAACGGTGATTAGGGAAATTAGTTCCTTTTATGTGATAAAGGGTTCGAGATTATTTTTCCACCTAAATTCCAGCTAATATGCTCAGTCCATTAAATCCAAAGTAGCTGAGCAGCGGCTTCATTCCCACCAGTTTTGGCAAATAGCAAACAGGATCCTGAACAGAAGCGTGCGTTCTATCCCAACTATTATCAACGGACCTGAGGTCATCTCGTCAGCATCAGACAAGGCCAAACTATTTGCCAAGAACTTTGCAGCTAATTCTACTCTATGCGACGAAGGCCATCAACTCCCCGTATTTCCTCCTATAACAGACAACACTCTATGCAACATACAAATATCTGTGTGTGAGGTCGCCAAGCTAATCAAGAACCTCGATTCCAATAAAGCAACTGGCCCTAACGGCATTCCAATTATAGTGTTGAAAAAGCTTCAACCAGAACTTGCCCTCATACTTACAAAACTGTTTAAGCATTGCCTTAAGGAGAAGTGCTTCCCAATACCCTGGAAAACCTTATCAGTATGCCCTGTATTTAAGAACTCAGGTGATAAGTCATCTCCCTCTCAGTACAGACCAATAAGTCTCCTGTGTGTCATGAGTAAGCTGCTGGAATCCATATTAAATAGAGATATAATGTATTTTTAAAAAATTTATTTTAGACAACCTTTTCTTCAAATTTTGAATCGTCCGTCATTGAAAAAAAAAATTGAACTTGCCGATATTACCCCCCCCTCCCCCTTACTTGGAGTGCTTTTCTTCTTTTCATATAATTTTAAATGTTCCACAAAAGATTCGCACGTCATATGAAAAGACAGTTTACTACGTGAAGGCACATTCAACAGCCATCGTTTATGTTACTGCTTGCACATAGCGTAAACAGTAGCTGTAAAATGACGGAAAATAGTCCCTGGGTTCAGGGGTTAATATCATGCAAACAGTAAATTTGATTATCAGATTCGTTGTCAGCAACCTCAATCACCCCTAAAAAAACAAATTAGAGTGGTCGGTGTTCTGTTGTAGCAAATCCCTATATTTACCAAGGTTTCATCCTTGTTTTATTAAAGAGTTTCATTCTTTTTATTTTTTTAAAGTCAAAGACTAATTTTTTAAAACCCTTATCATAACATTTACTTTTTAATTTAAAACAAAAGTTGCCGCAGCTTCCTTTTTAAATGTGTTCATCTAATGGAAATATTGTTGGTTCGTTGGTTTTCTCTTAATAGTGGCATACAGAATACATTTTGTATTATTAATGTTTACATTAAAAAAAAAAAATTATTGCAGCAGAGAGTGGAAGAGAGTTCTCATATGGCATCCATGGGTTTTTATAGCGTTGACCCCATGCAATTCTCACAGAATCACGTGTGCTCTCACGCGATTATGCAAATATATAATTCCTGGTCGCTATAAAGGCAGGATGCTAGGAAGCAGTCAGGCAGTGTCCTGCAGATTGTGTGTAGGTAGTTCTGGCGTTTGGATTGTTCTTTGTAACGAACCACGAATCTGTGAGAAGCGAGTTTTCTTCTGCCTTTTTTCTGTCTCCTTCTTCTTCTTTCTCTACGGTCATTACAGCCAAGAAATCCCTCTCTTCTAGAGATGGGCGGGCCAGGGCGAAACTGACTATTTCCTATCTTTGTTCCTGATTTTTTCTTGCTACATTTTGCTACAGTTACTATTTGCGACATGACGATTATGTTCGTACCATTTGTTTCACTCAAAATTCAATATTTTTTTTGTTATTATAATATAGAAGCACTAAAATAATTACTATAAAACTATAACTGCTAATCTGAATAAGCGCCAAAGCCAATATTTTTTATTAAAAAATTTGTGCGAAAATGAAATGACACAAACAAGAAGTCGTAGAACGTTTTTTGATGCCAAATTGGCCGACATCGTCTATTTTCTATGCGGTGTCACGAAGCAATGGCTTGAATAGGTTACTCTGCATGATTACCATTTAATCATTAAGATATTTACAGCAGTAACTCGTCTTGTTACTTCGACAAAAATATAACTTTTCTTTGTCGATGTGCCTAGTGTAAGGCGAAATTTCCTTGAACAGAGCTTCTTTCAAAGAGCATTCACTACGTTGGACACATCACCACGGGACTGCTTCCCTGCAAGCTACAACATGGTCTCCTTCAAATCCAATGTCAACAAATATTTGTTATAAACAATCCTCATAAGTAATGAGACTTTATTCATTCCATTCATCATTTTCAATCCTCTCATAGTATTCTTTTTTAACTAAGAAAAAAATATAGCACTTCTGCAGTTTAACATTCCCAAACAAATTTAGAAGGTACGTATGCATCTATGCTACTGGACTATTATTTAATAGTATTCTTCAGTTAAATTCAATTTTTATGATATATTTGTTTATTAAATTGTTAGGTGAAAGCACAGAATAGTTACAAAACACCCTCCCTCCCGCATGTTAAGAATGGGTTTCTAAATAATAACGCTATTATTTCAGCATGGTAATGTAGATGCATAAGTACCATTTAGGAAGTTATTCTCAACATGGGGAGGGGGGTGTTTATTTAGAATTATACTTATTAAAAAACAAAAATGCAGAAAAATCTTTATGACGTATGTATTTGTCACGTAATGAAAATGTCATATTCCAAAAATCACATAAATTGATCAAGTAGTTTTCTTTTTTTTACTAAGAAAATAACAATTTATGATTTTTAGTGATTTTAATACTAAATTGTATCTACTATAACGCTGATTTTGATCTCGATAGTTTGAATTGAGTTGTCTTCCCTTTATCTATGCTGGATCCAAAAACTATGGGCGACCAAAAATCCTATATCTCGCATAGTTATAAAATTTGATTTTTTTTTTAGTTAAAAAATACTGCTTGACAAATTTATCTGTTTTTTTTTTTAATGTGACATCTTCGTTTCGTGACAAGTACGTACATCATAAAAATATTTCTGTATTTTTTTTTTTTTTGTTTAATAAGTGTAATTTTGAATAAGCACTGGTGGAGGGAGGTAAAAAGATTTTTCTGTATTTTTAAAATTTTTTTATTTAATTAGGTTGAATTCTAAATAAACACTGTTTATTATTCTCATTGTCTACATTCTGTAAGAATGAAAAATAATTAAATTCTTCTTCCACCAGGTCACTGTAATCATGTCGAATCCTATGAAAAGAAAGTTGGAGTTCTTTCGCCGAGTCCTTCCAGAGGATTGCATTTCCTTCTATTCCGAAGAAGGCAAGCAGATATTTGCCGAAGCCTTGGCCACTGGTCACATGAATTGTTATTTTAAACTAGCTGCCCAGTTTCGCACACAGGACGAACCCGCTTTCTGCGGTCTGTCGACATTAGTGATGATACTGAATGCTTTGGATGTTGATCCTGGGGTTGTTTGGAAAGGTCCGTGGAGATGGTACCATGAAAATATGCTCGACTGTTGCATTCCACTGGATATCATCAAAACTGAAGGAATAAATCTGGAACAGTTTGCTTGCATCGCAGAGTGTAATTCTCTTTCAACAACTTGCGTTCGGCCAGGACCAGACTCTGAAGACTCCTTTCGACAGGTGAGGTGTTCATTTTTTTTTTTATTATTAAACTAGCGGGAGTGCCCGATGTTGCTCAGGTATTTATAGGGTTAAAAAAAAGTGGTAGTAGGCAGGCAGGCTCGAACCCACAACACGAAGGCAGAAAAGAAAGTGAAAGAAAACCTGACATCTTACCGCTCAACTATGATGCGAGCAGAAGTGTAAAGCATTCAAATTTAGCCATGTCAACCATTACATCTTAGCGAATAGCGAAATGAATGAGTAAATCTGGCTATAGGCCAATTAAGCTTTCAGCTTTTTGCCGTATTTGTTTCCCCTATCATGTTGGGGAAAACCAGCTCCTCCCAAAAAGGGGGAGCTCTGGCAGTGTCCAAATGAATAGCAATTGTCTGATATGAAGGATTTCCCCCACATTGATTAAAACTAATTGCCTCCAAGACGGCCCGGAAGGCCAGGAGGTGCTTGTGTTTGCTTTGATCAGTTTCGCTTTATTTATATGAAAAAGACAAACACTGAAAACAAGGGATTTTTTTAAAAACTCGAACAAATAAAAGATAGAGACAACATCCGTTTGCAAATCAAAGATATTATGATCTAGGAAGTATCAGGAATTATTGACTAGCGGGGCTACCCGGCATTGCTCGGGACCATATAAACTATGAGAAAATTGAATTTTATTTTGAATATAGTTGTTATTCTTAGGAGAGAGAAATTTTTAATGTCTATGTATCATTTGCTATTTTGAGCAAAAGGATATTTTACCTAGCTAGGACAGATATTAGACGTATGAAATAATTGTATCTTACCTAGGGTAGATAATTTACAGCATGTATATAAAATAATTTTACCTTTGCAAGGACGGTGAATATACAATACATATTTAAAATAATTTTACCTTTGCAAGGAGGGTGAATATACAACACGTATTTAAAATAATTTTACCTTTGCAAGGAGGGTGAATATACAACACGTATTTAAAATAATTTTACCTACACTAAGACAGGTAATTTAAATGCATATATGAAACAATTTCACATACTTTTTGACCCCAAAACGGACATTATTCTCTCCAATCCAACCCCGAAAAGAGAACTTAAAATCAACCCAACTCTCAAAAGAGAATTTAAAATTAACATAATCATGCTCTTTTCTACCCACCTCTCCAACCCTCACATCATGGCCGGATGATAACATAAAAAATTCAAACAAATATAGATCACCCCCTATAGAAACTGGCCTAGTAAACTTTCATAGTAAACCAACAATATATATGTATTAATCTAATTTTGAGATCGTAAACTGTTTAAGCCATATCCGGAATCGACTTTACAAATAAAGTAATTTTGAGATAGAAAATTGTTTAAGCCATTTCTGGTACAAATTTTATAGTCTACCACCCTCATTTAATCTAGGAAATATAAGGAAAGTTCTCCATAAATGTAACCGAGGTGAGAAGCCTGACGAAAAAAGCCTTTCGTGGACATACATGAGCGCTCACACCTATTTTGCCTTTTATATTATTGACTAGCGAGGGGTACCCGGCGTTGCTCGGGTGTTTTTCAGGGTATGTGAAAACCCCCCGAAAATGTGGAGAAAACGAAGCCTTCACGACGCACAGTTGGAAAATAGTAAAGTGTTAAAAAAAAACAGGTGCGCATTTTTGATTGATGTGACGGCGATAGGTATTCAGCAGTCAGCATTTTGTGCGGGACAGTTTTGAATGAGGTAAATAAATCGGTTTGTTTGTTTTTAAAAACCCGCTCCCTATTAATAAATAGGGAGCGGGTTTTTAAAAACAAACAAACCGATTTATTTACCTTAGGAGGAGCGAAATGAAAGCTACAGTCTGATATGACGAAGTCGACATTGAACAAACGTTACTTAGCTCTCTTGAGACAACTGGCTTTCGGCCTGTTATTAAAGTCGAGTTTCGCTTTTTTTTAATACCGAAAACCGAATGTAATGCGTGCCGATGCGGGAAATGTGGAATAATTAATGTTTGAAAGTCAATAAAATTAAATAGACAGGCGAGCTCTGTGGGTAACTGAGATATTACAATTTATAGATGATATAAAAAGTTTTAAGAAGTGAACCGAGCAAGCGCTTCTCTGAAAGAAGCCTTTTGTGGACATCGAGGAAAAGCATACATACATACATACATTTTCGTTTTTATATATATAGATTTAATGGTATTTTATTCATTTAGAATATTTAAAGGAGGAAATGTAGCAGCAAATTTTATCCTTTGGTAGAAAAAAACAAACAAATTACTCAAAATCATTTCAACACATATGACTCAGAGTATACATCCACTTGAATTAATAAAAACATGCAAAAAACATTTTGTGCTGAATTTGTGGAATTTCATTTGTATTTAGATTGTATACACAGTACAATTACATTGACACACCGGTTCTTGCCAGATCACCGAAGTTAAACAACAATGAACCTGGCCAGTATCAGATGGATGACCATTTGGGAAGGCTTGGTGTTGTATGTACCGCGTCGAGTTGTAGAAATTTCCAAGTTGGCATCTGGGGGGTGTGTTTAACTCCCTGAGGGAGATGCAACAGGAAACTACCATCTTTACTTGTCTTTCCAAGATGATTATGGCTCTTCAATGCCATTAAAACAGCAGGGCTGCTGCTGCTGATGATGAAATTGCATATAATTTTTCTTTCAATAAACAAGTTGAGAAAAAATTCACAACGGAGCTAACATCTACATTACATTTAGCATTTCCTTGCCTTTATGTCGGGCCTTGGGAATGCTAAACTCATCCCTCAACTCATATACGCACACACACACACACACACACACACACACATGCACATTCGGTCATATGCATACACACTCTTGACAATAGTGAGAAACACACTCACACACAATGCCTTAACTCTTCCACACTATCGTCTGCTGATTGTCGACAAATTTATAAACATATTTATTTCAATATTTGTAACATTTCTCATTGAACTTTCTACAATGAAAACAAATGAATACTAACTCTTCTCAATAACATTTAATCAAATGTAATTTTTTGTATAATTGAGTGAGGAAGTTTTGATTATGGCTTGTTTGACCTGCGGATAATTCACACTCACAGCCCTCCAAGTATCAATACAGGCGTCTTCTATATCTCGGTTAATGAATCTCCTTTATTCTGCATGAACTTAAAATATGAACACACAGTCTGTTTTCCTATCTTTGTAAACTTCCATTTTTACATGTATACTAGCTGGGGATTCAACGTTGTCTGGGAATGAACAAGGATCAATAATGTTCCACCTTCCCGTACATTTATTATAAGCGAAATTGGTGAAATCGCCCATTGGTTAATCAAATTTCACTATCAGTTTTTTTTTTTAATTTAATTGTATTTTATCATTTAAATGACTAAATATAACAGAAAATTTTACCGTTTGATGGACAAAATAAAATTACTCAAAATCGTTTCATATGGCTCCAAGCATGCGTCCACTTGAATTGATAAAAGCAAATCAAACATTTTGTGCAAATCAGTGGTATCTCTTTAAATTTTTCGCATTTGGTTTTTGATCCACCTTGGTTGCATATAAAGCCAAATTTTTCCATCAATAAACAGGTTGAGCAAGATGAAGGAAAAGGCTAACCTTTGCATTATGCCAGCTTCTTTAGCCCCTCTGTCAGGCCTTGGGAAAGCTAAATTCATTTCTCAACTCACACATGCACACACTATCCTCGAGTGTCTAAGGCCTCTTTGTATAGGGGTTGGTCAGAACAACCTGGCATGAGGATACTTTTCCCTAGAAGTAAACCCTGACCAAATATTCAATATCACATAATATTCGCTGCCCAAATAAGATCTCCTCACTATAGCTAACCCTAATTAGCTTTTACAATGAATGGTGCACCTTCTCCAAGTGATGTTACCTCAAGTAGCACTACGAAGTTGGATACTCCACCAGACTAGATGAATTCCTGTCCTGGAATCCAATAAGACCAAGAGACCAAAATGAGAGATATACTACAATATATTAAATGGTTAATTGGGGAGAGGAAAATTAACTGTTTGAGAGAAAAGAACTCTTTCACAAGAAACACCCGTCTAGCAGAAAACGCTATCAACAATTTCCCCCACTCTTTATCTGTGTCTAAACCTAAATGTAGATTCCATGAACAAAGCTTCTTTCTTAGAACTGCACACCTATGGAATTGTCCTCTGTTTTCCTGCCGATGAGCCGTTCCACTTAAGTTAACAAATTTACCGCATTTCCATTACTAACAATTACTATACTGTCCAATTTCTACTGTACACTCTTTAACCCTTATCCTCGAGTGGCCTCTTGGCCTTGATAAGTGGGGATGCCTATGTAAAAAAAAAAAAAATGAAATAAAAACATTTGAATATCTATGTATTTCATATAGAGTTCAAGTGTTAGCCCCAGGTAGTGAGGGTCCTGGATATGACCTTAAACTACATCCGATGGTGAGGTCCCAGTTTGCGTGCTTTGGGGAGGGTGGAGCCACCCCTTAATTGCCATTTCTCTCAGGTCCACTCTGACCCAGAGTGGTAGTACCTGTTAGGATCCCAACTATGGGTTAAATAGAAACCGACTTGAAAAAAAAATATATTCTATTAAAATATTTTTCTTCTGAATCACTGGATTCGGCATTACATAACCTGAAATAACCTTTTATGTCATAAAACAAAAACAACCAACCAACCAACCAAGCAGTGGGGCCCTTGATTTCTGAGATTGAAGCAAAATAAAACAAAAAATGTCAAATGCATACATACTATTTACATTAACACGGCACACACACACACACACACACACACACACACTACCTTAAATTTTTTACACTGTCCTCTGTTGATCGAAAACAAATGTATAAACATATTTATTTCAATACTCGTAACATTTCTTCAAGTAAAGATCTAGAAATTGTTAAAATATTAAAAAAAAAAATGATTTCTGGAATTTAAAAAAAGATTATTTATTTTCTTTTTTATTTCGATCAGGTCGTAAATGAATTCAGTGAACGTGATGATGCATTTATCGTTGCCACTTATTCGCGAAAAATTCTTCAACAAACTGGAGACGGACATTTTTCACCCATTGCAGGATTCCACCCAAAAAGAGATCTGGTTCTCATTATGGATACGGCTCGTTTCAAATATCCGCCACATTGGATTAAAGTTTCACTTTTACTAAAAGCTATGAATGCACTCGACAACTCGACTGGTGAGTTTTCCTTTCATAAAGAAAACGAAAAGTTAAAAACAAAACAGAAATTAAATTTTATTTAAATATTTTATTTAATTTGAAAATAATTGTCTAATCAATTTTCCTTTGAATTGGTTAATGATAATCTTTAAGTAATACAATGGTTCTCAAGATTGTTGGATTTTATGTCGCACTACGGACACCCTCACATGTTGCACTATGAGGTCCATCCATATCTTCACGTGCTTTTATTAGCCAAATCCTATGAACTGACCCTGCCTCCACAATTGTTCTACATCAAATAACTTTTATCCACTCTTTTGATGTGGCCATATCATAGAAGTCTCTTGGTCTGCACACACTGTCCAGTTTTAATCTTTCTCTGAGATCATCAGAACTAAACCTGTCTTTAAGAATCACATTTTTTTAAAAATAAAAATTGCTCCACACAAGACATGGAGCCACTTGATATAAGAGGCTAACAAGAACGAAAAATGATTATTGCATGTATGAGGGGGGGGACTACTTATTGATCTTAGTTTTGAAAAGACCAAGGCTATAGATAGGAGAAAAACAGTCATTGATTTAATGTCCAGTTTACATGTTCACATGTGTTGGTAATTTGTAGAAATTGATTTGTCTTTCGACAGGCCTTTAATGGGCCTTAATTCTCTCACATGTTTTCCTTGACCTTTTCTTGTGAGCTGACCCTGCCTCCACAATTGTTCTATACTTACTAACCAAATAACTCCCATTCAGCCTTTCAACACGGCCATACTATCGAAGTTCCCGTTCTGCAAATATCTCCCTTTACTGTCCAGATTCCGTCCTCATCTGAGATCATGGGAACTAAGCCTGTCTTTAAGGCACATTATCATCATTTTAGTTTTATTTGGTAACTAGCGGAGGTAGCTGGCATTGCCTGGGTGTGGAGAGGTGGGGTAGTAAGGAATGCTGGTAAACAGCCCGGGTGGAGAGAGGTGTTAAAAAGAGAAAGTGGTAGTAGGCAGGTAGGCTCGACCCAGTAACGCAAAGGAGGAAAAGAAGGTGAAAAAAAAACGTCTTAGCTGATACGTCCATTGCGAGACCGAAACTTGTGAGCGTTTGAATTAAGGGTAGTCCATCGAAAGGAGACGATGACTTGTGAAAATGTTGACACAAAACCGACCCCTCCTTGTAAAAAAAACTGTCCAATTGAGGGTGAAGGAATTAATGTTTTTTGGCCAATTTTTCGATATTTGTCGTTCGAGAGGCCAAGTTTAAAACGATACCGATTTTGTCACGTTCCGACGTGTCTGTTGGAAGTTTTTGGCACACACACACACACACACACACACACACATATTTTGCCTTTTATATAATAGAATAGCGGGAATACCCGGCATTGCACGGGTGTGGAGAGGTATTGAGCAATGGAGCCTTAAAAAATGTTTCAAACCAAAAAATGAACCAACGCCCCTAAAAAAATGAAAATAGCGAATACCCGTGCGAGCAAAAAAAAATATTAGCCACAGTAACCAGGCTCAAACCTGTAACGCTAAGAAGAAAAAGAAGTGAAAAAAAGTAAACTTTTTTGTCACCATGCCCAGCATAACATATAATGTCACCACCATTCAAATTATGGTTAGTCATTGCAAGGCATATGATGACTTTGCAAAAATGTCAATGAAAAAAGTGACCCCGCCTTGTAAATAATGGCCCAGTTGAGGGTGAAAGAATTAATGTTTTTAGCCAATTTTTGGATATTTGTCCGCTGATAGACTGAGCTTTCAAACGATACCAATTTTGTCAGTGCTGGTTGCGTGTGTTGAAAGTTTTGCGAGACATACAAACACACACACACACACACACACACACACACACACACAGGTGAGATTTATATATTAGACTAGCGGGGGGGGGGTACACGGCATTGCCTGGGTGTTTGGAGGTGTGTTGTTGGGGGAGTGTAGATCAAAACATGGCCGGGTGTTTAGAAGTGTAAAATAAAAAAAAAAGTTTTAGTAGGAAGGTAGGCTTGAACCCTGAAGCCCTGACGCGAAGGTGGAAACGAAAGGGAAAAAAAGCCAGACACCTAACCATCTCGGCCATGAGGGGAGAGGAATTGATAAGCATGTTAAGTTAAGGTTTATAAAGTGAAATGAAATTGACAGGTGCAAGAAGTTAAGTCGCGTGATGGTTAACCTTGAAACAGAACGTAAGTAATGGCTGTTCAGCAGTTAAGAGTTTGTGCTGCACAGCTTTTACCGAACTTTTGGGAAGGAAAAGCAGCTCCCCCATTTATTAGGGGAGTGTCTTGAAATGAAAACAACTGTCTGATATGACAAGCTGTCATGGACCAAATGTTGACATCGCTTTCTGGAGACTACCGTGGGTTGGGGAGGTGTCTATTCGAATCGAGTTTTGCTTTTTTTTATACCAAAAAATGAAAGCAACACGTGGCGATCCAAAAATGTGGAATATTTAGCTTTTGAAAGTCGGGCAAATTAAATAGACAGGCGAACCCCGTCGTTAACTCGTAGGTATTATTATTTAGACATGATATAAAAAGTTTTAAGAAGGAGCGAGATGACCGAAAAGGCCGACGAAAAATGCCTTTTGCGGACATACAGAAAAATGCACACACACACACACACACAAACACACATTTTCGCTTTTGTATATATAGATAACTCAACTGATCATAGAGTTGAGTACTGACTACTAAATTCAATAATCTTTAACTTCTAATGGTGTTTACTCACTTTTCTGCTTAATCTAACTTTATGTAGAAAAATACGGTTTTAAAACTATTTTTACACAAATTTCTACAGTTTAGTGTCCCTTTTTTATTATTTTACTTTTGTTAGTTTGAAGAGATCAATGGGCTCCTTCCTGGAGGTAACACTTGATTCTATTATGGTTTAAATTTATATCCGAGGGCTCTTTTAAGGATAGACACTGTTCCCTTTATGACTGCTATCTGTATTTCCTTACAGCTTGGTTTTCCAGGGATTGCTTCTAAGTATTTCTGAAGGTTCTTTTTTATTAAACCAGTTGCTCCTATCACAACCGGTATAATGTTTATTTCTTTCAGAGACCATGTTTTTAGATCATTTTTTAGATCCTGATATTTTGTTATCTTTTCCCGTTCTGCTCTATTAAGGCCAAAGTCGTTTGGAACTGTGATGTCGATAATGAGTGCAGTCCTTTCGGGCTTGTTCCATATTACTATATCTGGCTTTATGGCCTTGTCTTTTATGTATCTGCCTGCCTGTATGTCTTTGCCATAGAACACAGTCACTTTTCCATTTGATGTTATCGATGGTGGATCATGTTCCCAGATGTTCGACGACCTATCTAGTTGCATCTCTCCACAGATCTTCCAATGTAAGTATCTACATACTTTGTTGTGGCGAGCAGTGTAATGACCATCGGCTAGAAAGATCTTGCATCCAGATATTAGGTGGTTTGGGCTTTCAACAGCTCAGTGACAGAATCTGCATTGGTCGGTTTTTTGTAGACCAGCCATTTTCTTAAATCCATTTGTGAGTAAGCCTTGGTCTTGTGCAGCTATAATTAATCGTTCTTCATCAAATGGAAATTTGTCACTTTTAAGCCATTGTAGTGAGGCCTCCTTGTCAATGTAGCTCTGGTTCAGTTCTTCCATGAACCTGCCTGCTCTCTTATGTTGTTGACATCCTTCTAGTCTTGTCTTTAGTTCCCTTTTTGTATACTCCTTTTTCTTCTTTCGGGCGATTAGGGTTGCTGGGTTGTCATATTCTTCTATTGTGTTGTCCAGTGTGTTACCACTGAAATTTTCACCGAGCTTTGTAGTTGATGTCTGGTGGGGTAAACATTTGGTGTGATGTTCATTCACCATTTTTATTTTGGGGTCAGAAGAACATTTGATATATTGGCCTATGCTTGCCAAGCATGTATTGGTAGTTTATAGAAATTGACTTTAATTTGGATCTGGTGTATCCTTATCACTTACTAACATGTTTTCCTTAGCCAAAGTCTGCCTTAAGACTAACATTATACATGTTACAATATTTTTGACATGTAATGGGGTATGGTCCCTCACAGTCAGGAGATTCTATTTATAAACACTGCTGCTAGAAACTAACGAATCAAATTAATTCACGTTCTGTTATCAACCAATCAGAAACCAGAATTGCTCCATAAAAATTAAACCTTTTTAGCAACCTTGCACATATTTTTCTCCTGTCAATAAGAGAAGGATCTTTTGCTCTTTGGCTGCAAAATTATAAGGTCCGGAACCTGTCTACTGAGAATTCATCATCTCCAGGACTTTTATAGAATAACTACCCATCGGAAACTTTTCTGAGACTAAAACATGGCTTCCAACTTGAGAACACATCTATTGTATCATTCTCATATTATTTCTATTCAACCATCCCCGGCCAGGTTTTATCATCATGCTGCATACATATGCTTTATAAACTCTTCTTTTGGTTAACAGTTACATCATTTTAATTAATTTTTGTTAATATCAACAAAATAGAATAATAAAATCACAAATGTATGAAATCAAACATTAATTTATTATAACGTGTTTAAAAACAATTATGCAAATTAGGCATTCAAATGATTGTTTTTGGATCGTTTGTCTGTATTTCAATCCTTTTTAAATAATAGTGGGAATTATATATTTAAAATTTCAAAAATTTTAAAATATTAATTTAGATATAAAAAAAACAACAAAAACTATATATGTGAGTGTATGTGAAGAGTAGATGAAACCGCCTTTAGCCTTATTGGGCAATCCCCTAACAATTCTAGTACACATCACTGATTGGCACCAGGAAGAGCATCCAACCTGTAAAAATTTTGTCTCAATTTGCCAAGGAGAGTATCTTGGTGTACTCATGTCATGAAGACATTTCTGGAATGGCTGTTACATTCTAAGTACAGAAACTAGTTCTCCAGGAGAATAAATGAGAGAATTTAAAAACATATAGGCAATAAAAACTCCCAGAATATGCGGTTAATATGCTTAATCGGGGTTGATATGACATTTGTTCGGTCTGCTGGTGGGCCTTATATTGAAGTTTTGATTTCATTAATTCTTTCCTGAGAATTAATTATCTGGGCAGGAATGTCTCTTGCTAGAATTGAATACTGTATAAAATAAGCAAATGTTTTTATAAAAATATATTTTTTTATTTTAACATTTGAGGAAGCATTTTAAGAACTCGAGAGTTGAGGCATGCGACTCATTGCCATTGGGATCCCGATTTCAACTGCTCAGGACTGACCATTGATCTGTCTTTAACAATATCCAGATACCAGCTGCTTATCTCTTTCTGTCGTGATGACGAAAATGAGAGACAAAGAGAGGAAAGAAAGAGAGAAAAATAGATAAAGAGACATTAATGCCTATCAACAAGAAAAGGACAGAAACAAAGAACACAATCATTGGCATTATTTTCAGTTCAACATGTCTCGGATGACAGGGTCAGTGGGTTGACTGCCTTTGACTTATCAGTAGTAACTTTGGGCACCCGATTTGATAAATAAGCTGTCAAATCTAGGTAAATCAACTTTGATTGAAAACACACTCTGAAGTCACCATGTTTTCCAGAAAACTGTTTTTTTTTTTTTTTTAAATTTTACTTGTTTTCTCCAAAGGACAAGGAAGGTTGGGTATAAGGTACTTAAATGTGGGGAATTGGTGGTTCACCCCAAAATGACCTTACTATTGTGTCACAAATTAAGGAAATGGCTTCTAAAGAAATCTGATCAGAGATTGGAAATCAATTCCTAAAAGTTATAAATCAGACGTTAAATTGATGATGACAATTTTGAGATATAACAATATACTTGAAGATCAGGGTTAATGAGTGTAAGGTGGTCACTAAGACAACAGTGTAGTGATCATTTATGGTGGAAAGTGGGTAGAATTTGATTATTTAAGCAGGTGGCTCAACAAGAACTTATCTACATTGAACTTGACTGGTGCTACCAGATCGGCCCATCTGAAGATATTGGCTTCCTGAGACGAACTGCACCTAACCTTTGAAGCCTTTTGTTTTTCTACTTTCTTTTGCAAAACTTAATTATGTTGTGCAAAACCAAAAAGAAGAACCCAGCTTTTCTCCATTTTCTTTCTTTCCATACCTCCCCCACTTCCTGACTGGTTTCTTAACTTAAAATGTACCAAATATTAATACTGTAACCCCTTTTCCTCTCCCATTGCAAAATTCATTCATGTTCTGCAGAGCAGGGAACAAAAACTATAAAATCCACTATAAAACAACCAAACCAAACACTACAAACTAGCGATTGAAGATACAAAAAGCTTGAAGAATTAACACTTTCTGCAAAATAACTGGATGCAACATGAATACTATTTCCCAAATAACAGAATTCAACATTAAATAACCCCAAAAGGTTAAGCCATAAAATAAAACAACCAAACCAAACCAAACCAAACATTGCACTTGAAGACAACCTTGTTGTAATCAGCTGGAAAGAAGGCTAGCAGAACAGTTCCACAAGTGGGCACTCCTAGAAAGAACTTCTGTTCTGTTCATGGAATTCACGTTTAGATTTAGGTACAGAGAGAGAGAGAGAGAGAGAGAGTAGGGAAAATTTTTGATAATCTAATAATTTTTGTGAAAGTTTGATAGGAGAGGACTACAGGTTGAAGTTCAGATGAGCACTTACCATGAAAATAACGATAGTGCAGAAACAGGCTCACAATGTCTCTTCTATGAGAAAGAAGTTGTAAGGAAGAGAAAAGGGCATCACTTACTAGATTTCAAAACCAGTTTTGAACTCTGTCAAGGCAGGATAGGTTGCTCTGAGCAGTTCCTTCCCAGATGTGATTTTAGAGGATTGTTCTTAAAGCTCCTCCAATTATTGGTATTGATTTTATTTTTTATATTCCTTTGAGTTCCCTAGCAAGTTCTATGTGCTTGCTAATATTTATTATTATTATTATTATTATTATTATTATTATTGGCTCACAAAGAGCTTTCACACAGGTCATTAAAGATCTCTCCTTGTAACCAACCTGTAGTATTCCCTTGAAGCTCAGTGACAACATGTCTCCCAAGATTTCCAGTACTCTCCACTTCTTTTGATAACATTTGCAAATATATTTGCGTTATCGCAACAGCCACTTACCATTGTTTTCTCATGTGCAGCAGCCATTGGTCTCCACTGGAATTTGAGTGGCAATAAACCTTCCCAAGGTCCCAGTTCTCTTTGCACTTGTCCAGCGGAGGTCTGGTCAGCACTCTCTCCTCGGTCTTTCCATCCTCCTTGATCCTTCTCGACTATTTGGCATCATTCCTTGGAGAGGAGGGGGTGGTAATATGCAGCTTCAGTGTTTTTGGTTCCATGTAATGCTTCACGTTTTGCCTCTGAAGCAGTTTATCTGGCTCGTGCATGTAGCTCATGTGTATTGGTCTCTGCATTCAAGGGTTTTCCTTAATATTTCACGATGCTTTCATTATCGTTATTCATTGTATTCTTTGCAGCCATTCCTCTGATTCCAATTTCTCCTATTCTTTTTTCAAAGTTTTTTAGAATTGTTCCTAATGCTCCTACTATTATAGGTATTATTTTGATTTTCTTCATCATCCAAATCCCTTTCAGCTCTCTGGTTAGCTCTGTGCATTTGCTCCGTTTCTCTTTTCTTTGATATTCACCCTGTGGTCAGCTGGAACAGCAAAGTCAACGATTTGACAGGACTTTTCTTTCTTGTTAATTATTACGACAACCGGTCTTCTTGTTTGAATGGGTTTATCAGTTTGTATGTCCATGTCCCATAGGATTTTGTGATTCTCGTTTTCAAGTACTGTTGCTGGTTTATGCTTGTACCATTTGTCTGTGAGTTCGAGATGCAGTTGTTTGCATAATTCCCAGGATACTGCCCTCCCCATTTTGTCATGCCTGTTCTTGTATTCCTTTTGAGCCAGTTTGCTACATTCTCTTACTATATCTTTTATCGTGTTGTCTCTTTGTCCACAATATCTGCATTTGCTGTTTTCTTGTGTTTTGTCAATCTTTGCTTTGATGTGGTTGATTCTTATTGAGTTATCTTGTGTTGCAGTTATTAGGGATTCAAGTTCTCGGTTTATGTGTCCTTTTTGCATCGATGTCTAAGTTTTTTTGTTAGTCTCATCTTTTTTCATTCTTATGAATCTTCCGTGTAGTTGTTGTTGTTGTTTATTATTATTATTATTATTATTATTATTATTATTATTATTAGTAGTAGTAGTAGTAGTAGTAGTAGTAGTGAGAGGTGAAGTAGAAAAGTAAATTTTTATCTTTTTTTAAATTTTAAAGAAAATTAAGAATTAAAACTGATTTTTCTGAAAAATTAATTCAGCTTTCTTTGAAAATTGTTTTAGTTCTATAACAAAATTTCAGATTGTTCAATAATAAAAATTTCTATCGTTTTTTATTTATGAAAAATAACTTTCTGAACTATATTAAACTTTCTGAACTATATTAAAATTTCTGAACTATATTAAAATTTCCCTTTTTTTTCTGAAAGAATTTGTGTAAATTATGTTTTTTAGATTTAAAAACAATTAAGAATGGAAATTGACTTTTGTGAAAATTTTATTTGCTTGAAAATTTTTTCAGGTCCACAACAAAAATCATTTTAGCAAAAACATGAAAGTAAATTAAATCTTACAATATCAGAATTTATTCTAGTTTTTTTTTTCATGAATTAAAATTTTCTTTTTTCCTAAAACAATTGCGTAAATATTTTTTCATTGGTCTACGAAATTGCAAGTGGCAGCCATGTTCATTTTTTACTTTTTCAATGTTTACACATTTTAATCGTGAAGTTCTCGAATTTCGATGGGTAAAATAAATTAAATTTTTACACGAAATGACTTTTTATGTAATAATATTTAAGGTAAGAAACATTTTGAATGCCTTATTTTTCTTATATCACCTGCAACCCCTGTTTAGCGACATTATCTAACTTTCGTAACTAAATTAAAAGTTCCTTCTTTTTACTGAAAACAGTTGTGTAAATATATTTTTAAGTTTTATCTTTCTTTCTTCTTGCTCAGGTTTGTCACGTGGTTACATTATTTTGAAGAAGAAAGACAATTCTCGTCCGCTTATTTTGTTTAGAATTTCCACCAGTTTATCGATGAGTCTCCATGACTATACACCAGTCGACATATTGACCTTTCTCAACAAATGGTCTTCATATTTACAAGAAGAGACAAATATCGAAGACAACCAAGAAATCATACACAAAGCAGTGGAGAAACTTTTAGCGTTGGCATTGGAACTAAAAACTGAAGATCTCCTTCTTGAAACACAGACTCTGGCTACTTGTTGTCCTTGCGAAGTGGCCAGTCAGTATCGATGTGTTGTCGATGAATTACTGCAGCAACTGAAAAAGCTACAAATCTTCACAACAGTTGAACAACAATTAAAAATAAAAAATGGTAATTTTTTTAAAATGTTATTTTTTTCTTTCCAACAAAATATTCAACACAACTTTTTGTTTTCCTCCTTCTGTTTCACTTGTCCCCTAGCTCCTCAAATAGGGAACTCTCATTGGGAACAAAAATACCTGCATTGTGTCGACACTCCCTCACAAATCTGAACGCTTCAGATAACAGACAATAATACCTCTGCCTGCAAGGAGGAGATAATGCCTTGGCAGATTTCCACTTGAGACCTGCACTTTGATCCAAACAATTTATTTCACTTATCTCTATTTACTTCTCTCTTCACAAAGGCAGAGTCAGATTTTTAACGTGGACAAAATACAAGGACACTCTTGATTGGGACAAAAATAAAACTTCCTATACTTGTAATCCCCATTGTAACCTCATTATTTTTAATGTTAGAGGATGAGTCTCCTTGCTTCTTTGGTTGCTTTGAGACTGGGTAGAAAGTATCAATCAAGAATCTATTCTTGAGAATCAGCCCGACTGGTGCAGAACCAGGAAGTGACCTGTTGGACTGAGACACGCTGCCTGGTCAGATGGAGGTATGCCGCCTGGATATTACCTAGGAAGTCCACTCCCAGGCCTTGACACCCAACTTTCAGGTGGGGCAAGTTTATCGCTTGTTGCCTGAGGCGCTCCTGCTAGGGAATGCCAATGGGGATGCGCAGGCAATTTTTGCCAGGCCAGAGTACCCATCCTTTAAGAGTGCTGGCTGGAAATTTACACTTTCCAACCTTGTGTTACGTCTTGCTGAGGTGGGTAGCAAGTCAATATCTACTAGTAACCCCCCACCCTCTAACATAAATATTCCCAACCAATGTAACTAACAGTAAAATCCCACCCCTTCACCATTAAGATTTCAAAATGGTGAAAACTTTTTTATCCAAATAACTTCTTTCCTCAGAATTTTCTCCCTTATTTCTGTTCCATTAACAAGCAGAAATTTAAATGTAATATGAATAAACATCTTACTGGACAACTTCCCACTTAGGATGCCCCCAATGCCAATAACTCTTTAGGTCTTAGTGATAACATGTTTGGTTTGAGGTGAAATAAAGTTTTAAGTTATTGACTAAATGGGCTTGAATAATACCTGTATAGTAGTGCCGTTGTCCTCTCACAAATGCACACAGGTAATGACCCTCCACTTCTTTTAGAAGAAGGCAGTAATGATTGCTTAAAAGTGAACAAATACAATGCTTTTATTCTTGCCCGATTTTATTTCACTTATCACTCTGATATTTTTATTAGAAAAATATTTTTTAATATTTGTGGAACGATTGCTGGTTTGATTCTTCAGCAAACCTCTGTGATAGAATGACTTTTATTCTTGTAGTTTTTGTCTATTTACAAACCAGGGAAAATTAGATTCATGCCTTTCATTTGGGAGAGATTGTAAACCATTCTACTTTTATAATTCTTCAAGGTTAATTGAATAAAATCGCAAAAAAAAATTTCCTTAAATCATTGACTCATTCATAAAAATAAAGCAGGAAAAAATGGACTTCTGCCTTTCATTTCTAAATGATTGCAAACTTTTTTTATCATTTCCTTAAATCGTCAGAATTTACAAGATTTTCTGTAGATTTTTTAAAACTTTTAAAAAATTATTAAAACTTTTTTGTTTCTTTTTTCTTTTTTTGTTTCTTTCTACAGTTGAAAAACTGACCAAACCTCAAAATTCCATGTGTGTCAATTCTGAAATGTCGACTCAGCAGAATATCTGTGGCATCCCCATTGACAACAGATATATTTTCACGATGCTGCTTCTTAGCTGGCCATTTTGCTGTTCTGGCAGAATGGTGCCTTCTTCCCAGGAGCAGAACCAACCGACACCAATTGGCAAGGTGCTGCATGATCTTCTGAGTGAACAATTGCAGTCGGCCGTACAACCTTTGATTAATGAAGTGAACGGTTTGAATCGACAATTGTCAGTTGTGCTAAAAATTTGCCAAATCAATAAAGAGAATAAAAGTTGCTGTAAAAAATAGACATTTGACTGAAAATGAAATTTAAAAAACCTTATTACATATTTTTTTTTTTTTTTTTTACAAATATTTTTGTTCAGGATATAAAACCATTCTCTTCATTGTCATTAATACAATATAAATATACACATACAATTCTCTTAAATATATCAATTGATAATTGGGATAATTCAGACTGTTTTCATCCTGGATGTTATTGTCATGACATTTCGGCCGATGAAACCTCCGATCTTCTTAGGATGTGTCTTTTCAAACACAAGAATCTATATGGAATTTTAAATGGAACATTTTACTTAATTCATGTGAAGTAAATTGCCCTTGTTTCATCAACCATAACTGAGTAGAAACCTTAAGTAATTCTTAATTACATACTTGGTATTACCTGTACTGAAGATTGAATCTTTAATGTCCAGAAGACTGTCCATGGACCATGACGTAATGAATAAAGTGGTAAATAATAATCGGTTCTAAATGACAGTTTTCAGGAGGTTGAAGGTTTATTGTTCATGGTTTGTTTTTTGTCATTAATCTATTATGTAAAACGCAAAATGTGTGTTTGTATGTCCTTCAAAAAATTTCGACAGACACGCCAGAACATGACAAAATTGGTATCATTTTAAAGCTCAGTCTCTCGGGTAAAAAAGTATTGAAAAATTGGCCAAAAACATTAATTCCGTCACTCTCAACTGGGCAGTTTTCTACAAGGAGGATTCGTTTTTTTTTTCATTGACATTTTTTGTCTCCTTTCGATTGACTACCCTTAATTCCAACATTTGCAACTTCCGGTTTGGCGATGGATGTATCAGCTAAGACGTTAGTTTTTTTTTCACCTTCTTTTCCTCCTCCCTGTTACAAGTTCGAGCCTGCCTGCCTGCTATCACTTTTTTTTTAACACCTCTCTCTACCTGGGCTGCCTACTGTTGTTTTGATCCTCCCCTCCCCCACCTCTCCACACACGGACACCCCCACTACTACCACTTTTTTTTTCGGGCTACCTATTGTTGTTTTAATTCCCCCCCCCTTACACCACCTCTCCACACCCGGACAATGCCGGATAACCCCGCTAGTACAATATAAATATACACATACAATTCTACTAAATATTTCATCTGATAATTTGTATTATTTGGATAGCTGTTCTTATCATTGATGTTATTCTTAAAACATTTCAGCTGCTGCAACTTCTGATCTTTATTAAAATATCTTTTGTTAAACATAGAATCTGCACAGCAGAATTTTAAACAGAACACTTTATTTAACTCATGGAGGTATATTGCTCTCGTTCTGTCAGTCATGACTGAGTAGAAGCCTGAAGTACTTAATAATATTCTCAGTATCATCTGTACTGAAAATTGCACCTTTGATGTTCAGAAAACTGACCATTGATTGAGGCGCAACATATAAAGTGCTAAGTAATAAACAGTTCTAAGTGACAGTCTTCTGGAGTTTGAAAGTTCAATCCTTAGCCCAGGCGATATGAAGAATACAGTTAAAAATTCCTTAAAACTTCTATGCAGTAATGGCTGACCAAAAGTGAATTATCTATCTGCATGTATTAAATAAAGAATTGCATTCAAAATTTCATGCAGATTTCCAAGTTTTTTTTCTTTTTACAAAGGAGTTGACACTTATCAAGGCCCAGAGGCCATCTGAGGATAAGGGTTAATGAGTGTACAATGGTCAAAAGGGACATGTAGTAATCATTAGTAGTGGAAATTTGGTAAATTGGATTACTTAAGAGGATGGCTGATCAAGAATTTGTTTACATTGAACTTGAAGACAACTATATTGTAGTCAGCTGGAAAGCAGTAAAATGGAAGAGAGTTACAGTTGTGAAGGAAGAAGTTTTGTTCATGAAATCTATGTTTAGGTTTAAGCACAGATAAAGAGTGAGGGAAATTATTGACAGTGGTTTCAACTAGACTAGTGTTTTTTGTTGATTGTTTTTGTAGATTGGAGCTCAAACGAGCACTTGCCATGAAAATAAGAATAAAGCAGAGACAGACTCGCAAAATCTCTTCTGTGGGGAAAGAGGTTGCAGGGAAGAAAAAAGGACATCTCACACTAGGCTACAAAGTCTATTTTGAACTCTGTCAAGGCAGGATAAGCTGCTTTTAGCAGCTCCTGCCCAAATGTGGCAGCAGTACTCCATCCTTGGACGTACATGGCTCTTATATAGGCAGAGAATTGCATCAGCAGTGAGATATCTACTGGAGCTGTAGAGTGATTCCACCATTTTTCCACCTCAGATCAGGAGTAAAGATCAGACTTAGAAGATTGTCAAAGCATGGAGTTAGCCCTAGACAAGAGCCATTCATTTCAGTTGATGTCAGATGGGTATCAGTGTTGATGATGTAAAGATAGAAGCTTGGTTTTAGATGTATTAAAAGTAACCAGCCACCTCTTTACCCGTTACACCACGTGATCAAGATCAGAGAAGAGAGAATCAGAGAGAACTTGGTCATTTACGGCCTTTGCAGTGTTGCCATAGATGGTGGCGTCATCAGCATAAATGTCTCCAAATGATCTTAGGATGTGATTTGGGAGATCATTTACGTAAATCAGGAAGAAAGTTGGGCCTAGGATGAACCCGTGAGGGACTCCAGCGTTAATACTATGAGCTTCTGATTTCTGCCCATCAACCACTACTCTTATGAATCTATCCTTTGATATGTCAAGGGCAATTGCCCTAGAAAGAGGCCTCCGGCAAGAGATTCACTAATCCTATGCGATATAATTGTTAGCACATCTGCTGTAGATCTAGCAGAAAGGAAACCATATTGCATGTCACTGAGGAGGTTATTTTTACTGAGGTTCAACAAAATGCACCTGAAGTCGGCAAATACATTATAAGAAAAACATCCAAGATGAGAATAGTAGTCCGAATAATCATGCAAATCATTAATCCTCATCTAAAAAACTCAAACTCAGCATCATCATTATTATTTGTCATTTCTCTCTCTAACTATCTTCTCAATTCTATCCTTAAAATAAGGATTTTTTTTACACAGATTATATATTTACATTATTAATAAATCATAAAATCAAATCCTGTTAAATATTTCATTCGATAGTGCTCGAAATGCCATTTTAATTAAAATTTTTTTAAAATTTATATATTTATTTACTATTATTTTACCCCAAACAAGGCAGAGTGCCATTAGACTTAAGGGGCTATTATTTGGGAGCAAATCGACAGGGTTATTATGTAGGAAGTTGAACAGTGAGATGTCTGTTCACATTACATTTGAACTTCTGGATGTCAGTACAGCCAGGGAAGCAGGGACCCGGAAGGGAATTCTAGCAGTTCAGAAGAAGAAACTATTTGAATAGAAGGCTTTCTGATATCAAAGATCCTCTACAATGTAGGGGTGTGGTTTTGGTAGTTTGTTAGGTTAGTTGTGTGTTTATGTTGAGGGGATAGCTTGTTAGGTTAGTTGTGTGTTTATGTTGAGGGGATACAAGTGCTTGTAAAACAGACACAGTGACGCAACATTTTGGCAATTGAGCCAGGGTTTGGAGTTTGGTTGATAGCGGGGGATCTATTAGGTTGGAGACTTTCTTTTTTTTCAAAATTGTGTGTACAGTTTGTCTGCCTCTCTTTCTCTCTTCATTTTCTTGCAACATCCGTTGTCATAGTGATTGCAGCAGCTGTTTTTCTTTCACTCTGATAACCACAATAGAATTCTTTTTGCTGATGTTTATAGTCTTAATTATGGAAGAAATCAACAAATTCGATTTCAGGTTTAGTACTATTCTTCATTTAATTTTCTCTTTAAATTGATCTGTAGACGATTCTAAATTATTAAATAACACGGGTGTGGGAGAAGTGCTCTGAAAACACTTCTGCTTGTCTTGCAGAATTAAAAACCAAAGAGTAAAAAAGATTATATAGTTCTTAAAAAGAAATAAAAAATATTGCTGATAAAATGAAAGAACAATTTTAACAATTTAACTTAAAATTGCTCTCATCTTGTTGGATGTTTTAACAATAAATCAGAAAACTCTGGGGAATTTTGTTTGATTTATTCAATTTGAATTCATCACGTTGTGATTAAATAAAAAAAAAATCAATGATTTCCTATTTGAAAATGATATGATTTTGTGTTGTTTTTTTTTTTTTTGATTTAATATAAAAACTTTTTTTCCTTTGCCTAAGATTAACAATTTCAAATTTCCATTTTTATTATTTTTCAATTTCTATAATTTTAGAATTATGAATAAAGTAAAACGCCATCTTTGCTGTTTGTAAATGTCCAATGCTAACTCAGACAGAGTTGAAAGTTTTAAGAGCCAACTCCAAGATGAAGCAGCCCTATGGTATTATGTTCCACACATCTGACTTTCTTGGAAAGAAAATTTATTCATGGAAGTTTCATTTGGTTTTAGCTACACAGAGGAAGAAAAAAAAGCCCTTGGTAGTAGTTGCAGCTAGACGAGTTTTTATTGTGAATGTTTTTTGTTTTTACAGGAGGAAATAAGACAGTGGAGCACTTACGATGAAAATAATGAGTAGAGTAGAGAACGACTAGCAACGTGAGAAAGGGTCATTGGCCACTAGATTGTGAAGTCAATTTTCTTTTGTATTCTATCAATGCAAGAAAGAAAATCTAATTTATAAAACTCACTATGTCTGTCTGTCTCCATATTTTCAAACTTTATCTCCAAAACTAAAAGTCGCAAAGCGGCGCTAGGGGCCTCAAGTGATTGGATTTTTTAGCCGGTTAAAATAGTTTTTAAGGAGTCAAAAAATGAGTCAAAATTAAAAAAATCGTTAAACATTTTGTACATTCATTTTAGTTTATTTTAATCAGTTCATATGCGTGTCATGTTGGTACAGTGGTAACGTCACCGGCTTTGAATGCTACAGTTTTGTTTTCGGTTTTGATTCTAGCTGATGGCACCCAAATATTTTTTTTTACTTTCAAAATCATGACTCTATAACAATATATACGAAATCTGGACAAATTAAACTATCATATTTAAACATATTTTACGACCAGGCAAGGCTACCTCCCCCCCCCCCCCCCCGCCGCCTCCTTCAGCTAGTACATTATAAATCAATAGATGTTTATTAATGTGAAAAAATGGTGATGGTAAGCTTTTTAGTTGCTCTTCCTCCTCCTCCTCCTCCTCCTCCTCCTCCTCCTCCTCCTCCCTCTTTCACCTATTCTTTTTTCTTCTTAGTAACAGTAGCAACAGCAGCAGTAGTAGTAGTAGTAGTTTATACTCGTTTCTTGAGCTATTTTGGTACAGCAGCTGAGTGGGGGATTCATTATTGCTGAGGGGGATACAGTCAACAATTTGGAAGGGGTTTCATATAAAGTTCATTTTACAAGACAATGAAGATAAAAACACATTACCTTGCGGTTGATGACAAACGAAGGCAAAGGCTTACATAACAGAATGAAGACATTTATTTCCAGCTAGAGATGGGAATGATGGGAATTCGATGTCTGGCAGAATTACTGCATTGTCTTGTCTTCCTCTCTGCCCCACTTCCGAAAGGGCCTTAAACTAACTCACCTCAAACTGAACTCTGGCTCCTCCTCTCTAACTCTCTTCCCAAGTTTAGTCTGACTTAACTTTATATATTGATTCTATATTTCTTTAGGACGTCAGAATGTGGCCAAACATGTGAATGGGATTCACATGGACATTGCATATGCTTCCAACATGTGTTCTGACAACACAAAGAATATTCCTTAATTTCCATTGTCCCATTCTACCTGCTCTGACCTAAGGTATATCAATTTTTTTTATCTAGCTTTCACCACATAATCGGTAAAATTAAATTAAAATATCATATTTAAGTGTATTTTACAACCGGGCAAAGCCGGGCGCCCTTCTCCCCCACTAGTACATTATAAATCAATAGATGTTTATCAATGTGAAACAGTAGTGATGGTAAGCTTTGTAGTCTCCTCCTCCTCCTTTTCTTTTTTCTTCTTAGTAGCAACAGCAGCAGCAGCAGTAGTAGTAGTAGTAGTAGTAGTTTATACTTGATACTTAAGCTATGTTGGTACAGCAGCTTTTTATATCAATTTCTTTATCTAGCTTTCATCACATAATTGCTATGGGAACATAAATACCTTTGGAGTTGTAAGCCATTTTAGTTTCAGAAGAGAAGTGTGCTGGGCCCATAACCTTTAGAGTTTAGATTTATTAAGTAGACATCTTGCCATTTCAAAAAGGGTCTTTCAGTGGTCCCACATAGGTGTAGTGTATGAGGCACCGATTTCTTTTGTATAATACTGTTATATTTCAAAACTAAGCATATGGAAGCAAGAAAGTGACAAACGAGAAGGTTGAGTTTATACGTTTTATTTAAAGTTTAAACGATCGTGGAACGAACTGTTTCCTGTGTCAGGATAATCCGGCGGCAGCGTCGGAGTGTCGATAGGAATGCTAGTCGGGTGGTTATATGAACTCGGTGATGATCTAAGTTATTGCCAGGCTGAGGTGAGGGGCGGCGATAACAGGAACGTGACTTATATGTTCTGGCATCTGAAATATATGATGTGGCGGCGATGACGGGAATGTGGCTTAGCGTTCTGATGTCTGGGATACAGGTGCGGCGACGGTGGGATAGGAGTAAACCTAATAGCAGGTGTCGCTGTGGAGAGTTGGTGACAGTGACTCCTGCTATTTTTTTTTTTTTTATTATTCAATTTTCACCCCAAACAAGACACAGTGCCACTTTGAAGCAGGGGGGCTACTATTAGGGACTTAATTAGCGGGGTCATTATGAAGGGAGATGAGTAGAAAGATGTTTGTTAACATTACACTTGAACTTCTGCATATCATTGCAGTTGGGAAAGCAGAATCCCGGAAGGTTCCAAAGACCCGCAGTTCTGGGGAAGAAACTATTGGAGTAAAAGGCTTTCTTGCACCTAGGGATCTCTACTGTAAAGGGATGAGACTTAGTAGCTTGTCGGGTTTGTCGGGAGTAATTACGTCGGGAAGGTACAAGTGTTTGCAGTTCGTCAGAGCATTCACCATTAAAGTATTTGTAGAACAGGCAGAGAGATGCAACATCTCGTCGATGGGACAGAGGCTGAAGCCTAGATGACAGTTCAGGACCTATCAGGTTGGCGACTCTCTTTTGAACCCTGTCCAGAAGCGAGAGACAAGCAGCAGATGCACCAGCCCAGATGTGACAACAGTACTCCATACATGGGCGAATGGTTGCCTTATAGAGGTATAGGATACTGTCAGGCGTAAGTAGTTTTCTAGCACGGTAGAGGGAGTCAACCTTCCTTGCAGCAGCCTTGGCAATGCTCTCAATGTATCTATTCCAGTTCATATTCCCTGTAAACGTTAGGCCGAGGAGTTTAAAAGAAGTACTTTCAGGCAATGTGTTCTTGGCCATTGCTATTGGTGGTAGAGAAGGTTTCTTGTAGTTATTGAAGGAAACAAGCTTAGTCTTAGCAGCATTGAATGTGACCAACCATTTTTGTCCCCATTCCATTACGGATTGGAGGTCATCCTCTAGTGTTTCTGCCATTTCCTTGGATATGTGTTCATTTGTTTTCCCCTCATATCTGTTATAGAGAGTGGTGTCATCGGCAAATATACCCATCTCCGAAACAATTTTATCAGGGAGGTCATTTATGAATATCAGGAATAATAGAGGTCCAAGGATAGACCCCTGAGGTACTCTCGCATTTATGTCATATTGTTTGGATGTACGACCGTCGAGGACAACTTTGATTTTTCTATTACTTAAGAAGGATTTAATTACATTATAAATTCTTCCAGTGATTCCATATGATCTAATTTTCCTTAGAAGACCATCGTGCCATACCCTGTCAAAAGCCTTAGATATATCAAGGGCCACCGCTCTACCCTCCCCTGTTTTATCCAATGAACGGTATATACGTCCAGAAACTACAGTTAAGATATCTGCTGTTGAACGGGCTTGCCTGAATCTATATTGTTTGTCAGTCAGGAGTTTAGCAGCAGTTAGGTGCTGGACTAGGGCTTGATTAACTAAGGACTCAAATATTTTGGCGAAAAGCGGGAGGAGGCTAATGGGGCGATATTGGCGGGCAACCTCGCTGGCTGGTGAGCTGTGGTGATTTGGCGGCGGCAGTGGTGGAAGAGAGGTAGTCTTCAAGGCTTGCTATCCAGTATTATCAGTGAGATGGCGGCAGTGTGGCAACGGCGGTTGTGGTGCAATAATTTCCGTAGCTGGTGTCGCTGGCAAGGGGTTAACTGCTGCTGGCTGCTGACGGAGCAAAATTCATGGCTGACACGCAAGGGCCGATCTGCTCGCTTGTCAAAAAAGCTAACATTTTTATACTCACGATGCGGAAGTAGTAGTAGACAAAATATGTGTTTTATAGTTTATTTGTGTTTGTTTTTTGTGTTTTAATGTTTTGTAGGGAGTCGTCTGTTTGGTGTTTGTATATATCGATTTAAAGATAAGAAAGTTGTGAATGTGTTTGTTGTGGACCAGGATATAAATATCCTAACTCGCTACAAAAGAAAATAATGAAACGAATCGAAAGAAGGAAACAAAACTCAATTACTGGATAAAATAAACATGTCGTTTATTTCCTGTTGAAAAATGAATGTTTTAGGTGTAACACGTATTCATGTCCGCGCGTGGAAAACGGGGTGAGTAATGTAGTGGAAATGGGAATGACAGTCGAGCGTGTAGACAAAGAAAAAGATAGAGGGTTGACATCAGTAAAGCTGCGCGCACATGTTGGTATTTGTCCACGTGGAAATGTCTTCAGGCCCCTAGCTCTGGACGCAAACTTGTCTGGTTGATAGACCAAAGTAAAAGGAAAAAAAGAGCGAGAAAGTCAATCCAGTTCATGGAGAGAGAAAAAGAGAGAAAGAGAAAATCAATTCAGGCCATGGAGATAGAAAACGTGTAAGGGGTAGGTACTGTCTGTTGACTCTTTCCCCACGCATAGCAGAAGGTGGCGTGAGGTGCGCGTGCCCCGCAAGGGAGGCGGCTGGTCCGCCGACCACTCAGCTCGGAAGGTGAATCGGAAAAGGAAGGAAATAGCTTCTCTTGCTTTTATAGTTGTTTCCGGTGTTCTTTGTGCATGTGTGGATTTCCTTTAAAGGGGAAGTGACGTTGCCCATGTGTGCGTATATGTGAGTACATGTGTGTACGTTAGCGTGTGTGTATATGCACGTGAATGTGAGTATGTACGTGAACGTGAATGTATGTACGTGTGTGTATGTGCGCGCGTATGTTTGTGTGCGCGTATGTATATGACAAGAAATATGACTTGAGATGTGAACGCGTGTTTTTATGTGAGACTAGAAAGGGCTCGCATATGTTCTAGTAGGTGTTGTACTGTTGCAGTGTTTCGTGAAATAATTATTCGTGTTATATGCTGCCGGAGTTGCGTCTGCTGTGGTGTTTGTGTTTTGTATTTTGATTTTTCTTTTGATGTGCGGCTTCCTCTTGCGGTTTTCTTTGTTGAAGTGAGGTGCGAGTAATTCCGTTGATGTGTGTACATAAAAAAATGGACTTTGATGTTGTCGTGTGTGTTTAGTGTGCTCATTTACGTTGCATCGACGAACGGGCTTTGTCTTAACGTCGCCATTATTGTCACTGTCGATGCTCCTGCTGATTTCTGGTTTATTTATGTAAACATGGAGGAATATGCGATATAACAATACCATGGTTAATCAATAAAAGTTCAAAGTCTCTATTAGTAAATTCAGTTCCATTGTCAGAGTAAATACACTTTACTGCTCCGTAAGTGGCGATATCAGCTAAGTATTTCTGATTATTTTGCATTAGTAGCAGAGCATCAGATTTGTTCTTTAAGAAATAGACCATTATTAAACCGGAATAATCGTCCACAAAATTGAATGCATTCCTGAAGTTTTCCCTGTCTATCAGTTTCAGGGGAAGTTAGAGGATGTTAGGTGTCTTTTTGTCTGGCATCTTATTTTGGTACTTCGCCATTTTTCTTTATGTACAAAGTTTTTATAATTCCATTTTGTCAACCACTTTTGGTAACTTTTATGCCAAGTTTCAAAATCGTGGCAGAAATGGGGCCACACTTTTTAAATCATATAATCATCTATTTTCTTTCATATCGAATACGGTTCCATCTGGATACATCAATTTTTACATACTGGGGCTAAAGTTTATATCTGTGCTTTGTTTAATGGCAGCTTGCACAGAAGATGTATTTTGTTTAAACGTTGAAATTAAAAGAGCGTTTTCTAGAATGCAGTAACAAAATTCACTTTTAGTATTTCTTAGAAAGACTTTAGCATCACGTCTCTTCAAAAGTATATGATTTACTCAACTGCCGTCGATTAGCTCCACAAAGTGATTCTGTGGCTTAAAACTGGAATCAAAATCAAAATTCATGATTACTTATGCACCGGTTGTTATTGTTAGTTGGAGTGTCAAATGTACATAATAAAAATTCGATGTTTACTAGTGGAGCTTTCCACATTATGGATGGAGTCCTCTTCTTTGAAAAATTACAGCTTTTATTCGGAATAAAGATATAATTTGATTTTTTTTGTTTTTGGTGGGCACTTCTGAATTTCCTAATTTTTATCGATTCTTTATTTTTCTTTATCGTCTTTTCGTTTTCTTCATAACTCCTTAGTCCTACTATGAATTAACTAAAAGTCTTGAGTTTTTCTATCTAGGTTATCACGGTTATACATGGCTTAAAGTCGCCTGGCCATACTTTCAGATCCAAAGAAATCAGTAGGCTGTCACTTATTATTTTACCAGACATTTTTTTTAATGAATTTGCTGCTGTTTCAGCTTTTATAGCATAGTTTTTAATCGTCTCGACTTTCATACGTTTTAGAGACGCCAGTTTTGTATATAAAGAGATAACTTTGGGTTTTCCCTCTGATAAATAATTCTCTTTTAATATGTTCAATGCTTTGCAAACATCATCCAAGGTTTCTTGCATTATTAGAGATAGACTTCTGTCATTTAATCACTGTATCAATTCCACAAAAACAGTTGCATACTTTTAAATAAATTCTAGGTCGTTTGGATTTTCAGGTTGTGACTGTATGACTTTGTGTAGTTTTTGAATTTGTAATAATCTGAAAATCTCAATTGCCACAATTCGAATTTCAATTTCAATCTGTTGAAGTAAAGTGGCTCATTGGGTCCATAAACTTTTGAGTTATAAGCCATTTTAGTTTCAAAAACGAAAAAAAAAAATGTTGTTCCAAACAAAATGGCTGTATAAATTGAGTGAATATTTGAATTGTAAAAGCTTGCAGACAAAGATGAAGAACAGAGTTTCCAGTAAGTATCCAATCCAAAGAATCTTTAGATGAAGAGCAGAGTTTCTTCCCATATAAAGACTAGTTATGTGGAAGAACTGTAAAGAGATTCAATATATTTTATTAAGTGATTCCAATTTCTAAATGGTTGATAACAGAGCGTGGTTCCATCCGATTGGTTAGTTCTTATCATCTATTTTTATAAATATAATCTTTCACTTATTTGTAACGATACCTTCACAATTACACCAAAAATATTGCAACAATAAATTTTGTAGAAAAATATGTACTTAGTATATATAGTAATTACAGAGTGGAACGATAAATTTGTCGCCCTAAAGAAAACAACACTTCTACTTTATTTTAAAACTTATGTTGAAAAAATCAATTCAGGTAACTTGATTAAGTAGTAGAGCTTACATCTATTCAATGTAGTCGCCTTCAGCCTCAATCACCTCCTCGATATGGGTCCGGAACTGAAAGCATGCCTTTTCCACAAGCGCCAGTGGGAGCTCAGCGAATAATCGGCAGATGTTGTTGGAGGTCATGTTGGTGATGCTCTCAATGTATGACCAGCGGGGAGGAGGGGGACAGTGAGTGAAGGGTACAAAGTCATAGTATTCCTTCTGAAGTCAAGTCTGGGTTTTTTTGGACTTGTAGGTCGGCGCTACACCCAGGGTCTGCCAGTGGCAACCTGATTGCACCAGGGGATCACCACACTTCAGCACATTCAGGTACACTTTGGTGTTTGCTTTCAAACCAACTTCGAAGATGTAAGGTGGCATGGTATGACCCTTTCTTGAAGCCAAATTAAAGACCATAAAGGTGACCAGAAACTTCACTGAGCTGTGCCCTGAAGCGTTGAAGTGTCTGGATTTGCATTTTGAGGGTACTGGCAATGGTCCTGTTGTCAAAACTTGAATCATTAGAGAGCATGAGTTGTATAACGGCCCATCTTTGATCTTGTTTGTTAAACCTTGTGCCGCTTTCAGGCAGGATAGAAGACTTCTATCGCTCTTGGGATTTATACACAACTGGCCAACTAGTAGATGGTCTGCAACAAAAAAATATCGGTTTTAGCAAACGGAAATGGAATCATGTCGTCTTTTTTAGGGCGACAATTTTATCGTTCCACCCTGTATATTCATTTCTTGAGCAATGTTGGTACAGTATCTACGTATATCAATTTCTTAACCTAACTTCCACTATATAATAGCTAACGTCAAGATAAATGTTTGTGAAATTTTGTGGAAATATATATACTAAGTATATGCATGGGAGAGTAAGTAACTAGGATGAATGTGTTTATACATTTTTTAATCGGTAAAAACAACATAAAATGCATAAACAAAACCAATTTTGTTTGAACTAATGCATTTACGTCTATTTTTTTTGAGAATTATATAAAAAAGAGCCACTTAGTAAAAAATATTTATATAATGTTTTTATTTTATTTCTTTTTATTATGCTATGCTAGTTTATAAAATTTCTAAAATTTGCATCCAAGTTTCTAAAAAATCCTTTGATTTTACTTGAGATTTGAACTCAATATAGACTTTGTAAAATCTACTTAATAGACCTAATACACCTTAGTAAGGTGTATTAGTGTTAGGAAATAGGTCGAACATAAGAAAGAAATATGGTAAATTATATTATAGACACGTTTTACCGGAAGTGAGGGTCAGATGATCGGATCTACGTGTGAGTCACGTGATCAGGTAAGCTGGAATCAGTGAGTTTGGGTTTGGACGTAGAGAATAGCAGACGGCTTAACAGGTCGTTCCCTCCCCTTCACTTCTGGGGGGGGGGAGACGCTGACGTATGTGAAAATAAGAGCTATGCAAGCAAAGACATTCACTTTCCATTCTTCTGCGATTAACATCTGGAAGGTGAATAAAAATTATATAAAACCATTCATCGTCTTTGAGTGAATGAATATTCGTCCAAAACAGGTTTCCAGTCTCCCCTCCAAGAACGAGATGAATTCCAGGTGGACAAGATCAACAACGCATGAAGAAGGTATGTCCAAAATACATGTACGACACACACACACACACACACACACACACACACACACACACACACACACACACACACACACACACACACACACACACACACACACACACACACAAGCATATGAACAATTAGATATGAATATATCATCAAATAGACAGAACATTAGACGATCACACACACATACAACATTAGTTCTTCATTATAATAGCGAAATTCAAAAGCGAAATATTGAATTTCAAGTAAAAACAAGGGGATCCACTTAATTATCATATTGCTGTAATGAAAATATCGAATATTTACGAAAAGCAATAAGGTAAAACATCAAATATTAAAGAAAATAATTTTCAAAGAAATTTGCAAGTTTTGCTTACATAATAAACTGAATAGCGTGCATAGTAGCAGGGGAAGTAATTGATTTCTTAAAACTTAAAAAATAACTTAGGTCAATTTAAGAGAAATGGGTTATTTTCCTTGTGTTTACGTCACGTGTTACAACTAACCTGACAAACTCGTTTTTTCGTTGAATCATCGAAATACTTGTTTTATGTAATATTCAACTAACTGCAACATGTCAATTATTGTTTTTAGCTGAAATTGATATAAGTAGTTATTGTTTTTGTAATGTAAACTCAATTTTTCTATTGTCGGATTTCACTATTATAACGAAGAAGAACCGGTGTACTCTGCCTATTCTTTTTTTTTTTTTTTTTTTTTTTTTTGTCAGGTTATCACATGTCCAAATTTGACAAACTTGAAAAATGTCAAAACTTTTTAATAGTAAATAAAGGATTAAATGTAACCTGTTTCTTTTCTATCTCGTCCATTCGAACCACATCGTTAACAAAAGAAACTGAATTCTCAGTTCCTATCAGAATTGGCGACAATCTTTACAAATATATTTGTTGATAAAAAAAAGCTTTCATAATTTGAATACTGAGTTGTGTTTATCTGATTGTCGAATTGATTGAATCAAACATTTCACATCTATTGTCATCATCTTTTTGTTTGTAATTTCGTTTTATTAATAGAATTTCTATAAACCTGAATTCAACAATTTTGACTGGTTGATATTAGTAGTGAATTTGATTGGTGGATATTAGTTATGGGTTTGATTGGTGGATATTAACTGTGGATTTTTATTGATGGATATTAACTGTGGATTTTTTATTGATGGATATTAACTGTGAATTTAATTGATATTTTATCCCAAAATATGGCGATCTTTTATCTTTTTTTTCATTTCAAACAAGATCATTCAGATGAATACAGACATAGCGATGCATCTCAGAACAAAACTCTCAACCTCTGTAGGTGAGTACTAGCTGTGAATTTGAACTCTCATCCAATTAAAGTAAACCAGAAATTATGAATTTTCCTTTTCGCTATTTGATGGTTTTTGCCTCAAGATTCCTGCTTTTTCGTTGATGTCAAACTATTTTTACTTGCAGGAGGTAATTGTGTTATTTTTTACTTGGTGAAAAGAATCTTTAGATTAAAGAACGGAAAACAAAAGTTGAATAAACATGCCTTCTCAATTTTTTATAATAATTATTAATTGGTTGAATTAATACTGCATGTAGAGTCTTTTATTCCCTGACTGTAAAAACTAACACACTGCAAAATAAGCAGCCATTCAATCAAAATAAATCAGAAATTATTAAACATTGGTGCATGTTGACGTATGGAATCTTCATTATCTACCAGAGTTGTGGGGTCGGCAGGAATTATAAATTCAATTGTATTTTATCGTTTAGGACGCTGTTGCCAATTACTTTTTCTTTTTTATAATTTGATAATTTTTTTATGGTGAAAAGATTCTTCTCATTTTGTGTTGTTTTTTGATTCACATCATTAAGTTATCACTAGGGCTATGACAACAGCATATTCTTTTCATTGTTTTGACTCTCGAGTACATATACCACACGGTTAGACACAGTTAATCAACCGAAAACCACATCACTCTATATAAAAGCATATAAGGTATCAACGGATACACACTCGAGAGTCAAAACAATGAAAAGAATATGCTGTTGTCACAGCTCTAGTGATAACCATAACCATGTGATGGATGTGTGTCTATCCGTATTTCCGTCAAATCATCATCATCATCATCATCATCATCATCATCATCATCAATTTAATGTATTAGAGATCAAATAATAAATAATTCCTCAATTTCAGTTATGACGCATAATATAGGCATAAAATTCTACCTGAAAATTAAAATATTTCAGATCTGCATTAAATTCGGTAGACAGAGATTAGATACTAATTAAGAAAGATTCCTTGAATTTCTGTTTCTTCTTAAGACCCCTTAAGCTTAAGCCTTAAATTTTAGACACTTCCTAGAATCAAAATAGACATATAGTTTAGTAGCATTATATTGTTATTTGATTTTTTTTAAGGGAAGATATAAAAATGGTGCAAAACTGTTCTGTCTGAGAAATTTATTTTACCTGTCCCACGAAAGGTATTCTAGCTGTCATATCAAAGTGTTGCCCACTTCTTTCAATGTTTACTTGATTTGATCAGTAAATGTAACGTATGCCACTTTCATTATTATGGGATGTAATAATGAAGATAATTTCAACCTTTCTTACAACAACAGGTCAAAGGTCAACACTGGCATCATGTCGAACCTTGCGAAAACAGAATCGTTCTATTGTAAAATTCTTCCAGACGATTGCATTTCCTTCTGTTCCGAAGAAGGCAAACTCATATTTGCTGAAGCCTTGGCCACTGGTAACATTAATTGTTACTTTAAATTAGCTGCCCAGTTTGTCATACAGGATAGGCCCGACTTCTATGGTCTGTCAACGTTGGTGATGATCCTGGGATTGATCTGAATGGACCTTGGAGATGGTACAATTGAAAACATGCTCGACGGTTGCATTCCAATGAAGATCATTGAAAGGAAATGAATAAATCTGGAACAGTTTCTCTGCATTGCAGAATGTAATTCCCTTTCAATAACTTGCGTTCGTCCGGGACGAGACTCCGAAAACTCCTTACGACAGGTGATGTGTTCACTTTTTAAAAAATTGTATTTTATTATTTAGAATGTTTAAATGATGAAATATAGCCGCAAAGTTTATTCTTTGGTGACCCCCCCCAAAAAAAACTAGACACTTATTCTTAATACCCCTTAAGCTTAAGCTTTATATTTTAGAAATTTTCCTAGAATCGAAATGTTACTCATAGATTTTGATCAAAACTGGAATAAGTATTCTAAACAGATGACTACAAGTGATGTGTTCACTTTTTATTATTATAAATTCAATTGTATTTTATCGTTTAGAATGTTACAATGAGAAAATGTATCGACAAATTTTATCCTTTGTTAGAAAAAATTAAATTACTCAAAATCGTTTCAGCGCATATGGCTCCGAGTATACGTCTACTTGGATTAATAAAAATATGTAAAAAAAAGTTTTATGCTAAATTTCTCGAATTTATTTTTAATCCACCTTGATTACATATAAGGCCAGAGTTTTTCTTCAATCAACTAATAAAATAAGCTAACATTTACATTACATTTAGCATGTTTTAGCTCCTCCATCGTGCCTTGGGAATGCTAAACTCATTTCTCAACTCATGCAAACGCAGTCATATGCATACGCACTGTTAAAATTAAAACGAAACACTCACACACAATGCCTTAACGCTTTCACATTGTCGGCTGCTGATTGATAACAAATGTATAAACATATATTCATTTTAATACTCGTAACAATGAAAACAAATGAATATTAATTATTATTAATAACATTCAATCAAATGTAATTTGTATAATTGACTGAGGAATTGACTGAAGTTTTTGGTCTGCGGATAATTTACAGCCCTTAAATTATCAACTCAGACTTTTGGAATATCTCAGCTAATGAAGCCTCCTTGTTCTTCAACGAATCTCAAAATAAGGACAAATATTCTATGATTTTCTATGTATGTAAATGTGGTCTAAAATGCTACCAAAAGTAACATAAGTTTTTACAATTAAGTTTTTAAAAAAATAATTATTAGATCAGGGTTAAGGTTTTGAATGAAGCAAATTTCATTTTTTTTTTCATCATATTTTCACTTTTGGCAATGGTTTCAACCATTTGTTTGATTAAAAATTTGATATTATGCGTAAACGCTTACTTTCTTAAGTGGTCTTATGATTTTAACCAGGACTATATATATATATATATATATATATATATATATATATATATATATATATATATATATATAGTAAGTTAGAAAATATATATGGCAATTAAGCTACACAGAATATTCCGTGTTTTATCCACACTAGGATTCGTCAGTTAGTGTGGATGAAACGCAGAATATTCTGTGTAGCTTAATTGCCATATATATTTTTCTAACTTACTACTTAGCTCTGCCTATGTATTGAGCACTGTTGAAGTAAATACTTAGTTTATGCATAAAATTATACTTTCGTATATTAATTTATGTGATTAAATGAAGTGGTCACACACACACACACACACACACACACACACACACACACATTATTATTTACAATTATAATAAAATTTATGTACAGGGAAGAGGGAAGGGAAAAGGATAAAATAAAATGGATTAATGAATATTAAAAAAATTAAACTATCACGAATGGGGTATGATAATCCGCTTATAAATATGCGGGTGAAAAAAAAGAAAAAAGGGGGTGGGAATCATATCTAAAATATCTTTCTACAGTTCGCAAACCGTTTCTGCCTGCAAAGAGAGGGTTTGAGGCGTGCAATGGAGAAGAAAAAAAACAAAAAAACAGACGGAAAACAATTGCTGATAGTCTGTTTAAGTTTATTAATGAGAGGGACACATTTTTCCTCAACCCATGGCAACTTAAGATATACAGGACATTTTGAGGGGCCAAAGGTTACACATTTATTAAATTGATTGATTTTGAATTTGATACATTTATCAATTAAGAATTGTGGATAGTCATTATCGATTAGAATATATATATATATATATATATATATATATATATATATATATATATATATATATATAAACTAATGATTTTCTACTTAATATTTCGTCTGTATTTATCATATAACGTTTCACTTGTTCTCTCACACATAGGAGATAGGTTGTTGCTTTGTACCCCTAATAAAATAATTGGTAGTTTTTGAACATGGAGCCCGGAATGAATAAGAAACCTCTTTTAGAAACAAACAAAACAAAAAACAAAAACAGAAGCATTTATTTAAGCATCAGAAAGTGGGACAGTGTTGTAGTTGAAGAAAGAAGGAATAAAAACTGCTTTGGCTATGTTTGTTAGGCAGCCGTTCTCTGTGGAATCCCGAGTTGGCAGCAGTTGTCTTTTTTTTTTTTTACATGGAGGTCACCACTTATCAAGGCCCAGAAGCCACTCGGGGATAAGGGTTATTTTGTGTACAGTAATCAATGGGATAGTGTTGCAGTATTCATTAGTATTGGAAATTTGATAAAGTGTCATTACTTAAGGGGGCGGTTCATCAGGAATTTGTTTATGTTGGACTTGAAGACATCCATTTTGAAGTCAGGAGGGAAACAGGCAAGCGGTAGAGAGTTCCACAGGCGTGCAGTTCTAAGAAAGGAGTTTTGTTCATGGAATCTACGTTTTGATTTAGGCACAGATAAAAAGTGGGGAAAATTATTGACAGTGGTTTCAGCTAGACGGGTGTTTATCGTGAAATATTGGCGAGAGGGCACCAGAGATTGGAGCTCAGATGAGAACTTGCCATGAAAATAACGATAAAACAAAGATAGGCTCGCAACGTCTCTTCTGTGGAAGAGAGGTTGCAGGAAAGAGAAAAGGGCATCTCCTACTAAACCATAAAGTCTATTTTGTACTCTGTCAAGGCAGGATAGGCTGTTTTTAGCCGCTCCTTCCCAGATGTGGCAGCAGTATTCCAGCCTTGAACGTACTTGGCTTTTATATAGATAGAGAATTGCATCAGTAATGAGATATCTTCTGGAACGGTAGAAGGATCCCATCATTTTTCCAGTGACCTTGGCAATAGACTTGATGTACGTGTTCCATTTCAGATCAGGAGTAAAGGTCAAACCCAGAAGCTTGTCAAAACATGGAGCCTCCCCTAGACGAGAGCCATCCATTTCAATTGATGCCAGATGGGGATCAGAGTGAAAACTGTTGCTGCTGCAATGTCGAGTGGACAGGGACGAGAGTGAAGGGAGAGGGTATCTGGATTCACTGTTGGTTGAGTTCTTTCTGCTGGCTGCCCGTAGTTCCCAAAAAGGGGCTGAAGAAGTTCCTTAGGGGACAGATGAATCAATATGCTCTGCCAGTTGATTGGTCAGTGTGTGACCGAATCACTCAATGAGGGGAATGGAATAGCCCTTTATTTGTGAGTGCTACAAATCTGTTTTCTTGAAATGTTTCCCAAAATTGGCGCTCACAAAAGATCACCCCTTAAAGTAAAATTCTAAAAATGAGTTCACTAAAGAAATATCATTATGCATGATACTATTGCTTTCCCGGGGGAGGGTTACTTGGTTGAGGAACGTCCTGGGAACGCAACCAGCTCTATGGGGGAATAACGATATCCAACGATATCTAACGATAGGCACATGTTGGAAACATCAACAAAAAACGGGTCGATGTGTCGTCGGCTATAACTGGCTGGCATGGGTTGCTTCTTCATTGCATCGTTACAGGAATCTTCCCATCATTGGCATTAATGGCATGCTGAAATCGAACACTTCATTGAAATAGCGAACAAATGCATTTTTATCAAAATATAATTCATTTAAGATTTAACAATGAGGAGCATATTTTTTATAAAGACCAGTTGAAACCAGACGCATGCTATATCAAATATTTTGGAATTATAAGAGTTGGAGTTCATACCTTTCAACTATAACCCTGGCATTCAAAATAGTTACAAGGTGTAACGATATTGTTACCATAGAAAAGACGACATGATTCCATTTTCGTTTGAAAAATGGTTTTCTTTTATTGTTGCAGACCATCTACTAGTTGGCCGGTTGTGTACAAATCCCAAGAGCGATAGAAACCTCCTATCATGCCTGAAAGGAACACGATTTTCAACAAACGGGATCAGAAATACGCTGCTGTACAACTTATACTCTCTACTGATCCAAGTTATGACAACAAGACTATTGCTAGCACCCTCAAAATGCATCGCTGGATTGCCACAAATAATGGGGACGCGCCCAGGTCTTTGGTGTGGTTTCAAGTAAGGGCCACATCATGCCATCTCACATCTTTGAAGTCAGCTTGAAAGTCAACACCAAAGTGTACTTGGATGTGCTGAAGATTGTGGTGATTACCTGGTGCAATCAGGTGGCCGTTGGCAGATCTGGGTGTGGCAGCAGGACTCGGCACTGGATTGATAAAGGTCCAAGGATCGATTCCACAGGCACATGCACATTTATATCATGCTGTTTGGGAATACGACCATCGAGGATGACCTGGATTTTTTTCTTGGCCTAGAAAAATCAAATTATATTAAATATTCGTCCAGTAATGCCGTATGATTTAATTTTCATGAGAAGCTTTTCATGCCAGACATTGTCAAAGGCTTTAGATATATTAAGGGCTATTGCTGTAGCTACCCATACATAGTATATGATTTCAAAGATTTTTGCATTAGAACGAGCTTGCCTAAATCCATATAGTCAGTCGAAAAGAAATTTAGTTTCCATGAGCTAGTTCACTAGTGCTTGATTGACTTAAAGATTTTAGTGAAGAAGTGGGGGAAACTAATGCAGCGATAATTGAATGGGTCAGTTCTTTAATCAGACCAAACGCTACACATTTCCAACCGACATGTGCTATTGCTAATAATTCTTTTGCAACAAATGGCGTGGACATTAGAGAGGTTTCGAGTTCTCACTAACAAACTGGCAACTCATTTACTTTATATGGAGCTCAAAATGGAGAATCATTTATAACCCAGAGCTTTACATTACATTTCGTTCATTTTTGTATATCACCGGCACATTTTTTGTCATTCACTTTGAGGGTACGGATCAATTTTGCCCATTCCATTAAAAAAAAAAAAATTCAAAAGATTTACTTAACTATAAAATATAAAAATTTTGTTAACAGTTTTTCAAGAGAAAAAATCAAAACAATTTGTTCCAAAAAATTACAGAATGAGACTCCAAATATTTAAGGGTTTAAAGGTAAGAAGGGGTCCTTTGCCTTCAACTCACTTTGCAGTGAATTCTATTATCTCAACTCTTTTACAAATTCTCAGCTGCGTTTCATTAAAGTTCTAAATTATTAGGTTGTTTTTGCTCAACAATAAGCATCTGGCTGTGCCAATATTTTTCTGAATATTTGTGAAACCCCTGTTCCCGCAGCAACAGTAGTAACAACAACACAACCAGAGAAACGATCTCTGAAACATTCGTTCATTAGTTTAGGAGACTACACACACACACACACACACACACACACACACACACACACACACACACACACAAATACACTCGTGAGCAACAAAAATAAAATGGGCCAAACAAATTTTATACATTTTATTGCACTAAAAGCTATATTGAACAATGAACAATTGAGCATGGAAACTTAAACGAGACTAATAACACAGAACAAGACATTTACTTTAATAAATGCTTAGGATGGAATCGCATTCCCTTTTGATTTCTTTAAAAGATCAATCCTTTTAGATATGTTCTCAACCAAAGTGAAACATTGTGAAGAGGAGATGCTATTCCACTCGCTTTGCACACCACTACTAAACGCACAGCATGATGGTGGTTTAAGAAATTTCGTGACGGCGACGAGAGCCTTGAAAATCATGAGCACGGTGGTTAGCCATAGGATGTTAACAACGACCAAGTAAGAGCCTTAGTTGAAGCCAATACACGCACAACTGTTCAAGAACTTGTTTCTGAATTAGACGTAAGGATATGATGATTTCACCTTAAGAGAGATTAGAAAGAAAAAGAACTTGATAAATGGGTGCCTCACAAATTCTCCTTCTTCTTCTTCTTCTTCTTCTTCTTCTTCTTCTTCTTCTTCTTCTTCTTCTTCTTCTACAACAACAACAACAGCAACAACATACGTCATTATGAAGTGTCCTCTTTCCTTCCTTTACACAAGAAACGACCCGTTTTTCGACTGGGTTATGACTTGCGATGAAAAGTAGGTTCTTTATGACAACCAACGACACTCAGTTCAGTGGTTGGATGCCGACGAAGCTCCACAATACTTCCCGAAACCAGAATTGGACCAAAAGAAGGTCATATTAACTGTTTGATGGTCTGAAACCGGCCTCATCCATTATAGATTTTTGACTGCAGGTGAAACCATTACATGAAGAAGTACTGTCAACAAATGGATGAAATGCATCAGAAACTTCAACAACAACACCCAGTATGAGTCAACAGAAAAGGCCCAATTCTCCTCCACAACAATGCCCGACCGCACAATGCTAAACTGACCTTGCAGTAGTTGAACGACGTGGGCTTCGAAATTTTGTCTCATCCACCATACTCTACAAACCTCTTACCTACCGAGTACCAATTTTTCAAGCATCTCGACAACTTTCTGCGTTATAAGTGGTTCAAAACCTAAGTAAAATGAAAAATGCTTTCAGCGACCTCATCGCCAAAAGCACGCAAGATTTTTACGTTACTGGCATAATTACACTTTTTTTACGTAGGCAAAAGTGTGTTTAATGTTATGGTACTTATTTTGATCAATAAATTTTTGTTTTAGCCAAAATATTCATTTGAATTTAAAAGTTTAAAATCGAAATATATATATATATATATATATATATATATATATATATATATATATATAAAATATATAAAAGTGAACATGTCTGTGTGTGTGTCTGTCTGTGTGTTTGTGTACATTTCCCTACGCAATAACTCTGTCAATTTTTAGGCTACAGACTCGAAATTTGATATACAGGGTACTGAGATGTGGGAAAATCTATATGATCGGGTTTCAGCCAGAAATTTGGCTGTTAAGGGGTCAAAGTTCAACGATTTGACCTTTGAGAACTCTACCAAACTCCTCCGCCAATTTTGGGTCCAAACACTTGAAATTTTAAATATACGTTGCTTGGACACGGATCTAACTTTATAACTAAATTTGAGCCCAAAACAGTAAAGGTTAAGGGGTCAAAATTGTGGTCAAAGTTTAAAAAATTTTACGTCTGCAGTCTCTACCAACTTTTCTCTATGGTAGTTAAGGAAACCTATTATATAGAGAAGCATTCCGGTACATATTCACACTTTTTAATATATACATATGCACATAAAGTTATGAACAGTACATAGGGCCCGAGCAAAGCCGGGCGGCACTGCTAGTATATATATATATATATATATATATATATATATATATATATATATATATATATATACTGTTAAAAGTCCATCTATTCTTCTAGAATACTGATTAAAAGGTTATGAGGGGTTTTGAAGCATAAAAACGATGTTACTTTTTGTATTTAATATTTTATTGTTATTTTTTTTTATATTTCAAGCAGACCTACGCTCTTGGTTACAAAAATGTATCGATACATTTTTGTGACTAAGAGCGGAAGTCCGCTTGAAATATAAAAAATAACAATAAAACTATTAAATACAAGAAGTAACATCGTTTTCATGCTTCAAAAAACCCTCATAACCTTTAAATCACTATATATATATATATATATATATATATATATATATATATATATATATATATATATATATGTATATATATATGGCAATTAAGCTACACAGAATTCTCCGTTTTATCCTCGTGAGGATTCGGCAGGCATGGAATCAGTGATACTTTTTGTTTTTATATATTTTTATATATTCACGTGGTGCTGGGTTTATTTGTTAATCAATAAGATTCTTTTTTTCACACGCCCATTTATTAGGCAGAGTTTCACTTGACCTCTCATTCTCCTCTTTCTTTGTTCGTTTTTTGAGGAAATAGAGCTATCTTTACTTTGTGTTAGAAAGTGGCCTAATTTTAATCTAGATGTGTTAAGATATGTTCGCTTACGTTTTAGTTTATACTAGTTTATTCATCTTTTCATAAATTATTATTATTTTTATTTTTATTATTATTATTATTATTATTATAATTATTTTTATTATTATTATTATTATTATTATTATTGGCTCACAAGAAGCTTTCACACAGGTATTCAGAGATCTTTCCTTGAAAACAGCCTGTGGTGTTCCCTGGAAGCTAAGTGACAACGTCTCCCCAGGTTTCCAGTACTTTCCACCTCTTTCGATGACATTTGCAAATAAATTTGCATTATCGCAACAGCTGCTTGCCATTGATTTCTCGTTTCCAACAGCTATTGGTCTTTACTGGGTATTGAGTGACAATAAGTCTCCCCAAGGTCCCAGTTCTCTTCGCACTTATTCGGCTGAGGTCTGGTCAGTTAATCGGTTTTCCCTTCATCGTTGACTCTACTTGGTTATTTGGTCTCATTCTTTTTTTCGGGGGGAGGGGGGCAGTGATGTGGCAATGGGGGTAGGGTTGGGTTTATTATTATTATTATTATTATTATTATTATTATTATTATTATTATTATTTACTCACTAGGAGTAGTTACTTTTTAAAAACAATTGTGGTGGTGTTCCCTGGAGTTTGAGTGATAACAAGTCTCCCCAGATTTCCAGTATTCTCCACCTCTTTCAATAAAATTTGCAAAAGAATTTGTGTTGGTAATTGTCTGTATTTGATAGAGCTGAATGCAATTTGGACACCTCTGATAGAGAGAGAAAACCTTGAATAACAACATAGGTTTAACATTAACAAAAACCAACTAAGAATTGTCCAAGTGACATATGGCCGAGTGGTCCTAGACGTTGTATCAAAGTTTACAGTTACCCAAAGGTGCTGAATTCAATCCTGAACGAAGGCAGTGAAAAAGTAACATTCAAAACAGAGAATCAGCAACTATGTCCCAGAGCCTAGCTGGAGTCCGAACACGGTACCCCCGTAATAATAATAATAAAGGGTTGGGTTCGAGACTCCTAACAAACGGTTCCCCAGTTCGATACAAAACACCTGATAAAGGGCAAAACGGCCGAAACGTTGTGACGTTAACAAACAAAATGAGGAAGTCAGTCCGACAATCTCAATCAAGAATTTGTGTTATCGCAACAGCCGCTTACTATTTATTGACTTCTCGTTGGTGGCGATCATTAGTTTTCACTGGAATTTGGGTGACAATAAGCATCCCCAAGGTCTCAGTCCTCTTTGCACTCATCCACTGGAGGTCTGACTAATGCTTTCTCTTCTCAGTCTTTCCATCCTCCTATTTAGTGTGGTGCCCGTTTATGGTGACACTCACAAAAAAAATAAATGAATAAAAAAAAAGATGGGGCAGTATCTTACAATTATTCAGTTTCAGTTTTCATGAATCCATATGGTATTCCTTTGTGTTATGCATCTGCAACCGTTTCTGTGTTTAGTTTATGTGTAGTGTTAGTCTCCATATTCAATGGTTTTCCTTAATATTTCTGCAATTTTCCTTATTGAAATTAGTTATATCTTCTCTGCTATCTCTTTGATTCCAATCGCCCCCATTCTTTTTTCTTTTTCGGTATCATTCGTAGTGCTCCTACTATTAGTAGTGTTATCTTTACTTTCTTCATTTTCCAGATCCCTTTGAGCTCTCTTGCCAGTTCCGTGTATTTGCTTCGCTTCTCAGTCTCCTTGATCTCCACTCTGCGGTCTGCTGGAATTGCAAAATCGACAATCTCGCAGGACTTTTATTTCTTGTTAACTATTATGACATCTGGTCTTTTTGTTTGGATGGATTTATCCATTTGTATATCCATGTCTCATAGGATCTTGCGACTTTCATTTTCCAGTACTGCTGCCGGTTTGTGTTTGTACCATTTGTTTGTGTGTTCAAGATGCAATTGTTTGCATAATTGCTAATGTACTGCCTTCCCCATTTCATTTTTATATTATTTCTAGGCTTGTTTGCTGCATTCACTTATTATTTGGTTATGTGGTTTATTGTTTCATTTCTTTGTCTGTTTCTTTGCTGTTTTCTTGTGTCTTATCGATTCTTGTTTTGATGTGGTGGGTTCTAATTGCGTTATCTTGTGCAACTGTTATTAGTGATTCAGTTTTCCTGTTAAGGTTTCCTTTTTGAGCCATTTCCAAGTGTTTTCCTTAATCTCTTCTCTTATAATCCTTATGAATCGTCCATGTAGCTGTTTCTCTTCCAATTTTTCTTTCTTTGTCGTATTCCTTGTCTCTTGCTGTAATAATTATTCTTTCAGCGTTCTGCATTATGTATTGTTCTAATCCTTTATTTGTGTTATTTACAGTCTTCTACACTGATCAGCCCTCTTATTCCGTCTTTCTTTTTCACATATAGTCGTTCAGTATCATCTTTCGGGTGTAGTGCATTGTGCATCGTCATGAGTTTCCTGGTCGTCTGGTCGAGATTCTTTAGTTCTTCTTTGGTCCAGCTTATTATTATTATTATTATTGGCTCACATGGAGCTTTCACACAAGTAAACCAACGATCTGATTGGAAACCTGTGGTGTTCTCTGGAAGCTGAGTGACAAAAAGTTCCTCCAGACGTCCAGCTTTCTCCACCCCCTTCGATAGCATTTCGCAGCCATGTCCAGGCGTTTTCGTTATTCTCATCTTTTGTCATTCTTATGAATCTTCCGTGGAGTTGTTTCTCTTCCCATTTCTCTTTTCTCGTTTTGTCATCTGTCTCTCTGTTTTCTGTTTTGTTGTTTTTTTCCGTGTCTCTCGCTGCCATAATTATCCTTTCAGTATTAATTGTCTGTAGTTCTGGGATGAGGTGATTTCATTATGGATTTCGTTTTTCGGACTCACTTCCTCATCTTCGGTGTTTTTTCACTACGTTTCAGCCGTTTCATCCTTCGGCCTTCTTCAGGTGTATCTCGAACTCGGGAACTGTTTTGTTGGAATTTTTGAGTATATACTCATAACACGGACAGAGTATGGGTTCAAGACATCTGTGTATCGCAAGCCCACCTTCACCAGACAATACCTAAACTTCAACTCCCATCACCTATACAGTGTCAAATATGGAATCGCACGCTGTCTACAACACCAAGCACAGACAACAGGTAGCGACCCTCATACGTACCATCAAGAAATGACTAGGCTAAGAGATACCCTTCGACGTAACAACTACCGCGATAGCACACTATCCACTAGAGGAAACAATAGAGTAAAGGAAGAAAGTGAGTCACAAAAACTTCCAACGGTCTGCCTCCCATACATACAAGGCGTCTCCAAAGGAATTCAAAAGATATGTGCCCCTTACAACATCAGGGCGGTATTTAAAAGTGAGTCAACTCTAAGAAGACACCTAGTCAAAATAAAGCCACCAATGGAGGAGAACCAAACCAAGAACTGCATATATTCCATCCCATGCAGCTGCAGCAAGGTTTACAAGGGCGAAATATGCCGCCCTCTAAAAGTAAGGGTGGAAGAACATCGAAAAGCAATGACTAGAGGGGAGACGGAAAAGTCGGGTATAGCCTACCATGTATGGAAGGAAAAGGGTGACCATCGCCCCCTCTGGGATGAAGTTAAAATAATAAACAGTGAGCCCCACTGGAAAGTGCGAAAACTCAAAGAAATAGCACACATGCTAGGACATAACAACCTCCTGAGCAAACCGAGTATAGAACTGAACACAATTTGGGAACCTCTAATCATAAGAGAGAACCTAGAATAACAACTTAGGTTTGGCCCTCCCAAAAATTGATACATCACCGTCCTAGTGACACATAGCCGAGGCGACTAAGACGTTGGAACAGACATTGAAAGTCTCCAAGGTGCTGAGTTCAATCATGATCAAAAGCAGTGGCAGTGACAACACAATGGCAACAACAGCGATAGACGCAACAGCATTAAGCGGTAGCAGCAGGGACGGCCTGAATGGAATGAGAACATGGTACCCCCGTAACAATAAAGGGTTAGGTTCAAAATTCCAAAAGAACAGGTGAGGAAGTAAGTCCGAAAAACGGAATCCATAATATCCTTTCAGTGTTTTGCATTTTGTATTTTTCTAGTCTTTTCTTGTGTCCTTCACACAGTCTTCTATACAGATCAGTCCTCTCCCGCCATCTTTCCTTTTCACGTAGAGTCTGTCAATATCCTCCTTTGGGTGTAGTGCATTATGCATGGTCATGAGTTTCCTGTTCTTCTAGTCGAGCTGTCTCAGTTCTTCTTTTGTCCACCCTATAAACGGTCCAGAATATCTTACTAGTGATACTGCCCATGTATCTATACCTTTTATTAGGTTTCTGCTATATAATTTAGTTTCCAGGAGATTTTTGTTCTTTTCCAATTTACTCTTACATTTCTGTTGCTCTGATGGTGTCCGCTTCCAGAATTCCCAAGTATTTATAGTCGTCTTGTTCCCCTAGTGCCGTCATTTCTGTTTGGTTGGGTAGTTCCATGCCTTCTGTCGTTTCCAGTTTTCCCTTTCTTATAACTAGTAGTGCGCACTTTTCCATTCCATTTGGATATCTTGGCTGAAGATCCTGGTAGTGTTAATTAGTGTCTCTAGCTCCTTTTCGGTCCTTGCAAAAAGTTTCAAATCGTCCATGTACATCAGTTGGTTCATTTTTTCCTCTGTATTGGGGAACTTATATCCAGCTTGGCACTTTCTCAGAATACTGTTCAGGGGCATCATGGCTATGATGAACAGTAATGGTGATAATGAGTTTCCTTCGAAGATGCCTCTTTGTATGTTAATTTCTGTTATGTGTTGTCCATCAGCTGTCAATTCCAATCTCCATGTTTTCATTGCATTTTCTATTACGTTGGTGATCCCGCTTGGTATTTTAAACATTTTTAGGCATTCTATTATCCATGCTTGGGGGATCCTGTCGTACGCTTTTTTGTAGTTGATCCATGCCATGGCTAAATTTTTTCTCCTTCTTTTTACCTCCTTTAGGATCCTTTGATCTATATATAGCAGATCATGTATTCCTCTTTTTCCTTTTTGGCATCCTTTCTGTTCCTCGGGGATGAGTCCACGGTTATTCAGTGAGTGGTAGATTTGTTCCCTCAGTTGTGCTGTCAGTATCTTCCACATAGTGGGTAAGCACGTGATCAGCCTATAGTTGCTAGGAATGGTTCTTTTCTCCATGTCCTTCGGTAGCAGTGTGGTTCTACCTTTTGTCATCCAGTCTGACACGCTTGCTTCCTGTATATATCTTCTCAGATTTTGGGCTAGCCTTTCGTGTAAGGTTGTGAATTTTTTTAAACCAGTATGCATGTATCCCGTCGTGCCCTTGTGCTCTCCAATATGCCATTTTTCCTATGATTTTCTTTAGGGTTTTCTTGCTGATTTCATTCACTGTTCCTTCTTCTATTTGTTGTAACTCTTCTTCACAACCTTACATGACAGGTTAGCCCAAAACCTGAGAAGATGTATACAGGAAGCAAGCAATTTTTTGGTCCAGTTCTTCATGTTTCTTGTTTAGCCTCTCTCTGCCAGTTACATTTCCAATATTCTGTTTTCTCCACATTGCTTTCTTCCTGTTGATCATTTTGGTTTCTTTTTTATGTTTGTGTATTTGAGTTTCTAGTCTAATTTCCCCTCCAGGTTTTGTCAGTCCACTTATCCCTAGTTGTTTTTCTGATTTGAGATTCATACTTACCATTTTGGCGCCTGCATAAATTAGGTTGTTTAAGTCTGTTATTGTATTATTATTATTATTATTATTATTATTATTATTATTATTATTATTATTTTGTGTTTTTTTATTTATTTCATAAAAAAAAATTTGTGTTGTTATACTAAGGTAAAATTTATTTGCTATTTCACTTCAGCAGTTTAATAAATTTGAGGACGCTTTAAGATTTAAGATAGCTAATTTCTCATTCAGACATAGTTTAAACTGGTCGTCTAAATTCCTACATGTACTGGCTTGCTGTATTATTTTCCACTCAACTACTAACGAGCATCCGCTTTCCTTGAGTTTCTAGTAATGGTTTGCTGATGCTGTTTATATTAAGTGTTTTTTTTGTATTGTTTTTAATGTACTTTTGTTGTTGAAATATCTGCTTTTAATATCTAATGAGGTCATACCTCAGAAATATTTTTTTATTATTCGGGTTTTCTTTTTTGTCTGATAAATGATGTTTTGACTACATATGTAATTTGTGAATCTTATGTATTGTTGAAAGGACTTTTTGAAGCTGTAAACGGGGTTTATAAATTTAAAGAGTTCGAGGTGAATTAATTTTGTTTATAATCATGCGTTTTATGTTCTTTTTTGCCAATGAAGTCATGCATGCATTCTGATTACCTACTCTCCCATGCATATACTAAGTAGCATAGTTTTTCATAAATATTTGCCTTGGTGCTAGCTATCATAAGGTGGACCCTAGATAAAGAAATTGACATGCTCAGGTATTGCATCAACATCGCTCAAGAAACGAGTATAAACTACTACTACTACTACTACTACTAAGAAGAAAAAGGAGAAGGAGAAGAAGAAGAAGAAGAAGAAGAAGAAGAAGAAGAAGAAGAAAGGAGACAGGAGAGAGGGGGAGGGGGCCCCGAAACTACAAAGCCCCCCCACTTCTTCACATTGATAAACATCTGTTGATTTATAATGTATTTTCTTTCTTGCCTTGCAAAAATAAATCGACGTCACAATCTAGTGGGTAATGATCTTTTTTTTTTAACAAAAAGACTTTGCTAGTCTTTCTCTACCCTATTGTTATCTTCATGGAAAGTGTTTTACTAAACTTCATTCGCTAGTTTCTTCTTGTAAAAAAAAAATTCACAGTAAAAACTTGTCTATCTACAACTTCTACCAAGAGCTTTTTTTTTTACTTCCTCTGTGTAGCTAAAACCAACTGGAATTTCCATGGATGAAGTTTCTTTCTTAGAATTTTCAATCTGTGGAGCATAATACCGTGAGGATTCTCAGCTAGTTAAAAAAAATAGTCAGTTTCAAGTTTAATGTTAACAAATACTTGTTGAACCAATCTCTAAAGTCATCAAATTCTACCCATTCTACTCATCGTTTCCAATCCTCCCATAGTATTGGTCAGCTCCCAACTGATGAATATCTTTAACTCTCATCCACAAGTGGCTTTTGGCCTTGGTACGTACTGACTCATTATATAAAAACAACTTTTACAAGATAGAAATTTTTTTTTGTGAATAAAGAAGATGAGATTAGTTGCTGAGCTTCATAATGTATCGGCCCTTGTTAGTTTTCTTCTATTTTTTTTTTTTTTTACTTGTATTCACCTCAAACAAGACACAGGGCCACTAGAACGTAAGGGACCACTATATAATGGGATACTACGTAGGAAATTGAGCAGCAAGCTGTTTTTCACATTACATTGAACTTTTGCATATCAGTATGCTCAGGGAAATAGAAAACTGGAAGGGAATTCCAAAATCTAGATGTTTGAGAGAAGAAACTATTAGAGTAGAGTCAACTTAAAAATATCAACATCCAAATCTATTTTTGATGTAACGTCACCAGATTTTTGGAGCTTTAGGATTAATTCAAATGGAATCACACCAACTACCAATAAAGTAAGAGAAATAGAATCCTTCCCATGTCCTAAAGATGCTAAACTCAGATTTCTTGGTATGGTAGGATTCTACAGAAAATTAATACTGGGATTTTCGAAGTTAGTTTTACCCCTATCTGAAAGAATGAGGTTAACACCCAAAGGACCGATTACTTTGAATAATGCGGAAACACTATCCTTCTTTAATATTATAAAAGTAGTTGGTGAACCCGGCAGAATTATCACAGACTGTAGTAAACATGCAGTATGTGCTGCCTTACATTAGGTGGAAAGTGTTCAACTGAGCTTCAATCTATGGTCCCCCCCTCACTAAACTTTCACAAGAAACACTCGTCTAGCTGTAAACACTATCAATAATTCCCCCCACTCTTTATCTGTGCCTAAACCTAAACGTAGATTCCATGATCAAAGCTTCTTTCTTAGAACTGCTCGCCTGTGGAATTGTCTTCCGTTTTCCTGCTTTCCGGCTGACTACAATATGGTTGTCTTCAAGTCTAACGTAAATAAGTTCTTGATGAGCCGTTCTATATAAGTTATCAAATTTACCAAATTTTCATTACTAATGATTACTATATTGTCCAATGTCTACTGTACACTCTTTAATCCTTATCCTTGAGTGGCCTCTTGGCCTTGATAATGTGGTGATGCCTATGTAAAAAAAAAAAAAAAAAAAAATGGAAATCCAATACTAATAGGATTCTTTTCAAAGAAACTAACTGCAACACAAACTAGATGTTTTTACATAGGATAAGTGGTGACTTATCAAGGTCCTGATGCTACTCGAGAATAAGCGTTAATGAGTGTACAGTAGTCAATGGGACAATATCGTAGTAATTGTTGGTAGTGGGAATTTGGTAAATTGGATTACTTAAGTGCACAGCTCATCAAGAACTTGTATACGTTGAACTTGAAGACAACCAAATTGTAGTCAGCTGGAAAGCAGGCAAACGGAAGAGAGTTCCACAGTCGTGCAGTTCTAAGAAAGAAGCTTTGTGGTCCTGGATATGACCTTAAACTATATCCGATGGTAAGGCCCCAGCTTTCAGGCTTTGGGGAGTGTGGAGCCACCCTTTAATTGCCATTGCTCCCAGGTCCACTCTGACCTGGAGTGGTAGTACCTGTTAGGGTCCCAACTATGGGTTAAATAGAAATTGACTTGAAAAAAAGACAAATATATTCTATTAAAAACTTTTTCTTCAAAATCCCTGGATTCGGCATTAAATAACCTGAAAAAGGTTGATATGCTGTAAAACAAAAACAACCAACCAAAGAAGCTTTGTTCATGGAATCTATGTTTAGGTTTAGGCACAGATATTCCACTTTTGATCATGATCTGTTGGCGGCATACTTGTCTGTATTACATTTTAACCACCTGAAGATCGTTAATATGCAGTGCATTTCACAGTCTAAAACCTGCCAAGTCAGACAGACAACAAAGACAACTAGCAATTATTACGGAATTAATTTCAGACATAGTTAATGTGATCCCAGATTGTCTATCTCGCCCAACACTTGCTGTACAGATAGATATGCACGATCTACCAGTACTGGCAGATGCACAAAAATCAGACCCTGAAATATAATCCTTTCCAGAATTAAAGAAATTCATATTATCCGGAAAAGATCAATATATGCCAGATTAACTTCAAACTTGTTCAAAAGTTTGGATTAGAATTAATTGTGTTCGAAAACCGCTAGAAACACTCTACTCAGGTCCTTACACGGCGCTCGAATGAACACCAAAATATTTCTTAGTAGAAACTAATCAAAATATGCATACACAAGTTTCAATAGATTGTTTGAAACTTTATACTGAAAATAAACAAAAACATACACATAATACAAATAACAAGCCTGATTGTTTACTTCCTGCAAAAGTACATGAACACAAACTGATCTACCGGAAGTTCTCGAATTATCAGAATATCTCTTACCATAGACACTAAGCCAGAGAGGACAAATCATATCAAGCGACACAAGAAACCAAACATCAAGTCATCATAGTTCCAGATTTGAGGTGCTAGCAACATCAGAAAATCCAAACACTGACTACGACAAGGTGATGTCGGAGATCAGCTGGGCCCACACTGGATGGTTGGTTGGTTGGTTGTTTTTGTTTTACGGCATATCAACCCTTTTCAGGTTATTTAATGCCGAATCCAAAGATTTTGAAAAAAAATTTTTTAATAGAATATATTTGTTGTAAGTCGGTTTCTATTTAACCCATAGTTGGGACCATAACAGGCACTACCACTCCGGGTCAGAGTGGACCTGGGAGCAATGGCAATTAATGGGTGGCTCCACACTCCCCAAAGCCTGCAAGCTGGGGCCTCACCACTGGATATAGTTTAAGGTCATATCCAGGACCGGGACTGCACTGGAAACAGCTGGTTAATATAAATACAGAAACCAGACAAACTGTCTGCAGTTACAAAGCAACTGAGAGAGAAACGACAACAGATGAAAAGAGATACAAATGCACATCGAGTACAATGGGATATGCAAGACTCCAAGAAACAGAAAGGCACAAGAAATTTCAGACTTCAATGAACAACAAACACTACAAGCACTTAAAGTAAACAAAGGCAGTCTATCAAAAGAAGGCAGCGTCTCGGCAGAAACAACATCACCTATCTCAAAGAAGAGGATGGCACACTCATCCATGACAGACAAAATTGTTTCAAGGTGTGAGGAGTTCTATGCTAAGCTCTATGCCACCAGACAACCAGGACACACTTCAGCTCTTCATGCATTGAACACATTTGAGGAACATCCTCCACCCATCCTTCCATCGGAAGTGAGAGCAGCTATTAAGTGACTAAAGTCAGGCAAGGCTGCAGGGGAGGATGGTGTTACTGCACAAGTACTATACACTTGTGGTGAATCCATTGTTGAGATGTTTACAAGACTGTTTAATAAGTGTCTCTCCACTGGGAAGGTTCCAGACAGATGGAGAAATGCATGAGTGGTCACCATTCATAAGAAAAGAGGCACTGCAGATACTAAGAATTATCAGCCAATCAGCCTTCTGCCAGTGACATACAAGGTTTTCTCTCAGGTGTTGCTAAGACGTATGCTAGGGATACTAGACAGTCATAAACCACAAGAACAAACAAGTTTCAGAGCAGGTTATCCCACCATCGACCATATTCAGGCTGTCAGTCAACTGCAAATGAAAGCCAATGAATACAAGATCCCACTGTGCTTTGCCTTTGTGGATTATGAAAAGGCTTTCGACTCTATAGAATTTGATCCCCTGTTCACTGCCGTTGAGAACTAAGGAGTTGACTCTACATACATCACCATGCTGTATGACCTGTACATTCGGCTTACATCTACTCTAAAGCTCCATTTTGAGAGCAACAAGATGAAGCTGGAGAGGAGAGCAAGACAAGGTGACAAACATCTCGCCAAAACTCTTCATAACCTGTCTTCAGGATGTGATAATCAGTCGGATTAAGTAGGTGGGTGGGCGGGTAGTGTCAACATCGGTGGCCAACATCTTATCTTTGCTAATGATAGAGTACTGATGCACACTCTCCTCAGGAACTAAATGACATTCTAAACGACATCCACTCTAAGAGCAAACCAGTTGACTTCAACATGCATCTTGGGAAGACCAAGGTAATGTTGAATCAGCACGCTGCCAAGTCGCCAATAATTATTGATGGAAGGACCATTGAGGAAATTGAAAGTTACATCTACTTGGGAAAGAAAATTACGAAAGATAAAGAGAAGGATAGCATTGGGATGAGCAGCTTTTGGGAAAGTGGATAATATCATGAGAAGCTGAAAAGCAAGTATGGCAATGAAGGGAAAAGTCTTCAATGAATATATACTACCTGTGATGATCTACGAGGGTGGAACATAGGCCCTGACATCTCGCCAAAGTGAAATCTTGGCCGGAAGATGGAGAGGATAATGTTAGGCATCACTCTACAGAAAGACAAACATCTGCATCTGCCAACAAACAAGAGTTATTGATATCAATACTGCTATCAAGATACTGAAACGCAGATGGGCAGGGCCTGTAGCCAGACAACATTACAACAAATGGCCATCTTGTAACATAAGAGGCTAAAGATAATCTTTAAATTTTTTTAGAAATACATTGGTATTCCTTTTCTTTTTTTTTTTATTAAAATGAAAAAAAATAAAAAGAAAAGGAAAGCATTTATGACAGGGCAAAAAGAGGACATTTTATTTGGATTTATTTGTTCATGTTTTTGTGAATTTGAGTCTTTTTCAAGTTTTCTATTTTACCTTGGAGCAGGTTCTAAATTCTTGTGAAGAATTTTTTTCGGCATTTGAAGAAGTGTAACATAACGCTGATGTGCATATGCAAATGCATGCGAAATGACGTTACTGGGAGGGAAAAATAAGCGTTAAAAAGATTATCTAAGAGACAGGGATAATATTCGAGATCACATTAGAGCATGGGTATGTTCGAGAAGACAATCACGTGGATGACGCCACGGTCGTAACAATGAGGAAATAATTGTTGTTGTTACAAAGAAAAAGCGAGTTGAATTTCTTTTCTATTTTTTTGTCTACTTTGTGACTGAGGCTACAACGTGTTGGTTCCCGGATAACGTTACACAACTATTCCAGTTTTAAAATTATTTCTAGCTTCTATAAAATTTTATCTATTTGTACTTAGCTTATGTCGGATAAATCTGCAGAATTTATGTTTCCATTGAGCAATGGCAGCTACACAAGTAGAAGTGAACTATTGGGGAGAGTGGCGTTTGCTATAAAACTCCTGTGTGGGAGCGTGTGCTTCAATTGCTACTTTATTTACACACTGTTCAGCAGAAAGAGAATAAATACTATTCCATGGGGCATCTCTGATGTGATCTCTGCTGGCTTCCCAATCAGCCTTTTTGAAGTATCTTTTCATTTTTCGAATTAGAAATCTTTGATTGATTTTTTATTTAATCACAATCTGATGAATTGAATAAATCAAACAAAATTCCCCAGAGTTTTTTGATTTCTTGTCAAAACATCCAACAAGATGAGAGCAATTCTAAAGGAAATTGTTAAAATTGCTCTTTCATTTTATCAGCAATATTTTTTATTTCTTTTGAAGAACAATATAATCTTTTTTACTCTTTGGTTTTTAATTCCGCAAGACAAGCAGAAGTATTTTCAGAGCACTTCTCCCACACCCGTGTTATTTAATAGTTTAGAATCGTCTGCAGATTAATTTAAAGAGAAAATTAAATGAAGAATAGTACTAACCCTGAAATCGAATTTGTTGATTTCTTCCACAACTAAGACTATAAACATCAGCAAAAAGAATTCTATTATCAGAGTGAAAGAAAAACAGCTGCTGCAATCAACACATCGTCATCACTATGACAACGGATGTTGCAAGAAAATGAAGAGAGGCAGACAAAGTCCTTCACTATCAACCAAACTCCAACCTCTGTCCCATCACAGAAATGTTGTGTTGCTGTGTCTGTTTTGCAAGTACTTTAATGGAATGCACTCCAATGAATTCAAAGCACCATGTCATTGTCATTTCTGGTAACTCACGGATGGACTATTTGATTGAATTTGATTATAATGACTGGCGTTCAATAAGTGATGTCCCTCATTCATTTCTCATAGTAGAGCAACAAAACTTGGCACAGTTGTTTGTCTTCGTCTACATAGGAACTACTTATCACCAATGAAGGTTTTCATCCGAATGATGACCATTTTGCAAGAAAGCACTAGCAATGACCAGCGACCAGACGACCAACCTTGAAGACGTCCAAGAGATCGAAAGTACTCTTTTAGTACCTGTTGATGGTGATACGGCACAATCACGTTGACACACCGGTTCTTGATAGATTACTGAAGTTAAGTAACAATGAGTCTGGCCAGTACCAGATGGGTGACCATTTGGGAAGGCTCGGTGCTGTATATACTGCGCTAAATCATAGAAATTGCCAGGTTGGTATCTAGGAGCATGTTTAACTCATGAGGCCAGATACACCCCTAAATCAAAACGGAAAGCAATGGGAAATTACTGTCTTTACTTGTCTTTCCGAGATTTCCATGGCGATTTGGAGAGCCATGGTCGCTGATGCTGTTAAAACAGCAGGGCTGCTGCATGCATGCAGGTGTGGAAATTGTGTTACCACACATACTTAGGGTCAGCACGTTTTTGTGCACCTCAGAACTAAATCTTGCAATATATGCGTTTTCCAGCATCCAGTTAATGCCTGAATACATTTAAAGGGTCTGAGACTAGACGATTTTACATTTGTGATCCTGCAGTTAAGGATCATATTTAACTTATAACCCACCAGGATTGTGGACAATAGTCCGTAGGCGTGGTAGTGGGTTACACGGATGGTTATTGTGACGATAAATTTCCAAAAGAAAATGGGCCTATTAGCCAATTGATTTGTTTTGTCTGCATCAATTTCAGATACTAGGGAATATGGTACATACTGCAGACACTAGAGAATATGGTAAATGGAGGAAGATATGACTTGAATATGAAAGAAATGACTGCATGTCACTAGTTTGGATCGAACAGCAGGAGACGTTGTCCCAGGACACACACAGCACCTTAAATGTCAAAATCAGATGAAGAAGTAGAGAAATATTTGGAAACAAGTTGTCAGATCAGATCAAGAAAGTCAAACTTGTAGAAAAATTTAATATGGAATGCGATGGATTTTGAAATAATGATAAAAAGAAAAAGAATAAGATGCTACAATCAACACACAATCATGCCAATGGCAATAACTGCTACAAGAAATGGAGAGAGAGAAAGAGAGGCAGACGAACTTGGCACCCAATTTTGAAATAATGATAAAGAAAAATGAAGATAGAATACTTGGGTGCTTTCAGATTAAATATTTAAAAGAATTTGTGTATATATGTTATATTAATAATGTAAACTAGCGGGACCTGTGGAAATTCCACAGGGGACTCATTCATATGTAATATATTGATGTTGGCATTCTGTAGATGTTCAGCATAAATGGAGACGCTCTGATATTATTGTAGCTCTTTTGTTTAAACTGCAAAAGTATTTATCTAAACTAGCAGGGACGCCAGGCGTAGTTCGGTCGTAAAGTACGCTTAAAAATGATATTTTAATTCTTACAGATTTTGTATATATTATTATAGAGTTAATATTATAGCGATTTTTATGTATTATAAAGTTGCGATTTCAAAAATAAAAATAATATATCCATATGACTTGGGTGCATCAACTTGAATCGAAACCGAAACCAAAACTTATGAAGAAATCTTAATAAAATTATTTATTACAAGAAATGGAAGTCCATAACAATTAAACGATTGTCACTCTGATGTAAGCGTGACACACAAAATGAATAACACATATGCTATCCTATAATTATGTATATATATATATTCTGTGTAAAAAAATTCCTTATTTTAAGGATGGAATTGAGAAGATAGAGAGAGAAATGACAGATAATAATGATGATGCTGAGTTTCAGTTTTTTAGATGACGATTAATGATTTGTATGATTATTCGGACTATTGTTTTCATCTTGGAAGTTTTTGAAAATTTTAGATGAGTTGTTAAAAAAAGAAATGAAGTCTTAAGTAATTCTTAATTGAATTCTTAGTATCGCCTGTACTGAGGATTGAACCTTCAACCTCCTGAAAACTATGATTTAGAACTGATTAACTTATCACTTTATCCGTTACGCCACGGTCAATGGACAGTCTTCTGGATATTGAAGGTTCAATCCTCAGTACAGCCGTTACCAAGAATGTAATTAAGGCTTCTACCCAGTTATGGCTGACAGAACGAGAGCAATCTACTTCATGCGGATTAAATAAAATGTTCCATTTGAAATTCCATATAGATTCGTGTGTTCGAAAAGACACATCTGAAAAAGATCGGAGGTTGCATCGGCTGAAACGTTGTGCCAATAATATCTAAGATGAAAACAGTAATCTGAATTATCTCTATAATATCGGCTATCAGATGAAATATTTACTAGAATTGTATGTGTATATTTATATTTTATTAATGACAATGAATGGAATAGTTTAATTTCTTGAACAAAAAATATTTGTAAAAAAAATGTAATAAAGTTTTTTAAATTTCATTTTCAGTCAAATGTCTATGTTTTACAGCAACTTTTATTCTCTCTATTGATTTGGCACATTTTTAGCACAACTGACAATTGTCGATTCAAACCGTTCACTTCATTAATCAAAGGTTGTACAGCCGACTGCAATTGTTCGCTCAGAAGATCATGCAACACCTTGCCAATTGATGTCGGTTGATTTCGCTCATGGGAAGAAGGCACCAACCTGCCAGAACAGCAAAATGGCCAGCTGAGAAGCAGCATCGTAAAAATATATCTGTTGTCAATGGGGATGCCACAGATATTCTGCTGAGTTGACGTTTCAGAATTGACACACATGGAATTTGGAGATTTGGTCAGTTTTTCAACTGAAAAACGAAACGGAAAAATTTTAATAATAATTAAAAAATAAAAAGGTGTTTTAAAACTCTAAATTCTGATGATTTAAGGAAACAATCATTAAAAAATGAAAGGCATGAGTCCATTTTTCCCTGTTTTGTCATGCATAAGTGAACGATTTAAGGAAATGATAAAATTATCTGACAATTTTTTTTGTCGATTTCAATCACTTAATCTTGATGAATTATAAAAGCAGAATGGCTTACAATATCTCCGAAATGAAAAGCATGAATCTAATTTTCGCTGGCTTGTAAATAAACAAAAACTACAGAACAAAAGTTTAAAAGGAATTCTATCACAGCTGTTTGTTGAAGAATCAAACCAGCAATTGTTGCAGAAAAATTTCAAAATATTTTTCTCAAAAAAAAACAAAAAAAAAAACAAAAAAAACAAAAAACAAAAAAGCCTCAGTGTGAAAAGTGAAACATTTTTATCTAGCCTTCGAGCAAATATCAAAGTATTGCATCTTTTTAATCATAAGCGACTCTCTACTGAAGTATTACTGCCTTCTTTCAGGATGAGAGTGGGGGATCATTGCCTGTCTGCTAAAATGTCTGCATTTGTAAAGGAGTACCGACACCATTATACAGGTGGCTTTGTTCTAATTTTTTTGTTATTGCTGTGAAATGAAAGGCATGAATCCACTTTTTCCTCATCTCATAAATAAACAGGAAAATACTGGCGTGAAAAGTCAATCTATCGAGAATGTTTGATGAGGAACGAGCCAGCAATTGTTGCTTGCACAAGAATGAGAAAATGCTTTTTCTTGAAAAACTATTAGAGCAACAAATGAAAGAAATGATCTTTTAACTAGGATCAAAAGGTAATATTTGGTCTGATATGCACTTCATTTTTTCTGGCCTCGCTCAGTAAAGGAGAAATCATTCTAGACTGAGGAAATTTAAAAAAATTATTTCACTTCAAACAAGGCATATTACAACTGAAACATAAAGGTATTACTGTAATATTTGAATACGTTGAATACATGATGTTTTTTTTCTGGAACTCAACCCTAAGGCATCATAATGGATCTCAAGCTAGTTTGAATGTCAAGGAGCCGAGGACTGACTTGCAGAAATTTTGTCTGAGCTTAGATCTGCAACACTTTGGAGTGGATATCTATTGCGTACAAGAAACTCATTTCTTTTTAGGTGACCATATCTAAGAGCTATCATGCTACCTCAGCATACTTTAATTCTCACTTGAGAGGCGTTTGCATGCATTGTGTGACCATCGATTCGGAAGGAATACTGTGTATCTTGAATGTTACCATAAAAGGTAGAGCATTTTGTTTTATCAAGGTTTATGTACCTAATAGCCATGTTGAGCTTGCTGCTTTTCTTCAGCAGATTGATTAGTTTATAAGTACTTCCCAAACAGTAATTTTAACTGGAGACTTAAATGCGGTCTTGGATTCTGATTTAGATTGTTTAGGGTTAATATCTAGGAGTGCTAATAGGGATCAGAATGCCTTTTTGTTTCATGATTTTCTAAATAAGTTTGATTTTTTTGACAAATTCCGAAATGGAAAGCGCCATGACATAGTGTGGTCTTAGGCAGGTAGCCACGGCTCTGATGTGGTGCAGCTTTTGAATTTTATCAATGGTTAAATGAGTAAATGTAGGAGTATTAGATTGTTCAAGTTTTCACGACTGTGTTTACTCAGATCACCGACGTGTTCAAATTTGGATAAGCTTTGATAAACAATACTAGAGTCTAGATTAGATCAGCGGACAGAGAGGAGAAAGATAGTGTAAATGTGACTACAATTAAGACTCAGCTTACCTTCTTGGTTAAAAAGGAGCATTAAGCTCTAGTGATCAGAGTTAGGTTAAAAAGAATGCCCCAGTAGGAAACAAACATGGCTGTGCAAAGGAGTTCTGACAAGCAGCCAACCATCACATCGCATGTATCACATTGCTGAATGGATGTATCGTGACCACAAATGAAGGCATTCTGGAGGTGTGTCAGTCTCACTTTCAGGAGGTTTTTTCCAGATCTGTCAATGGAATAGTTTGACATCTATTTATTGAGATTGTCGGACTGACTTCCTCATCTTGGTTGTTATAGTCACAACGTTTCGGCCGTTTTGCCCTCCAGCCTTCAGCAAGTGTTTTGTATCGTCTCCAACCCAACCCTTTATTATTATTACAGGGGTACCGTGTTTGGACTCCAGCTAGGCTCTGGGACATAGTTGCTGATTCTCTGTTTTGAATGTTACTTTTCACTGCCTTCGTTCAGGATTGAACTCAGCACCTTTGGGTAACTGTAAACTTTGATACAACGTCTAGGACCACTCGGCCATATGTCCTAGTGACATATCTCAAAAATACAGACAATTACTAGCTTGACATCTATTTGATCAATTTGCCTTATAATGTGTATTTGAGGATGTCGCACATCTTTGTTCCCTTACTGACTGCTTTATGAAACTCATGGTTTAGGAACAGCTCAATTCCCAATTACTTTACTATGGGTATTGTGAAGCTGTTATGCAAAAGCAAAGATGGCGGGGATGGATTTGATAATTATTGGCCCTTAACGATGCTTAACACAGAGATTTTTGCCAAGATTTTTACCAATCGTTTGCAGTTTGTCCTGGCTGGCCTGATTAATCCTGACCAAACTTCTACTATAAAGGGCAGGACAATTTAGGATGACGCCATGTTGATTAATTTAGATCAGTCCAAAGCCTTCAACAGGATGGAGCATTGTTACTTTATTGACAGCCAGTTTTGGCCCGCAGTTTTGCTCATGGATTCACCTCTTTTATGTCAACCCTGTGATGCTAGTAGGAGTGAATGGTAAAAGATCAAGGTCTTTCAGTTTATCTTGATCAGTTCGTCAGGGTTGTCCATTATCACCGATGCTCTATGGGCTTGTGTTGGAGCCTTTCCTTCGTAGGCTAAGGGCGAATCCAGTCCTCCACAGTACCACTTTGCTGAGCGCTTCTACCATGGTAAATTACTCTGCGTATGCTGATAATGTGACAGTGTTTATAACGAACACAGAAATTACATTATATGAGACGATAGCAAGGACCAAAATTTACTGCAACAAGTCTTTATTTTGTGCACTGAAAGGGAGTCTCCTTTTAGATGCCGTTTAGTTGTAGTAATGGGCCTTGCGTCTAGTTCGGTCCCAATTTCCAGTTGGAGAAAAATTGGTCAGAGGCATTGAAAATAAGATTTCTGCAGATCCACCAACTAGCTGCAGCCTTCACCATTTTCAATGCCTCTGACCAATTTTTCTCCAACTGGAAATTGGGACCGAACTAGACAGATGTAAGAAACACATACTTCCGCTCTCTCCTTTAACATAAGATTTCTGCAGATCCACCAACTAGCTGCAGCCTTCACCATGTTAAAGGAGAGAGCGGAAGTATGTGTTTCTTACATCTGTCTGATTTTCATATACTGTCTCTCAATTCTTCCTCTTCCGTCGGATGTGTTGCTCTATTTGTAGCATGCTCTGTTCCAGTTCTTGTGCCTTGTCCATCACGATAACTGTTACCTCAATCCTTCTGAGGGTGATCTGGGTATGCTGAATGTAGTGATTTTTTAATACATGCTTCGGCTTTACTTCCTAGATCGAATGTTACATAAGTTGAGGGAAACAGTGTCTTATGGAAAAAAAACACTGGCTTTAAGAAGTGTGCACTCGAGCTAGGGGTAGACATTCGAGTGAGGGGTAAGCACACAGCTTGCTCCCAAGTGAATGTTCCTTCTATCATGAGCAACATCATGCTTTGAAGCTCTTTCCATGTGAAAAAAGACCTCTCTGCTGTTGCATCAAAAGATATTATATCAGGGAATCCATTGATGATGATACCATTGAGGGGCTCACTTTGACGAGAGAGCACTGTTGCTCAATCTGGCCTTGGGTGCTCAGATTAGAGTGTCTCACTAACGATGAAGCATTTTTGATCAGGCTGGCAATCTGAAATGCACTCTGGGTCGGTAATAGACTTCATTCAGCCGGCTTGGTAAGTTTCAATCTGGAACCCATCAATATTTGTAGCAATTAGGCCCCCAAAACTGCTAGGCTTAGAAGACATTGTGTCTGACCTTGCTAGCGGTAATGGGGAGGGGGGCAACATTTGGAGGACTCACATGAGAGTAGTCTACAGAGTTGAGGACTTTGCTCCTCTTGACTTTATTTGAATCTTCTGTTTTCATTTGAAAGTTTGCATTTCGCCTGACTTTGTTGAAAACTGGATTTCTGTCACACGTGTCTGTCGCATAAGTGGGGCAAGACTAGAGTGGGATTTAGTAGTGCCATTGATACATTTCCAAAAGTCAAGTGTAACCTTAGTTTAGGATCAGTTTTTAGACATTTTAAGTTCATAACTTAGCTAATATGTGAGGGGATGATTAGGTCCCGTTTTTAGTTTGTTTCATTTTTTCTCCTCCTTCCCGCCCCTAGTTGGCAGATCGCTTGATTTGTTAGAGATGTGTGTTCGCTTTCGATATTTTCATAAGAGATGTTTGTAAAAAAAGTGTTTGAGCCTACATCACTAATTAGATTTGCAAATCGGTGCATCTGCCACAGTTTAGAAATAAATAACATTGCATTTCTTTTTTCCATTCCCCTTCTTTGCATCTAATATATAAAAGGTATGCTTTAAGTAGGTTATTCATAGTATGATGTCTTTTTGTGATTGATGAAGGATGTATACACTGATAGAAGTTGATTGAGATTGTCGGATTGACTTCCTCATCTTGGTTGTTATTGTCACAACGTTTCAGCCGTTTTGTCCTCCGGCCTTCGTGAGGTGTTTTGTATCGAACTGGGGAACCGTTTGTTAGGAGTCTCAAACCCAACCGTTTATTATTATTACGGGGGTACCGTGTTCGGACTCCAGCTAGGCTTTGGGACATAGTTGCTGATTCTCTGTTTTGAATGTTACTTTTTCACTGCCTTCGTTCAGGATTGAACTTTGGGTAACTGTAAACTTTGATACAACGTCTAGGACCACTCGGCCATATGTCACTAGGACAATTCTTAGTTGGTTTTGTTAATGATAACAACATAGGTTTATCATTAACAAAACCAACTAAGAATTGTCCTAGTGACATATGGCCGAGTGGTCTTAGACATTGTATCAAAGTTTACAGTTACCCAAAGGTGCTGAGTTCAATCCTGAACGAAGGCAGTGAAAAAGTAACATTCAAAACAGAGAATCAGCAACTATGTCCCAAAGCCTAGCTGGAGTCCGAACACGGTACCCCTGTAATAATAATAAACGGTTGGGTTCGAGACTCCTAACAAACGGTTCCCCAGTTCGATACAAAACACCTCACGAAGGCCGGAGGACAAAACGGCCGAAACGTTGTGACAATAACAACCAAGATGAGGAAGTCAGTCCGACAATCTCAATCAAAAAAAAAATGCAGACAATTACTGATAGAAGTATTTAAAAAATGTTGTAAATTTTATATATATATATATATATATATATATATATATATATATATATATATATGCCCAGTGCGACATGAAGATCCGGTTAGAACACACCTGCTATACTAAGGATATTGATCATTTTCATCGCAGGCAACGTCGATACCCGCCCCCCGACAACAATTTCAAAAATAAAAGAACGGATAAAAACATGTAAATGTAATCGCTCCAAAAAAGAAGTACGTGATACCCTCTCCACTAGATATTTCGGCAGAATGGATACAAAGAGAAGAAACTATTCTCCGGATATTCAGCATTTTTTCTTGCCCGTGCGTTGAACCCACTCCCTCCCAATTTTCAATATTTAAAAGAAAAGTAAAACATTTTTATGTCTCTACACGAAATTATTTTTTCACGCTAGAAACTTATTGACATTTCCAAATTATTTTGTTGCTGTTTCGAAGTTTCCAGGGTAAAATAACTTTAGGCCCTTTTTCTAAAAAAATCGATGTCGGAAATAATAATTTCAAATAAATTAGATTAAATATATTATCAATATAATTGTTATTTAACGTTGATTAAATAACAATCTTAAATAGAACACTTAAAACAATTCTCTCGCTAGAAACAGTAACTAACAGACAACTATTTAATAAAATCGATTTTCCTTAATGTAATATGCAAATGAGGTTACCTCTTAATCGTATATTTTGCAAGAATCATGCTATACATAGAAATTAATGAAATAGTAAAGCAATGGACCTTTTGTATTGTAAACAAATAAACAGGAATGCTAATTTATACACACACACACACACACACATATATATATATATATATATATATATATATATATATATATATATATATATATATGCCATGAACAAAGCTTCTTTCTTAGAACTGCACGCCTGTGGAACTCTCTGCCGCTTGCCTGCTCCCCCCCCTCCGACTTCAACTTGGATGTCTTCAAGTCCAACACAAACAAATTCCTGATGAACTGCCCGCTTAAGTAAGACACTTTATCAAATCTCCAATACTAACTATTACTGCGATACTATCCCATTGATTACTGTACATACAATAGCCCTTATCCCCGAGTGGCTCCTGGGCCTTGATAAGTGATGACCACCATGTATATATATACATATACATATATATAGTCTTATTTATAGTGTTCCGAATTTTATTGGGCTTATATAATTGAAAATTCGGTAATCGTTCATATACCAATAAGTTTTAAGTTTAACTTAAACTGTAAGCTTCAAAATTACCATATATTGGTTTAACAAAATCAAGACATCAAGGAACAGATTGATAGTAACAAATAGTGTAGTTCATCGTTCGTTACAATTGTTTCAAGACTATTCGGACAAATTCAACCCCTATATCGTTTGAAAATTTTCACAAGAACAGCCTTTCATCAGACATATTGTATAAAAACACTTTAACAATGAACAATATGGAATCCATTTTCCTTATAAGGAAAAACATGAGAAAATATTTTATCTACATCTCATCATTCCAAAGTTTTCAAAAACATTTATATATTAACCTATTTTAGTATCTCTATTTTAACAAAAACATTTTCAATCAAATTATCATTCAACGTCACCACTAATTACCTATGTCCATGTAATATATTTTACTAATATTATTCACTAATTTATTAAATTAAAATTTCTTTATTACTTAATTTTATTTTATTTATTTTTTCTAATCCGAACTAATCAACTAAGTCTTAGTTAATTAGTTTTCGTCTGCAAACTGTTACAATGGAAAATTTCTCTGGATTTATATTGCCATTTTGTTTGGGACAATATTTCTTTTCTCTTTTAAAACTAAACTGCCTGACAATTCAAAAGAATAGAAAGTTCTTCAGCAAGGGGTAGGATTTTGCTACTAGTCGCGTTTTGTTGGGTATATTTATGTTTAGATAAGGGTGCAAATTTTATTTTTGCCCCAATCAGAAGTGCTTCTTTTTGGAGAGCTGTATTTTCTCCTCATTATAAAACAACTCTTATTTCTGTCCTCGTGAGGAGAGAATTAAATAGGTTTAATTGAAAGGAATTTTTTTTAGATCAAAGTGCATGTCTCAAGCGGATATCTGCCAAGGCATTGCCTTCTCCTTTCCAGGAAAGGTGTTGTTGTCTGTCATCTGAAGCGTTCACATTTGTGAGGAAATGCCGACAACATAATACCGATATTTTTGTTCCCATTGAGAATGCCCTATTTAGGGAGCTGGTTGGGAGTAAATATGGACAAGTGAAACAGAAAAAGGAAAACAAAAAGTTGTGTTGAATTTTCCGTGGAGAAGAAAAAATAACATTAAAAAAAATTACCATTTTTTATTTTTAATTCTTGTTCAATTGTTGCAAAGATTTGTAGATTTTTCAGTTGCTGCAGTAATTCATCGACAACACATCGATACTGATTGGTTACTTCGCAAGGACAAGTAGCCAGTGTCTGCGTTTCTAGAACTTCAGATTCTAGTTCCAATGCCAACGCTAAAAGTTTCTCCACTGCTTTCTGCATGATTTCTTGGTTGTCTTCGATATTTGTCTCTTCTTGTAAATATGAAGACCATTTGTTGAGAAAGGTCAATATGTCGACTGGTGTATAGTCATGGAGACTCATCGATAAACTGGTGGAAATTCTAAACAAAATAAGCGGACGAGAATTGTCTTTCTTCTTCAAAATAACGTAGCCACGTGGCAAACCTGAGCAAGAAGAAAGAAAAATAAAACTTGAAAATATATTTACACAACTGTTTTCAGTAAAAAGAAGGACATTTTAATTTAGTTACGAAAGTTAGATAATGTCGCTAAATAGGGGTTGCAGGTGATATAAGAAAAATAAGGCATTCAAAATGTTTCTTACCTTAAATATTATTACATAAGAAGTCATTTCGTGTAAAAATTTAATTTATTTTACCCATTGAAATTCGAGAACTTCACGATTAAAATGTGTAAACATTGTAAAAGTAAAATATGAACATGGCTGCCACTTACAATTTCGTAGATCAAGTAGCAGCCTTGACCTTACGATCAAAAACTAAGAGCGAGTGAAACGGAATGAACCGAGCCAAAGCTTACTAGTCAGAGCATGACAATTTAAACAACTTTTATTTTTACTTATGTATAACAAGTGCAAGAAAGAAAAAAATAACAAATAATTTAAACAACTTGTGTTTTCTAGCGATCACTATGGCGACACTTTTAGAAATATTATTTCTATTATGTGAGCCTAATGATCGCTAGAAAACACAAGGTGATTTTTAAGTCTTTAAAATGTACAGTTCCTCACCAGTACCACCACCACCACCACCACCACCACCACCACCACTACAACAACAACAGCAACAACGCCGCAGAGAAGCGATCTCTAAATCATGTTGTGGCTTGAGTCGCTGGCAGAGGTGGTCGTGTCTGGGCCTATCTGATTCAGCTGACTTGAAATGAAAGAGAAGAAAGTCACCGAATTCCATACAAGAAAAAAAAAAAACACGAGAAATAATTCAAACAACTTTTAAACCATTTTTATTTTAAACTAGCAGTTCAGCCCGACTTTACTCGGGCCCTATGTATTGTTCATAACTTTATGTGCATATATATATATATATATATATATATATATATATATATATATATATATATATATATATATATATATATATATATATATTAAAAAGTTTGTCTCATGTTCAGGTAACCTACATCTAAAATTTCAAGTGTTTAGAATCAAAATTGGCGGAGAAGTTTAGTAGAGTCTGCAAAGGTCAACTCTTTCAACTTTGACATCTTGGCAGCCAAACTTTCGCCCAAAAACTGATTAAAAAGCTTGCTGCATGTCTGAATACCCTTTATGTAAAATTTCAAATGTTTAGACCCAAAATTGGCTTAATAGTTTGCTAGAGACAGCAAGGATCAAATCTTTTTAACTTCACAGACAACTTCATTTTTTATTAGATATATAGATTAATTTTTGTTTTCTATACTTTAGAATGACAAATAATTTAAGCAACTTTTAAACAACTTTTATTTTTAGGTAAAATTTAGTTTTAATTTAAAATGAAAAATAATTTATGCAAAATAAATGCACGCGATGCAGCAAAGGATTTCGCTGAATTTATTTGTGTCACTCGCTCTCTCCACATAAATTCATAAAAATACAAATTAAACAGATTCACCGAAGTCCCGTCAGTTCGTGCCTTTCACTCAATCTTGAAAGAAAGATAAATAAAACTATCAAAATAAATTTATACAATTGCTTTCAGGAAAAAGAACATTTTTATTTAGTTATTTTCATAAAACAATAAATTCAATTATTGTAATGAATCAGCATTCACCCTAAACAGTTAGGCCAAAGGAACAAATTTCTAAGGAATATCAAATTCACAAGTAATCCCACACACACGATTATTAGAAAATAAAGATTTAATTTACTTTTATGATTGTTTTATGAAATAAAATGATTTCTCGACAATTGAACTAGAAAAATCATGGTATTGTAAGAATATATATATATATATATATATATATATATATATATATATATATATATATATATATGTATAAATAAAACTGAACGTGTGTGTGTGTGTGTGTGTGTACATTTCCCTACGCAATAACTCTGTCAATTTTGAATCTAAAGACTCGAAATTTGATATACAGCATACTGAGATTTGGGAAAATCTATGTGATCGGTTTTCGGCCAGAAATTTTGCTGTTAAGGGGTCAAAGTTCAACGATTTGACTTTTGAGAACTCTACCAAACTCCTCCGACAATTTTGGGTCTAAACACTTGAAATTTTAGATAACGGTTCCTTGGACATGGATCTAACTTAATAACTTGATTTGAGCCCAAAACAATAAATTTTAAGGGGGTCATAATAAGGGTTAAAGTTAAAAAAATTGACCGTCTTTTTTATATTTTTTGCTCAGCATACACCTCGAAACACCCGGGCAACGCCGGACACGCTAGTATATATATATATATATATATATATATATATATATATAAATGTTTGACTCATGTCTAGATAACCTACATCTAAAATTTGCTGAATAGTTTGCTGGAGACCGCAAATGTCAAATCTTTTGAACTTTGCCCCCTTGGCAGTCAAATTGTAGGCCAAAAACCGATTAAAAAGCTTGCCCACTGTTTGAATACACTTTATGTAAAATTTCAAATGTTTAGACAAAAAATTCTCTAATTTGGTAGAGAGCGCAGATGTCAAATTTTAAAAACTTTTACCTCAATTTTAACCCCTTAACATTTACTGTTTTAGGCTCAAATCAAATCAAATGAAAAAAGTTTGATCCATGTCCAAGTAACCTACATTTAAAATTTCAAGTGTTTAGATCCAAAATTGGCGGAGGAGTTTGGTAGAGTTTTCAAAGATCAAATCGTTGAACTTTGACCTCTTGACAGCCAAATTTCTGGCCGAAAACTGATTAAATAGATTTTCCCAAATCTTAATACCCATTATGTCAAATCTCGAGTTTGTAGACTGAAAATTGACAGAGTAATTTGGTAGGGAAATATACACACAGACACACATTTTCACTTTTATATATAGATTAAAAAAGATTAATTCACCTTTCCACTACTACTATTACTATTCCTACTATTACTACTACCACCTTCACCATTACTACTACAACCAACACCACCACCACCACACTACTACTACTACTACTACTACTACTACTACTACTACTCCAAACCTGATCAAGAAGAAAGAAAAATAAAACAATGAAAAAAAAAATCAACACCATTGCTTTCAAGAAAAAGAAAAAAAAGTGAAATTTTAAATTTACTCACGAAAGTTTCCTTCACAAATGAAATAAAAAAAAAATAGAATAAATACTATTATTGTAATATTTAATTTACTTTCATGTCTTTGATAAAATAAAATGAGTTCTAACCAACTCAACTAGAAAAATCATTTCTTGTCCGCGCGTTCTATAGGGCTCAGTCGTTGAATAATAGAAAAAATAAACACAAAATAGTTATGCCCAACGATCTCGCAAACTAACACAAATTCTCGCCGATCATATGCAAATGAGATGCTGCCGGTTTGAATTTAAAAATATTTTCCAAAGACTGGGCTCATTCAAATTTTGGAGTAGATGCATTTGACAGCAGTGTGTCGGTTTTTGAAATTGTGAGCTTTGATAGTAGTGTGTCAAATTTTACCCGGACATTGTTAGTTTAAAGTACAAAATAGTTAACAATCTGTTTGTGAAAGTGCAGAATAGTTATCACTTAATAAAGTTTACTCCGGACATTGTTAGTTTAAAGTACAGAATAGTTAACAATCTGTTTGTGAAAGTGCAGAATAGCTATCATTTAATAAATTAACAAAACGTCTGTAGATACTAATGCACTCGTTCTGTTGATTTTCCTAAGTTATATTCAATCCTGTAACATTCATAGTGAATAATATTAAATAGACTTTGTATCGCTTTGTAGCATTGGTTGCAGGAATGAGATTGCCTGTGGTGAGACATGAGAACCAAGATAACAACCATTAGAAAAAAAATATTCACAAAGAATAACATTAAAAAGTATCAAAACTAGAAGCAACTCTGACTTAGGGAATTTGTTACAATATTTTTTTTTTATATATTTAGAATGATCACCGAAAATTGGAAGGTTCTACTTATAGACACTGGCGATAGGAACTGACCAATCCAATGGAGCCACGTTCTACTAGCAACCAATCAGAAACCAGAATTGCTCCATATTTAATCTTTTAGCATTCAAGCACAAACTTTTTCATGTCCACGCGAGAAAGATCTTTTGCTCTTGGCCTGCAAAATTATAAAGTCCGAGACTTATATAGAACAGCTACCCACTGAAAACGCTTTATCTCCAAGACTTGTACAGAATAGCTACCTATCAGAAACTCTTCTGAAATTAAACTTGGCTTTCAATTCAAGAGAAATGATCCAGTAAAATTATGTCTTTAATCAGACACACCAGCAAGTCAATCAGGGCAATGAAACTAAAACTATAATTTGTAATAACATCTACATCCTTTGCATGTAATCAACATACATGTTTTAAAATAATATCAAAGAGGGTCAAACTCGAAAGGTTGCTTTTAATTTATGGCCTGAACACAAGGTGCCTTCAATAAGTTTCCAGACTTTTTTGAACACAAGGTGCCTTCAATAAGTTTCCAGACTTTTTTGTATAGGCATTTTTATTGATTTGGCCTTCAAAAATTGAATTTGACCTTTTTTTAAGCGTAACGTACGGACTAACTAAGAAAGGAACAATCAGAATATTACATAGATGAATGGTCTACATATTAAGTTTAAGATTCGGATCAATACCATATAAGTAATGGTTTGGGAGTGAATGTTACCAAAAACAAAATGGGTGTAGTGTTAGAAAGTTTCGAGAGAGAGAGAGAGAGAGAGAGAGAGAGAGAGAGAGGGAGAGAGAGAAAGAGAGTGAGGGGAAGTTTCCTTGTTTATTTTGTAGAAGAGGAGTTTGGTCACGACCACCGTAAAACATGTCTTTATACTTAGGTCACGCAGTCTGTTGACGTCACAAAATAAGGTAATAAACCGGAAATGTCTATTACAAAGGATTTTTTTCTGTTTCAATTCTCATAGAAATTGCCGAGGGATTCGTAAAATTGGTCCAAAAGTAACTGTATTTTCTTTTACTAAAGATGAAGAATTATCATACATTTTGGCACGTGCAATTAAAAGGGGTTGATTTTGTCGGGAAAATACTGTGGCACTTCATATATTTAAAATGTGTATTTATAAATTCACACGTGGCTTTAATTTTAGGTTAAACATGCGGTCGTTTAAAGATAATTTTTAAATGAGATTGTTTTTCCGTAATCATTTTTCTTGATAATACAGCAAACGCTGTGTTGAATTATTTTTCTTTTAACTGTAAAACGAAATTAGCGAATATTTTGTCATAAGTTGAAAATATAAAATAAAATAAATTTATTTATTGCGGACTATTATTCTCATCTTTATTAGTTGTTGTTTCACGACGTTTCTCCCAACTATTCCTCTGACCTTCGTCAGGTGGTAACCGCGACGGATAGGAACTTCGAATCTCCTAACTGCATTTTCAGCAATCACTGCCATCCGCAGTTGTTGTTGTTTCACCACATTTTGGCCAAGTAAGCCTCTGGTCGGCTTTGGGTAGGATTGAAACCGCTATCTTTTTTTTTTTTCTTTTTTACACAGTGATCACCACTTATCAAGGCCCGGAAGCCACTCAGGGATAAGGGTTATTGCAAGTACATTACGTTAGTGTGGAGATTTGATGAGGTGTTTACTTAAGGGGGCGGTTCATTAGGAATTTGTTAACGTTGGACTTGAAGACATCCAAGTTGTAGTCCGGTGGGAAGCAGGCAGACGGAACAGAGTTCCACAGGCGTGCAGTTCTAAGAAAGAAGCTTTGTTCATGGAATCCGCGTTTTGATTTAGGCACAGATATAGAGTGGGGGAAATTTTTCACAGTGGATTCAGCTAGACGGGTGTTTTTCGTGAAAGATTGGCGAGGGGGGACCAGAGATTGGAGTTCAGACGAGCACCTGACATGGAAATAATGATAAAGCAAGGATAGGCTCGCAACGTCTCTTCTGTAGGAGAGAGGTTGCAGGGTAGAGAAAAGGGCATCCCCCACTAAGCCACGAAGTCTATTTTGTACTCTGTCAAGGCAGGATAGGCTGTTTTTAGCAGCTCCTGCCCAGATATAGCAACAGTATTCCATCCTTGGACATACTTGGCTTTTATATAGATAGAGAATTGCATCAGTAGTGAGATATCTTCTGGAGCGGTAGAAGGATCCCACCATCTTTCCAGCGACCTTGGCAACAGACTTGATGTACGTGTTCCATTTCAGATCAGGAGTAAAGGTCAAACCCAGAAGCTTGTCAAAACACGGGGCCTCACCCAGACGAGAGCCATCCATCACAATTGATGCCAGATGGGGATCAGAGCGTTGATGATGTAAGGATAGGAGTTTGGTTTTGGATGCATTAAAGGTAACCAGCCACATCTTCCCCCACTGAACCACGCGCTCAAGATCAGAGGAGAGAGAATCAGAGAGAACTTTGTCATTTACAGTCTTTGATGTGTTGCCGTAGATGGTCGTGTCATCAGCATAGATGTCAACGAATGATTTAAGTATGTGTTTAGGGAGGTCATTGATGTAGATCAGGAAGAGAGTTGAGCCCAGGATTGACCCCTGAGGGACTCCAGCATTTATATTGCAGGCCTCCGATTTTTGTCCATCTACCACTACTCTTATGAGCCTATCGGAGAGAAATGATTTAATGATTGAGAAAACATTTCCAGTTATACTGTAGCTGGAAATCTTGTGAAGTAGACCCTTATGCTATACCTTGTCGAAGGCCTTTGATATGTCAACTTTAGTCTCAGTGCATCTATTACGTTGGTAGCTATGGAAAAAGTGATTTCTGTGCATGATAGCAGCAGCACATTCTGGGGAGAACCATGGCTGGCTGTTAGGTTTTTGTTGGAATTTTTTAGATAGTATGAATTGGTCTATGCCTACAATTAACCATTCGGTCAGATCTGATACTATAGAGGACACTTCCTTTTTAAACATGGAGTGCAGAGGTAAATCAGATATGAATGTACAGAAGCTATCCCAGTCAGCACTAGAGTATCGATATACAGTACGGTGGAGGGGTACGTCTGGGGACTTCTTACATTTCGTTTTTATCTTAACTGATACGACGGAGTGGTCGGAGGATCCTAGAGGAGAATGAACGGAACATGAACATAGCTCAGGGGAAGTTGAGAGAAAAAGGTCTAGGAGGCTTGCATATTGATCGGGTGTATTGGGCACATGGGTGGGTTCGTGAACAATCTGAGTGAGGTCATAGGCAATGCCAAAATCATGACAAAACCTCCCCTCATCGTCTGTCTTATTTGAATGGGTCAGCCATTCCACGTTATGGGTGTTGAAGTCACCACATATGTGGATGTTAGCCGAGGGATGTGCAGACAGTATGTGATCTATTTTCTCAGATATGCTCTTAAAGATAGTAACTCCGCTGTTGTGGGGCCGATAGAGGGCAAATATAAATGCAGTGGTGTTAGCAAGTGCAACCCTGAAGCACATATAGGGTAAATTAGGATCTTCTCTAGAGATATCCCTGCCACACGGGAAGCCATCCTTAATGTAGGCACATATTCCATGCCCGTGGCGATCTTGGGTGTCAGATTTAGCTGTTAAATTAGAGTATCCATTAATTATGAACTCATCTAGGGAAGTGGTCGGCCCTATTCCAGTTTCATTAGAAATAATATGTTCGGTTTCGTTTCCTGTAATTGGGTTTCAACCTCTGGAAGGTTGGAACATAGACCTCTGATGTTGGAGAAGGAGACCTGGTAGTAGGGGTCTATGTTGAAAGATGGGGTTCTAGGTTTAATCGAGTTTTTATTCTGGAGATTGTTGTGGTATCACCACGTTTTGGCCAAGTAAAATAATAAATAAATATCTTCAGATAATGCTCATCTGGAACTGTAAAGATTCAACGCTCGAAGGGCGATCAAGGTTGGATTTTTTTTATCTTATAAATCCACGTTAATTTATTATCTGATCTTCCATGGTCCGGGTCCGTACCGAATGGTATAAATATTATTTTAATTGGAATTCATTATTGAGATGAATATTATTTATTATTTTACTTGGCCAAAACGTGGTGATACCACAGCAACTACGGATGGCAGTGATTGCTGAGAATGCAGTTAGGAGATTCAAAGTTCCTATCTGTCGCGGTTACCATCTGACGAAGGCCAGAGGAATAGTTGGCTGAAACGTCGTGAAACAACAACTAATAAAGATGAGAATAATAATCTGCAATGAATAAATTAATACAAGATCTTTCTAATCAGAGTAGAATATTATTACATCTACAAGAAAACAATATTGCTGCAATTCGAAATACGTGCAGATGTATTTTTATATTGATCAACTTTGAAGAGAAATGGGAAACCAAAAAGAAGGCAAAGAAAATGTATTTTGGTTTGAGTTTCACGCCAAAGGTCGATGGAAAAAAATCGCTCTAAATATCGCCTCCTCTGATTAATTTCATACTTGTTGCCCCCCTCCCTTAAAAAAATTAAAATAAATAAATAAATAAAAATTGTATTAATATTCTGTCAGAGGTAATGATGAAAAAGAAAATATCAGTTTTTTGGGTGTTTCTGGATATGCACACACACACATACACACAAAAACTGCTTTATTTATAAAATAGATCTAAATTAAGTGGTAGGATTGTAGTTGTCTCCTAGCAGCCAACATGTTTTGCCCATTAGTGGAGCAGATTGCTGAAACAATCTTTCACTTGGTGATACAAGCACCAAAATTGAAATTTGTCAGGTTTGTTTCTGCAGCCATCTTGAAAACTGGCAACCATATTTAAGGTCAGAGGAATAGTTGGCCGAAATGTCGTGAAACAACAACTAATAAAGATTAGAATAATAGTCCACAATAAATAAAAATTAATATTTTAAGTATATTTGTACTCACAAATAATAATAATAGTCCGCAATAAATAAATTAATATAAATAATACTCATCTCAATAATGAATTCCAATTAAAATAATATATGTAAAATAAAATGTTTTTAAACCTGTTAAATACTTTTACATAAGATTTTTTTGGTCCGTTCTCTTATAATATATGATTTCATAGATTATTATTCATATATTTTAGAAAGCAAAATTTTAGGTTTGATTGAAACGATAAGTATTTTAACTTCATTTCATAAACAAATATTTCTTTTTTATTTGCGTTATTTGTTTGGATTTAAACTGTTTATTTCTTTTGTAATTTATCGCTTGTTTTCATTAAAAATATTTATCATTCGTTTTCATTAAAAAATTATTTATCGCTCGTTTCATTTAAAAAAAAAACATTCATCATGCCACTATAATTTCATAATTCAGTTTTTGCAGTATTAAATTATCGTCTGTTCCAAACATAATTTTACATTCATAATTATTTTAAAAATTCAGATTGAATAAAATTCAGTTTCAATATGAATCGCATCATGTTCTTTCCTTTTATTCTTTTCAAATGTAATTTATAGGTAAATAATGAACGAATTTTAGTATTTAAAACTCACGAAACAGCGAAATGTTTATTTACTTTTAATGCAGAAACACACAACTTTTCTTTTTGAATTAAGTCTTTTTTCTTGTTTTTTTTTTAAATTAATATTGAATAAGCTCAGTTTTAGTATAAACTGTATTCCTCATTTTTTCCTTTTCCAATGTATTAAACAAAATTTTTTATAATTCTTTTTATTATTTCAACAGAAAAAATTGGAACTGTGCATTGAAAACTAAAATTTAAAATTCTCGCATTTGTAGATCCAGTACTTTTTTTCAATTGGCAAAATCAAATTCTAGTGGTTCAGAATGTTTTCATTAAACTGATCCTCATTAAGTTGATCCTCATTAAATTGATCCTCATTAAGTTGATCCTCATTAAGTTGATCCTCATTAAATTGATCCTCATTAAATTGATCCTCATTAAGTTGATCCTCATTAAGTTGATCTTCATTAAGTTGATCCTCATTAAGTTGATCCTCATTAAATTGATCCTCATTAAGTTGATCCTCATTAAATTGATCCTCATTAAGTTGATCCTCATTAAGATGATCCTCATTAAATTGATCTTCATTAAATTGATCCTCATTAAGTTGATCCTCATTAAATTGATCCTCATTAAGTTGATCCTCATTAAGTTGATCCTCATTAAGTTGATCCTTGATTCAATATAGAAAAAAATCGTCCATACAAAAAATTGGAAGAAAACTAACAAGGTCTGATACATTATGATGCTTGGCAACTAATCTCACCTTTATCCACCACAAAAATATTTTAGTTTTACTGGTCGCTTAAAAACTCTCATTCATTATCGATAGCCCTTGCTTGCTCGTACCTCGTTCATGACGTCATTTTTCAGTGACCAGTTCTTCTTTACGGTGACCGAGATCCGATGCAAGTTAAGTATTTATGGTACTTTTAAACACAAACATTGGTCATGCAGTAAGTGCAGTGTAATTACTGATATGTTGAAAATAATAAGAAGTGTAAGACAATGGAGGTGTGTGAGAATCTAGACGTGGAAAAGTACACTCGGATGATGAAGCTATTGAGGTTGTTCAGCAGTTTTGTACGTCGATAATACCATATCATAAAAAAACACAGGTGCTCGTGTGATTTCATGAATAAAGAGTGGATATATTAAATTAAAAGAACCATTACTTACCAGCAGAGTGTTACCACTGTTGAACAAGCGTAGAGTTTATGAAGCATACAGTATGGAAAGATAAAATTGTCGCCCTAGAAAAGACGACATGATTCCATTTCCGTTTGGTGAAAACCGGTTTTGTTTTGTTTTTTGTTGTAGGCTATCTACTAGTTGGCCAGTTGTGTACAAATCCCAAGAGTGATAGGAGCTTTCTATCATGTCTGAAAGTGACACCATGTTCAACAAGTGAGATCAGAGATGTGCCGCTGTACAACTCATGCTCTCTACAGTTATGACAACAGGACCATTGTCAGCACCCTCAAAATGCAAATCCGGACGGTTCAATGTTTGAAGGCACAGCTCAATGAAGTTTCTGGCAAAGTTCACACGTCTCCCACCAGTAGATGGCGAATCTTCAATTGACGAAATATCCCCAATCTTAAAAAAAAAAAACAAGCGGGAACTTCCCAACCAATCAGCGCAATTTAGTCACATGATACAACAATCATCATCATCATATCAGAAATAGACAGAAAGAGTAAGAAAGAAGAAGGGGGAAAAGAGAGGAAGAAAGATTAAACAAGAATAAAATTCCAACAAGAGGGCAAAGCCTGGGAGGGTGAACCTTTTCGAACTGCACATAACTAAAATCTCACCACTAAATCTACAGGGACCAGATCATTACAGAAATGGTCTCATACCAATATACTAGTTTTGTTGATTTTCCTAAGATATCTTTAATCTTGTAATGTCCAAACATGAAAAATAGTATGTAAATGGACTCTGTATCTATTTGTAGTATTTGTTTGTATCTGTGCGTGAGGGTGTGTGAAGGACAGGATGGCCTGCTTATGTAATTGGGATCCCATCCTCCATGTACTTAATGAATGGTAGAGTGATTGAGAAGCAAAGGTCACACAATGAAGAGGCGAAACATACCGATATATATATTAGTGAAAGAATGTAGATTTATTTACATAAATATACATGAGAAGGAATAAAGATATAGATAGTAAGAATAAGAGTTCGTTGAGAAAGGAGTAACGTTACTTGCGGTTGGCATTTGATGATAGGCTGACAGTCAGGAGAGCTGGTTGGTTGACCATGCCAACCAGGAGTGCGACATCGTCACATCTTGACTTGTTGAGAGTTTAGCGAAAAGAGATAGAAATATACAGAACAGGAAGTGACGTGGCTGTGTCGCTCTCTGGTTACCAGAGTTAAAGGGCAATAATCGAGTTAGCCTGGGAATTTCAATTCCCACAGGTGTTCGTGGTGAGACATAAAATTCAACAATTTTGAGAACCATTGGTTGAAATGACCAAACATGTTTTACTTAAAGATTATCATTCACCAATTCAAAGGAAAATTGATTAGACAATTATTTTCAAATAAAATAAAATATTTTAATAAAATTTCATTTCAGTTTGGTTTTTAATTTTTTTTTTTTTTTTAAATAAAAGAAAAACTCACCAGTCGATCCGTCGAGTGTATTCATAGCTTTTAGTAAAAGTGAAACTTTAACCCAATGTGGCGGATATTTGAAACGAGCTGTATCCAAAATGAGCACTAGATCTCTTTTTGGGTGGAATCCTGCGATAGGTGAAAAGTGTCCCTCTCCACGTTGTTGAAGAATTTTTCGTGAATAAGAGACAGCGATAAATGAATCGTCACGCACACTAAATTCATTTATGACCTGATCAACACAAAAACAAAGAAAAAAAAAAATCTTTTTAAATTCCAGAAAAGAAAAACAACTTCTATTTTTAATAATATCTGTATCTTTACATGGATAAATAATTGATAATCTTTTTACAACAATATCATTTTACGCTAAACAAAAATTGAAGCTACTTCTCCTTAAAAAATCTTTTTTTTAATCTGAAAAAATGATGCTTAATCAATAACATTCCAGTGTAATGCCTACTGGAGAGAACTTGAATGCCTACTGGAGAGAACTTGAATGCCTACAAAACACTATCCTCGAGTGTCTAAGATGTCTCTGTACAAGGATTTGTTAAAACAACCTGGCATCAAGATATTTTTCCCTAGAAGTAAGCACTAGCTAAATATTAAAAATCACGGTATTCGCAACTCAATCAAGATTTCCTCACTATGGTTAACCCACATTAGCTTTTACAAGGAATGCTGCACCTTCTCCAAGTGATGTTACCTCAAGTAATTGCACGAAGCTGGAAACTCCACCAGACTAGAAGAATTCTTGTCCTGGAATCCAGTAAGACCAAGAGACCAAAACGAAAGATATACTACAACATATGAAAATGGTTATTTGGAGAGAGGAAAATTATTTTCTCAATTTCTTTACAAACTCAGTGTTTGAGATATAAAGAAATTTAATGGAACATTCGAATATCTGTGTATCTCATATAGAGTTCAAGCGTTAGCCTCAGGTAGGAGGCCTCTTGATTTCTGAGAATTTAGACTGAAGTAAATAGAACCAAAAAATAAAATAAAATGGTAAATAATAATCAGCTCTAAATGATTGCCTTCTAGGGATTGAAAGTTCAATCTTCATTGCAAACGATACTAAGAATACAATTATAAAATACTTAAGACTTTTTCCCGGTCATGGCTGAAAGAACGAAAACAAGGTACTCCCATAGATTAAATAAAGAGTTCTGTTCGAAATTCCGTACAGATTCCTGAGTTTGACAAGATGCTCCTTGATTGACAATATATAGCAAAGAATTTAATGCAAACAGGAAAATCATCCATCATAAATGTAGCATTCTCAAGGGCCGACATAGAGGTGAGGAATTGATAAACGTAATGTAAATATTAAGTCTGTTGTGGATTTTTCTGAACTTGGCTACTGAAGGAAAAATTATATGTAATCACCGCCGTCACCACCACCACCACCACCACCACCACCACCACCACCACCATCATCATCATCATCATCATCATCATCATCATCATCATCATCATCGGCATCATCATCATCATCATCATCATCATCATCACCACCACCACCACCACCACCACCACCACCACCACCATCATCATCATCATCATCATCATCGGCGGCGGCGTCGTCGTCGTCATCATCATCATCATCATCATCATCATCATCATCATCGGCGTCATCATCATCATCATCATCATCATCATCATCATCATCATCATCGGCGTCATCATCATCATCATCATCATCATCATCATCATCATCATCATCATCACCACCACCACCACCACCACCACCACCACCACCACCACCACCATCATCATCATCATCATCATCATCATCATCGTCGTAATTTCGGGAAGACAAATAAAGACCATAGTTTCCTGTTGCTTTCTGTCTTGATTCGGGGTGGGGTGGGGGTGGGGGAGGCTATTATCCCCAGTGTGTTAAACGTTCTCCCAGATACCAACCTGGAAATTTCTACGACTCAGCACGGTACATACAGCTCATAGCCTTCCCAAATGGTCACCCATCTGGTATTGGCCAGGCTCATCATTGCTTAACACTGGCAAGAACCAGTATGTAAACGTGGTTGTATATGCAATCTAGGTAGATAAAAAACAAATTCCACACAAAATGTTTTTACATGTTTTTATTAATTCAAGTGGCCATATGCGCTGAAACGATTTTGAGTAATTTTATTTTTTTTACCAAAAGATAAAATTTGCCGATATATTTCCTCACTTAAACATTCTAAACAAATAAAATACCATTAAATTTAATAATAAAAATAAAGTGAACACCTCACCTGTCGAAAGGAGTCTTCAGAGTCTGGTCCTGGCCGCACAAAAGTTGTTGAAAGAGAATTACACTCTGCGATGCAAGCAAACTGTTCCAGATTTATTCCTTTGCTTTTGAAGACATTTAGTGGAATGCAACAGTCGATAATCTTTTCATTGTACCATTTCCATGGTCCTTTCCAAACAATCCTGGGATCAGCATATAAAGCATTCAGGATCATCACCAATGTCGACAGACCACAAGAAATGGGCTCCTCCTGTGTGCGGAATATGGCAGCTAATTTAAAGTAACAATTCATGTGACCAGTGGCCAAGGCTTCAGCAAATATGAGTTTGCCTTCTTCGGAACAGAAGGAAATGCAATCGTCTGGAAGGATTTTACAATAGAACGATTCTGTTTTCGCAAGGTTCGACATGATGCCAGTGTTGACCTTTGACCTGTTGTTGTAAGAAAGGTTGAAATTATCTCATTATTACATCCCATAATAATGAAAGTGGCAAACGTTACATTTACTGATCAAATCAAGTAAGCACTGAAAGAAGTGGGCAACACTTTTATATGACAGCTAGAATACCTTTCCTGGGACAGGTAAAATAAATTTCTCAGACAGAACAGTTTTGCACCATTTTTATATCTCGCCTTAAAAAAAAATCAAATAACAATATAATGCTACTAAACTATATGTCTATTTTGATTCTAGGAAGTGTGTAACATTTAAGGCTTAAACTTAAGGGGTCTTAAGAAGAAACAGAAATTCAAGGAATCTTTCTTAATTAACGTCTAATGCTTATCTATCGAATTTAATGCAAATTTTAAATATTTTAATTTTGAGATAGAAGGCTGTGCTCATATTATACGCCATAAATAAAATTGAGAAATAATTTATTAATTGATCTCTAATACTTATTGTTAAAATCTCACAAAAATTGGTGGTATTTGACTTTTCATGTAGGATTTTCATCCTTTTTTTAGCTCCTTTTCATGAAACTAAATTAAACAAAATATAGCCCGCATTATTCATGTACACACATAGAAGCTCTTTTCTAAATTTCATAATGATCGGTTAATCAGACTAGATTAATCCTATACATAGAAAATCTATAAGCATTAAAACATATTTAAATTTAGATAAACGGATATTGCATTAAAGTTTTAATCAAACTCTATTATATCATTTTTAAAATGTTTAAAATTGAAAAAGGAATTAAGACGAAATAGAAATTAAAAAAATCTTACTATTTAATGTCTTTGAATCAAATTTCATGCAAATCTGAAATACTGAAATTTTCAAATCCCAGGTTTTGTTAAAAAAACAACTTTAAAACACCCTAACAAACTGAAATTATTTATTAATTGATGTCTAATACCTATTGTTAATGTTTCTCAAAAATTAGAGGTACATGAAATTTCACAAAGCTCTGTGGGAACATGATGAGAATTGGCAACCGGATGTTAACGCATCCACCATGAGAGACAAAATACAAAATCGTCGTTTGCACATGGCTCCACGCATCGCTTCTGCTTGGGAAGAAAAAATAAGATAACCACAAAATAATTATCAACCAATGGCAGAGCTCCGCGCCTAAAATAAACACCTCAAATATCACAGTCGCTGGGAGCCAGTTTGCCACTATAAAAACGAGGTATTTGAGGGAACCGAGAGGAGGGAACAGGAGATTTTCGCCCAGCTGCGTCAGTGAACGCACGGACATTCTCCCACCCGACCTAAAGAAATGAAGAAGAAAAAGAAATAAGGCACCAGTGAACTGAAGCCGACTATGCTCTCATGTTATGGGCCAAACGCCTTCAATTCCTAACGATGCCTAATTCACACAAACCAAAGAAGAGAGAGGAGGAGAAAGACGACGAAGACGCCGGGCTGCTAGAGCTGATGAAAGAAGACCCTCACTTTCCAGTTACAAGTCAGGACACGCATCACCGACAGCAGGATGACCGGCCTACCCTGACCCTCTCCATCGTCTGAAAGATAAGTTACATTTTACGAACATTCATTCCTTGTCAATTCACACATACCTACAGTTTACGAACGTTCATTCCTTGTCAATTCATACATACCTACAAACATTTTACGAACATTCATTCCTTGTCAATTCATACATACATACAAACATTTTACGAACATTCATCTCCTTTGTTAAATCACATTCCATCCTACGAACACTTTCCCTCTCCTAATACAAATTGTTGGTAGTAAATAAAATCGGTTCTCAACCTTCAATATTCGTCTGTCTTTATATGGAGTCAGAATCTACACACTTCCAACGTTATTCATTTCATAGATTCTTTGTTGTGGCCTCTATGGCATCCTTTCCCACCTCTAACCCTTCTTATAAATACCCAGGCCATAGCTCTTTCATTCCCCTTTTTTATCTCCTTTGCAGGAAACTAAATATAGCCCACAGTATCACCTTTACACTAAGCAGCTGTGTTCCAAAACTCATAATGGTTTAAGAGTGAATCCTATACTTAGAAATATATAAGCATAAAAGATTGCATAATTCATAATGGTCGGTTAATTAGACTCGATTAATCACATACATAGAAATATATAAGCAAATAAACCTAAACTCGTATAAACAAAGATTACGTTTAATTAAATTTCAAGCAATCAACTATTTATTCATCAAAATTCATAAAATAGACATTTATTTCTATTTTACATCAAGCGACCACACAAAATTTTCATTTTTATGTTGTACTAGTTTCTTCTTCCATCGTGTTTAGTGGCATTTAGTTTTGGATATATTATTGAAGATTAAATGACATTTACTGCCCTGTACACAGATTGAACTCAAAACCTTCAGATGACAAAAGCTTTGCAATTAATACAAGCCCTCTCCTCTTTCCATCACTTCTCCTTCAATTTGCTCTCCATTCTCATCTGTCATATTATTTCCGATGGTGAAACATGGAAAGTCTAACTGTTAAGTTAAAGATTTGAATGGAATGCTATGGAAAAGTCTGAGAGTGAATGTTACCCTGACCAAAGTGATAATTAGTGGTTGTAGTGCTGAGAAATCCCAAGAAAGTTTGCCTGCTCAGTGTGTGTGTGTGTGTGTGTGTGTGTGTGTGTGTGTGTGTGTGTGTGTGTGTGTGTGTGTGTGCTGCGTGTGGTTCTACACAAAGCCTTCACCACTATCATCTGTGTAGATTTCTGAGCAACTTAGTTGTTGTGGCAGAAACTCATACGTCGAAATCGATGGGAGAGTCCATTATATATATATATATATATATATATATATATATATATATATATATATATATATATATATATATATATATATATATATACTAGCAGTGAGACCCGACGTCGTTGCCCGGGATTGAATGATGATCAACGAATATTTCACACTCCTACATTTTTATTGTCATCAAAATCCATGAAATTTCCCGGGAGGAAGCTTCACATGCCTCTATGCAGTAACTTTTTTATTTTTTTTTAAATTCAATTTTCACCTCAAACAAGACACAGTGCCACTTTGAAGTAGGGTGCTACTATCAGGGACATAATTTGCAGGGACATTATGAAGGGAGATGAGTAGTAAGATGTCTGTTCACACTACACTTGAACTTCTGCATGTCAGTACAGTTAGGAAAGCAACATCCCGGAAGAGAGTTCCAAAGTCTAGCAGTTCTTGGGAAGAAACTATTGGAGTAGAAGGGATCTCTACTGTGTAGGGGTGGGATTTAGCTGTTTGTCGGGTTTGTCGGGAGTATTTACGTCGAGGGTACAAGTGCTTGTAATTCGTCAGAACATTCTTAATGTAAAATATATGTTAGTCTACATTGCACCGTAGAGAACCTAGTGTTTCTTTTATAAAATCATTTTATAAAAACTATTTTCCAGTTAACAACAACAAAAAAAAAATTAAGAAATTTACGTGTGGGGTTTAAAAGTCCTGCAAAAAAAAATTTAAAATTAAAAAAAAAAAAACACGTAAATTTTCAAGTCTTATAAAATTCTTTGCAGTTAATGAAAAAACAACAAAAAAAGAAATTTACGTGTGGAGGTTTAACTTACAGACCACGTCATGCAAATGAATAAATAAATAAAATAAAATAATAACACGCTATCAACTCACCCACAGTAGAATTTTCACGACCCGTTGTTTATTTAATCATTGTTGTTAAGCGACAACAAGACAAAAAGGCTTTACCGCTGATAGACGAATTAAAAAAAAAACGGGTTCGATTATCAATTATTGGTAATTATCAGGGAGTATTCTGAGATAAAACTTTACTAAGATCGCTCCCAGACTTATACACTAAAGTTCTGTAAATTTTAAAGAAAATCTGTTCAGCCGTTTCGGAGTCTATAAGGAACGAACTCACACACAGAGAGTTGCATTTATATATATATATATATATATATATATATATATATATATATATATATATATATATATATATATATATATATATATATACATTCATTCATATACAGTACTACAGTACTGTTTCATTGTATCACAAATCATCAGTGCGGCTAGACTAGCACCTTTCCCTATCAAGGATTGAACCTACAACCATCGCGTTGATAGTCGGCAGGTCTACCCAAACAAGAGGTTTGTCAAAAATTGGTAATTTGGTTTTTGTTGTTATATGCCTATCTTTATTCTGTTCGATCTTTTTTTTTTTTGTTCTTATTCTTTTTTGTGTTTATATAGTCTTAGTCAGACAGCACTAAATTTTTTTTTAACATTTTTACATTATTCAGTTGAGAAAAACATACACATTTGTTTGGGCAACATATTTACTTGGGACAAGATCAAAGTGTAGTATCTGTTCTTCAGATGCTGCACTTCAATTTGTTGTTCTCTGTCAGTGGAGGAGAAATCCTTCACGACTGAGACAATTTTAATTTTTTTTGTTCCTTTTCTCCATATTAAAAAACGACCCTGATGTCTAACTCTGTCCCGTGGAGAGGCATTGTAAATAGGAACATATTTACAAAACGCATGAAATCCCCCTTTTATTTTGAGTCGTTCATTGTTATGGTAGCCCATAATCGCAGAAATTTACCCCCCCCCAGTATATTTCATCAAACGCTACACAACAATTACGTATTCAATCTTGATATTCGTGCGTATTGTCCGATCTATCTTAGAGATCACACGCCATGATGGGATCTTGTACAAAATGTTCTGTTGTCAACAGAATTCAATTTGATAAACATGTGTACGTTTCATCTTACCGTCAATCTTATTCTTACTAAATAAAAAGGGTCTAAAGTCTACGCTTGATCTAATTCTATGCCGTCCATCGTCAGTGTGACATCTGTTTCGATTGCCTTTATTAGTCAGATATATCGATATACTAGGTGGACGCCCGGCGTTCCGGTCGTACAATACGTTTAAACATCATATTTTAATTTATGCCGATTACGTATGTATTATTATTATTATAGAATCAATCCTCTCTTAAGTATTATATATTACGAGAAATAATTTGCCCGGTGGCCTAATTCGCAAAAAAAAAAAAAAAAAAAAAAAAAAATATATATATATATATATATATATATATATATATATATATATATATATATATATATATATATAATGATAATGTCGTTCATTAAATTCTGTCTGTGTTTGTTTACAATATCACGTCAGCTGATATTTGGGCTTGACGATCTTAAAAATAGTCTTTCTTCTCTTATAGATAAAAAAGAAGAATTTTTGCAGGGTAATATTTTATGTTACACCGGCCAAGGTTACGCCGGTGCAACGTAAAATATTCCACTATAAAATCTTTTTTTTTTTTTTTATCTATAAGAGAAGAAATTTTTAAGATTGGATTTTTTCGATTTTCGATACTTATCCGATGAATTTCTGCACAAAACATGTCTAAGAACACTGCCAGACATATAAATTACCTTTGTGTGAAATTTGCAAAAGATAGGCTCAGCTGTTTCGGAACCTATGAGACAGGGACTCGCTCTCTCTCTCTCTCACTCTCTCTCTCTCTCTCTCTCTCTCTCACACACACACACACACACACACACACACACACACACACACACACAAAGTGACTTTTATATAATAGTAGCGATTCACCTGTTAGTTTTTTAAATTATTTTTCATAGATCCGGTGGATTATCTATAAGTAAGACATGCTTGCTATGATCATTTCACGCAATGCATATAAAAACAACTGCTACAGATACAAAATCCATTCAATATTGTTCCTGCATGCACATTACAAGTATAAAAATAGCTTAGGAAAACCAACAAAACGTTTGCTGTTTCATGATGATGACCATTTTCAGGCTAAGTAAAAATATTACGTAAGAAAAATTTAATTTTAGCTCATCATTTCGAAGGAATTAATTTTTGGTCTCTCCCCAATAAAAAAATTGATCTCTCCCCAATAAAACATTTTAAACCGCTAACAAGTCTTCCATGTTTCATACATGAGTTTTATTCGTCTTGAATTAACAAAGGATCATAACCACTACAGGATTAACGGCCACCTTCTATAATATAAAGCTCATCTGTCTGTTTAAATGTATGTATGTATGTATGTATGTATGTATGTATGTCTGCCTAAAACTTTCAACAGAGGCGATGAATTTGCAGGAGATCAGTATCGTTTTGAAGCCCGACCCTTCTGACGACAAATATCGAAAATTAGCTAAAAAAATTAATTCTTTTACTTTCAACTGGGCACTTTTCTACAGGGAGGGGGTCCCTTTTTTCGGCGATATTTTTGGAAAATCATCCCCCTCTTTTCAAATGCCTAGCCTTAATTTAAACCTACGTCACTTCCGGTTTGGCGATGAGCGCAACAGCAAACACGTCACATTTTTCACACGTTCTCTTCCTCCTTCGGGGTACGAGTTCGAGTCTGCCTGCCTACTATCACTTTTTTTTCTTTTTTTGCTCAACGCACACCTCCAAACACCCGGGCAACGCCCAGCACTCAGGCTAGTACTACATGGAAAGCGACGCTAAAAGGAATGAAGACCGTGCATGTATGTAAAAAAACTTTTATTAATTTATTGTGGTTTTTGATCGCTCACCAACCATGTACCCACATGTACGCGTGCATGTGAAAAGATCACGTTCTCTCTTCATTTAACGTCCAGCAAACTTTAAATCTAACTTTAAACGACGTATTCTTCCAAGCTTCAATCAAGAGATTTTAAGATTATTTTATTCCTATGGTCTCTCTTCTCCCTAATCTAATCTAAACTTCAGACGATAAATTTTATTAAGTTGAGATCTGGACTTTTCTGAGTGCCATTCATTCGGTTCAATGACGTCGGAAGTATTTTCTCCATGTCAAGCAACAATTTCTTTGGATATATGAGCCTTTGTTTCTTGAGTTGTTCATATTTACTTATCTCTCACGGTTATACATAAGATCGATTTTTTTATGTGGGGAATATTCAAATGGGGCACTTTGGGCTGTGGAAAAAAACACCCAACAAAAATTACGCCAGTCTAAAGGGACGTCTCTTTCAATGACCGAGAACAGAAAGAATGAAACTGCAAAATAAGATGTCGACGATCATTGCATATTTGGCATCATGTCGGGAGTCGCCAATGCAGAAATGAAGAGACAAGGATTTCTCTTTTTATGTTTTAATAACGGTTTTATTGATTATTGATTATTGATTATCTTCGTTAGCATAAGGAAACGGGTTAGTCATGGAAAGAATTTCTGATAAAAGATTAGATAGTGTTCATGTTAAAAAAAGGACCATTTCAGTCTTTGACAGACAGAACCCACGAAGGGGTGCCTGTGCATGAAATTTATAAAACGTTTAACCAGTAACTCTCTCTTTCTCTCTTTCTATCTCCCCCCTCTCTCTCTCTCTTTCTTTCTTTCTTTCTTTCTTTCATTCATTCCCAGATCGTGGACTGACAACAACTCCACGGGAAACGGACCTATCGCCCCTAACTTCTCTCTTGAGACTCAACAGAACTCGCCCGGCCTTCGAGCTCAGGGTTCGAACACAAGCAAGCCAACATGTCTACCTCCGCACACGAACTTTAATGCGGTACACACACACGAACTTTAATGCGGTACACACGCACGAACTTAAAAAAAAAGAGAATATATTGTTGTAGTTAAAATAATATATATATATATATATTTTTTTTTTATTCAATTTTCACCCCAAACAAGGCACAGTGCCACTTTGAAGCAGGGGGCTACTATTAGGGAATTAATTAGCGGGGTCATTATGAAGGGAGGAGAGTAGAAAGATGTTTGTTAACATTACACTTGAACTTCTGCATATCATTGCAGTTGGGAAACAGAATCCCGGAAGGGAGTTCCAAAGACCCGCAGTTTTGGGGAAGAAACTATTGGAGTAAAAGGCTTTTTTGCACCTAGGGATCTCCACTGTAAAGGGATGAGACTTAGTAGCTTGTCGGGTTTGTCGGGGGTAGTTACGTCGGGGAGGTACAAGTGTTTGCAGTTCGTCAGAGCATTCACCATTAAAGTATTTGTAGAACAGGCAGAGGGATGCAACATCTCGTCGATGGGACAGAGGTTAAAGCCTAGATGACAGTTCAGGACCTATCAGGTTGGCGACTCTTTTTTGAACCCTGTCCAGGAGCGAGAGACAAGCAGCAGATGCACCAGCCCAGATGTGACAACAGTACTCCATACATGGGCGAATGGTTGCCTTATAGAGGTATAGGATACTGGCAGGCGTAAGTAGATTTCTAGCACGGTAGAGGGAGCCAACCTTCCTTGCAGCAGCCTTGGCAATGCTCTCAATGTATCTATTCCAGTCCATATTCCCTGTAAACGTTAGGCCGAGGAGTTTAAAAGAAGTACTTTCAGGCAATGTGTTCTTGGCCATTGTTATTGGTGGTAGAGAAGGTTTCTTGTAGTTATTGAAGGAAACAAGCTTAGTCTTAGCAGCATTGAATGAGACCAACCATTTTTGTCCTCATTCCACTACGGATTGGAGGTCATCCTCTAGTGTTTCTGCCATTTTCTTGGATATGTGTTCATTTGTTTTCCCCTCATATCTGTTATAGAGAGTGGTGTCATCGGCAAATATACCCATCTCCGAAACAATATTATCAGGGAGGTCGTTTATGAATATCAGGAACAATAGCGGTCCAAGGATAGACCCCTGAGGCACTCCCGCATTTATGTCATATTGTTTGGATGTACGTCCGTCGAGGACAACTTTGATTTTTCTATTACTTAAGAAGGATTTAATTACGTTATGAATTCTTCCAGTGATTCCATATGATCTAATTTTCCTTAGAAGACCATCGTGCCATACCCTGTCAAAAGCCTTAGATATATCAAGGGCCACCGCTCTACCCTCCCCTGTTTTATCCAATGAACGGTATATACGTTCAGAAACTACAGTTAAGATATCTGCTGTTGAACGGGCTTGCCTGAATCCATATTGTTTGTCAGTCAGGAGTTTAGCAGCTGTTAGGTGCTGGACTAGGACTTGATTAACTAAGGACTCAAATATTTTGGCGAAAAGCGGGAGGAGGCTAATGGGGCGATAATTTAGTGGGTCAGTTCTTTCACCAGAATTCTTGAAGACTGGTACCACAGAGGCGGTTTTCCAGCAGTCGGGAAAACAGGATTCGTTAAGGCATTTATTGTAAAGTTTGGACAGAACTGGAGCAACCTCGGCAGAGCATTTTTTTAATAGCACAGCCGGGATGAGATCTGGTCCACATGCTTTAGAGGTGTCTAGGTTTTTTATAATAGCATGTATTTGCTTGAGTCAATTTTATGAATAAAAAGGGGGGGGCAATAATTTCTACATTAAAAGGGGGGGAAAAAGGAAAGAAACCGTGAGAAAAAGGGGCTGGCAGTAGTAATAGCAATTAGTAGTGGTGATGGGTGAGGAGAATATATCTGAGCAGAAGGACCCGTAGCATAGTGGTTAAAGTACTTGATAAAATTCGGTCGTAAAGTTAAACTCTTCTGGAAGTTGAAGACTAAATCCTCAGCATGGGCAACACTCAAAATACAATTGCGAATTACTTAGGACTTCTACCCAGTCACGGCTGATGGAACAAGAACATGCTACCCCCACAGATTAAATAAACGGTTCTATTTGAAATTCTGTCCAGATTCCAAGGCTTGACAAAACAACACCTGAAGAGGATGAGGAGGAGACTAATATGACGATAATTAAGCAGGTCAATTCATTCGCCAGAATTCTTGAATACCGGTACCACGGAGGCAATTTTCCACTATCAGGGAAGCCAAACTCGACTAGGCATTTATTTAAAAGTTTTGAGAAAAAATGGGCTAGCGCAGCAGATCATTTTTTAATTAGTATAGCAGGGATGAGATCAGGCCCACACACTTTAGAGGTGTGTTAACTGTTGAGACATTATGTTGAACAAAGATGTCGGCAGTAAATCAAATTGGCGAAGAATTAATGTAGTCCCGATCTTGAGTCGTTTCAAGACAGCGCGACGGCGAACTGATTGAATCCAAAATTTGACATTTTTATAATAACGTTCGAAGCTTCTGATTGGTTGATTATATACCTAACTACGGTGAGATTTATTGGGTGGGTTTCTACCACCATTTTGTTTTTATTTCTTATTTTGAAGTCATTGTCGAGACTTCTTACACGTAAAGAGACATCGCGGCCATTTTTCTTGTTCTCAGGTAGCGCTGAACACTACTTGCTTTTACATTAAATAAAAACACTAAAAACTTATCCAGTTAGGTAGAAAGTAACTTATCTTGCCTTTGTTAACATTTATTAGTTATATATTTGCTTTTTGACAACTTTTGGTACCTCTATGGATTGTAAAACCAACTCGTAAATAGATTTAAAATTTAGGGTTCATCATTTTTATGCAATAGAAACAGCGAAGAGAATGAAGGCGAGGGAGTAGATCACAATTTCATTTGATTTGCGAAAGCAGTTTACGTCAACACATCTTCTGTTTGATTGCATTTCAGATTAAAGCAGAAAATTGAACTTCCTGTAATCACAGTTGTGAAATAAAAATAATAATTAAGAAAACACGCTTATGTAAAAATAGATCTTGAGCAATCAAGTTTTCACGTCTTATAGGTTGTTATCATTATTATTATTATTATTATTATTATTATTATTATTATTATTATTAATATTATTGTTATTATTATTATTGTTATTATTATTATTGTTGTTCTTGTTTATTGTTATTATTATTATTATTATTGTTATTATTATTATTATTATTATTGTTGTTCTTGTTTATTGTTATTATTATTATTATTATTGTTGTTGTTATTATTATTAATTAATATTATTATTAATTATTATTATTATCATTATTATTATTATTATTATTGTTGTTGTTATTATTATTGTTGTTGTTATTATTATTGTTGTTGTTGTTGTCGTTGTTATTATTATTATTATTATTATTATTATTATTGGCTCACAACAACCTTTCACACGGGTCATCAAAGATCTCTCCTCGAAAACAGCCTGTGGTGTTTCCTGGAAGCTGAGTGACAACAAGTCTCTCCAGATTTCCAGTACTCTCCAGCTCTTTCGATAATATTTGCAAATAAATGGGCATTATTGCAACAGCTGATTGCCATTGATGACTGGCAGCGGTTATTGGTCTTCACTGGAATTTGAGTGGCAATAAGCCTCCACAAGGTGCCAGTTCCTCGGTTTTTCCTTCCTTCTTGGCTATTTGGTCTTTTTTGGTGGGGGGGCAGTAATGTGGTAATGGGGGGATAAGGGTGGGTTAGAGAACTTATAGATATGTGGCTTCAATAGTTCTTGGTCTCATGTAGCACTTCATGTTTTGCAGTTTGTTTGGCCCGCGCTTGTTGCTCCTGTGTGTTAGTCTCCACATTCAAGGTTTTTCTTAATATTTCAGCTGTTTTCATTATTGTTATTCGTTGTATTTTTCCAGTCATTCTTTCGATTCCAATTTCTCTCATTCTTTTTTCAAAGTTTTTCAGGATTGTTCCTATTGCTCCAACTATTATAGTTATTATTTTGATTTTCTTCATCTTTCATATCCCTTTCAGTTCTCTGGTTAGCTATGTGAATTTGCTCCGTTTCTCCTTTTCTTTGATATTCACCCTGTGGTCAGCTGGAACAGCAAAGTATGATTGGATAGGACTTTTCATTCTTGTTAATTATTACGACATCAGGTCTTCTTGCCTGGATGGGTTTATCTGTATGTCCATGTCCCATAGGATTTTGTGATTCTCGTTTTCAAGTACTGTTGCTGGCTTATGTTTGTACCACTTTTTTGTGCGTTCGAGATGCAGTTGTTTGCATAATTCCCAGTTTACTACCCTTCCCACTTGGTCGTGTCTGTTCTTGTATTCCTTTTGGGCCAGTTTGCTGCATTCACATACTGTATGGTTTATCATCTCGTCTCTTTCTCCACAGAGTCTGCATTTCTTGTGTTTTTTCGATCTTTGCTTTGTATGATTGGTTCTTATCGAGTTGTCTTGTGCTGCAGTTATTAGGGATTCAGTTTCTCGGCCTATGTGTCCTTTTCACATCCATGTCCAAGTGTTTTCGTTATTTTCATCTTTTGTCATCCTTATGGATCTACCGTGTAGTTGTTTCTCTTCCCATTTTTCTTTTCTTGTCTTATCCTTTGTCTCTCTGTTTTATTATTATTATTATTATTATTATTATTATTATTATTATTATTATTATTATAATAGTAGTCTCAACCTTTGGATGTTTTGAATTGGATTTTTTTCTTGAACATCAGGTCAATTCCTTTGACTTTATACATTCAAGCTGTATTACCACTGTTACCAGTCCTAACAGGCAAGCCTTTTGTAAAATTGGAAAAGAAATTGTCTTGTCAATCTGATTAAACCATTTACGGTGGTTTTTTGTTATGGTCCCAAGCGTTCCAATTACAATGGGAATCACCTTGACTTTTTTACATTTCCAGAATCTAACTAATTCCTATTTCAGATCTTGGTATTTATTTTTTCATGTTCTTTCTCTTGCACTCTGGAATGGAAAGGGCAGGCTACATCAATGATTAAGCATGATATCTCGTTTTTATTTAGTAAAATTATGTCAAGTCTGGAGTGTTCAAGGACCTTATCAGTCTGTATGCGCATACCCCAAAGAAGTTTGACATTGTCGTTTTCCTGAATCACAAAGGCCCCATAAATTGTAAGCATTTTACACGTTTCAATTATCATATACATTCTAGTCAAGTATACCAGCAGTATATCGAATGATAGTTACTGCTCTAGCGTTGATGCATTGTAGCCCGTCTGTGCAAGTGTGATTTAAGAATAATCCTTACTTTTCTGTTGTAATCGGCTGTGACCTGCTTTTTCATCTACATGTTCTTGATCTTATCCGCTTTCCAGATACCTGTAGCCTCTCTCGTTGTTAACATTTTTTTAGCAGATCTGTTGTTGGAAGTTTAAGGTCATCTGAGTGGACTAGCTTGCCTGTTTTCATCATAAGAATAGCACATTTGGAGATTCCAAATTCAACCCTTGTGTCATTGCTAAACAATCTGATCGTATTCCATAAATAATAGATGGTTAACTGTGTAGGAAGTCCTTTTCAGATTTCATACCCTGATTTCACATTCCGTAAAAGAAATGTCAACGGAATCAAGCTGATGACAAAAAGCAGAGAGGAATTTTTTATACTACTACTACTACTACTACTACTACTACTACTACTACTACTACTATTATGCTTAAGGTTGTGGCCAATGAAGTGGAGGTATGTGAGACCAAGGCTGATTATGTGAAACGTATGGATAGAGAAAGGGCAGAGGAACTGGCTAGGAAGAAAATGCATGGAAGGTTCTTCCAGGATATAACAGAAGTGGCTGATGAAAGATCATGGCAGTGGCTTAGAGCTGGGTATCTGGCTAAGAGTACTGAAGCTTTCGTTTGTGCAGCACAAGAGCAAGAACACGATTGTTCAAAAAAGTGGTTCTAGGAGAGGAAGTCGCTGCAGAATGCCGGATTTGTGATAAAACCTCAGAGTCAATTGTGCACCTTGCAGAAAGGTATAGTGGACTGGCCCAGAGAGAGTGCCGCAAAAGACACAATCGCATGAGACTCCGGATATATTAGGGGGTGTGTAAGTGGGTTGGGGTGAAGTGTGCTGGAAAATGGTTCGAGGAGGTGCCTGATGAAGTGAGAACAAGTGAGGATGGCAAGGTAGAGGTATGGTGGGACAAAAGTGTTATAACGACCAAGCAATTGGAACATAATCATCCGGATTTGGTCGTCATTGACAAGGTGTCAAAAACTGGCAGATTGTAGACTTCTCAGTACCCTGGGTCAGGAATGTGAGAGAGAAGGAGATTGAGAAGTGGAGCAATTATGCTCCATTGGCCTTGGAGATAAGGTGTATACACAGGGCTAAAACACAAATAATCCCGGTCGTAGTTGATACACTAGGAGTATTATCAAGTCGTCTGGAAGGACAATTGAAAAAATTACAAATCCCCGATGTTTTAGGTGGCCTTCAGACCTCTGCAATTATAGGTACCACCAACATCCTTAGGAAAACCCTTGATATTTGAAACTCCTGGTTTGAAGCTGGGTTGAGGGAAATCCTCTTGAAATTAAACCCGTCCTTTTCCAGAGAAACGTTGATAAATGAAATCAGAATTACTACTACTACTACTACTACTACTACTATTATTATTATTATTATTATTATTATTATTATTAACTAATGAGTCAGTACTTATCTAAAGTCACTCGAGGGGTAAAAAACGCACGAGAGAAGATATTTAAAGTCCAAATATTTAAAAAGGAGTAATAAATGGCATTCCAGAAAGTTGAATAATCTAATTATTTATATTAAAGACACGGTATGTGCGTCTCTCTGTGTGTGCGTCTGTGCGTGTGAGTTCGTTCCCTATGGACTTCGAAACGGCTGGGCCGATTTTTTTTTTAACAATTTCACAGAAATGCACTTTACTTGCCTGGGAGTGTTCTTAGATAGGGTTTATATCGGAATTTCCCTAATAAGTATAAAAAAATCAGTAATCGAAAAAGAAAATCTAATTATAGAAGGAACAGCTTGATTTTAACCTAAGTTAACTCCCTTACATAGTCTTACATCACAAGTGCATTTGAGAAGTTTTATCACCGCACAAGCAGAAAGGTGCAGCGTATAAAATCAATAGTAGTACTTTTGATAAGACTTAAGCATGTTTGAAATGAATGTTTCTGTTTAGAGCACAATTGATTTATGATACTAGGCTTTTGCATTTTAAACTTTAATTCAAACCATTATATAAAAATAATTTTATAAAAATCAACGGTAGGTTCTCTACACTTCAATGTAGACGACGCTGTACTTTGTACTAAGTCGCTGCAGACAGGAATGTGAAGCTTACGCCCAGTGTACCGCGATGGGTTCGCGAATAGAGCATCAATCGATTTGATTAAAAAATGGGCGATTTCACAGAGTTCACAGATTTCGATGACAATAAACGTATTGGAAGTGTGGAACATTTGTTGATCCTCATTCAATCCCGGGCAACGTCAAGTCTCCCTGCTAGTATTAGACAAAGGTAAAAAAAAAAAAAACCCTTTTTTATTGGTTAAAAAGAATCATGGAAAAAAAAAAAAAAAAAACGAATGGAAAGAAAGAGCGTAGGATCAAAATGTTGTGTCGTTTGTCTCTTCATATGGAGAAATCTTTCTCGACTCGGGTATTTAAAAAAAAAATTTCTTTTGTCGAAAATCCAGAATGTTCAACTGTAGCAGTCTTGAATAAAATAAAGATTTCTTTCGCGAATCAATGCGCATGCTAAGCGATTCGGCCATACACTGACCAATCAGCTTGCAGGACGCATTGATTCCATTTGTTCAGTAAGGAACATTTTTAGCCTCTTTGGAAATTACTATCGATGACCAGAGAGAACCCAGCAAGCATCGAATAATAATAAAGAAAGAAAAAAAAAATTTTGCTGAATTTAGTCAATTTTTTTATGTCTCTTTCACTGTGCACTCACGGGGGACCACACATGCTTCACTTTTAAAAAAAAAATTTTTAACAAACAATATATTTAAAACATGATTTTATTATCCTTAAATTTAATTGATCCAATTTTATAATTCTTATAATTATTAACTACAAAGTTACACCCCACCCCTAAAATGATTGTCAACCATGAAATTGTTAATAAAACTTATTAGCCTTTCAGCAGTCAAACAATTCAAACAAACTTCAATTCGTGGTGTGTTTATCGAACATCGAGGTTACCAGTTTGTAGTGTCGTTTCTGGCTACATGTAGTGTATTTTGGTGATAGTACGTCTTTGGAAAATGCCAAGAACCGGGATACTGAGTTAACATATATGGGGTGCCTCCAATAAGTTTCCAGACTTTTTTGTACCGGCATTTAAAATTATCGTAGACTCTTGGAAATCTAGTATATTATTGCTGTACATCTTATGAGGTGACTGACCAAATTTTATGATTTCAGGTTCAAATGAACCACTACAGCAGGAATTGAATGACATCCCACTAAGCCTGATTGTCATATAAATCTCAAAAATGCAATCTGCATGTGACAACATTTTAAAAGAACCATATGTAATAAAGTTCTGTTTTAAACTTGAAAAAAAAATGCTACAAAAACGTATAGCATGCTTCAAACTACGTTTTGGACTATCTTGCATGAATTAAACATCAGTTTTTGAGTGGCATAAGAGATTTAAGGAAGACAGGGAGTCTGTGAGTGATGATGAGAGGTGTGGGAGTATTAATGAAGTCAGAACACCAGAGTTGATTGGCCAAATAAAGAATTTCATGAATAAGGACCGTTCTGTGTCTAAGAAGACAATAAGTGCACAGTTTGATGTCAGTGGGAACTGTAGATGCGGAGATTACTTCTAACGGGACTAGAGTTTTATGTGTGTGCTATCAATAAAACCGTCCATACGAAAAAAGTCTGGAAACTTATTGAATGCACTTCATATTTAGCTGAATTGATGAATGAAAAGATGAATAAAAACATGAATGGGTCACCAGTTAACAAGAGTTAACAACGGGATTTCGGGAATGAGATGAGAAAACATGAATTAACGAACAAAATATATTCATTTCAGCGTGTCGCATTCCAGCCATCTGAAATGGGCTTGAAGAGTGGAGGTGCGGCGTGTCGTGTAGCAGGTTAGGATTAGGGTTAGTGTCGTGTAGCAGATGTCCACAGAAGAACTCTTAATTTCAGTTCATCAAGCCATGCTTTTATAGACTTGTAGAAGTTGACACTAGATTGTTAGGTTTGGAGGGTTTTTTTATACAAAGGAGTCACGACTTATCAAGACCTGGAGACCACTCGAGGATAAGGGCTAATCAATGTACGGCAGTCAACGGTACAATATCGTAGTAATCGTTAGTAGTGGAAATTGGTAAATTGGATTACTTAAAGTAAACACGGTTATCGCCCTTCAACTCTGGTAACACCGTGTCGTGCCACCAGGGGGCGATACAGCCACCTTCACTTTCGGTTTGTATCATTCATCCTTTTTCTTTCTTGGACATTGTTTTGGATAAATCATATACTCTTTTTGTCATCCATCTCAACATGGAAACGTCGATTACTAAGTAGACATTCAATTATACTCACCAATGCTGAGTTTTGTATCATTTGGGCTACTTTTAGTATGAGTGTCCTGTGGTTGACAGTGTCATAGGCTGCTGTAAAGTCTACAAACACAGTGCCTGTTATTTTTTTGATCTCAAATCCATCCTCAATGAATCGGGTCAGGTTTAAAATCTGGCCACAAAATGACCGACCTGGTCTAAAGCCAGCTTGGTCAGCTGAGAGTTGTTCTTCCACTGTTTCTGTTATTCTGACAAGTATCATGTGCTCATATAGTTGATAGAGAATGCACAGTAGGGAGATAGGTCGGTAGCTCTTATGTGATGTGGGGTCTTTTCCAGGTTTTAGAATGGCTACTACTCTTGCCTTTTTCCAGATTTTAGGGAGTTTGAAGGATGACACACAGTTATTTATTAGGGCCAGTAACCACATTCTTACACTTGTTCCAAAGTGTGTTACCATCTCTGTGGTTATTCCATCAAGGCCCGATGCCTTTCCATTTTTTAGTTGAGATATTGCTGTAGTTATTTCGGCTTCTGAGAATGGTTCTAGATGGGCACTGCTGTTTTGCATGATGTGGCTAAGTTCGGCTTTCATTCTCTTTTTCTGTCCTCTTTCTTTTTGTTGCGGTTTGCCATTCAGTAGCAGCTGATGGGCTACTTGGTTGGGTGTCACGACTGCAATTCGGAACTGAGGAGCTTTTTCTGAGTTTATCTTTTTTATTGTCATCCAGGCTTTTCTGCTATTGTGTGTCATATCGATGTTACTTATGACTTTTTGCCAGCACTGTTTGTGTTCGCTACTGATGGAAGCAAGCAAATTCTCTCCAAGCTCTAACGTGTTTTCAGCAAATGGGTCTTCATTATAAGCTTGGATATATTCCTCATACTGTGCTTTATTTGGTTCCGTGAGACCAGGGATGTACGTTTTCCTGCACCCTCTTGGTATGTTTTTCCTGGCTAATTTCCAAATCAGGGATTAGAAGTTGTTATATTCAACTGGTAGTGGGGTGATGGTGTTGATGGCTTGTTCTAGATCAGAGGTATAGCCTTCTCAGTTGGCCTTACGAAAATTGAACCGTGGCCTAATGATAGGTCTTATATCAATAAATATGGGTCGGTGTTGGGGTTTTGGCGCTGGGCTTCCCACAATTTTTTCTAGATTTCCATAGTGCTTTGATGAAATAAATGCTAGATCAGGGTTATATCCCTGTCTCCAACGGGCACTTTGGAAGGATTTGGGATCCTTTGCATCGTGGAGAAGTTTGAGTTCATTTGCAGCAGCCCATGCCTCTACTGCTTCCCCATCACTGTTTGTCTCATTGTCTCCCCAAGTGGTACTATGGCTGTTAAAGTCACCAATGTATAGGCTTGCATTGTTGGAACTCTTGCATGTTAGCGGCCATGAAAAGGGGGTTGCTGGTGGTTTATACATGGATGTGATGTTGAGGTGTTCCATGCCCACCTGAAGTATCTCAAGGCCTCCTTCTGAGAAGTCAGTACTGGTTTTGATTATTGACTTGTCTCGTGCGAAGATCGCGTTTCCATATACTGTACTTGGGTGGTGGATAATAAGGCGCATCCCTGGTATTTTGGGGAGAACTCTGTCTTTATGTGTCTCTTAGAGGCATATCATATCAGCCTCGAGGCTGGCTATGATTTCTGATTTAGATGCAGATATTCCTTCAGCATTTAAGCTGAGAATTCTGAATTTCTTCATGGTTACTTCCAGTGGCCAAGGGTTAATCCTTTTACCACCTCTGCTAATGGGTATATTTCTATGCGTGGTGTAGCAATTGGTGTCCGAAGATTAACAGGGGCACCACGTGAAGGTTTGCTACTTGCTCCCACAAGGTTCAGTTTTGGCTCCAACCCTATTCAATATCTACACTAACGACCAACCACAATACCCAAATATACAAAGATATATATATATGCCGATGACCTATGCATCGCCACCCAGACAAATAGTTTTGACATCATAGAAGAAAGACTCTCTGATGCCCTAGCCACTCTCTCTAGGTACTACAAAAAGTGGTACTTAAATGCAAACCCAAACAAGACCCAGGTTTGCGCTTTTCATCTTAATAATCACCAAGGAAATCGGAGACTAAAAGTCATGTGGAATGACAACATGCTTACACATGAATCTTTCCTAGTCTACTTGGGAGTAACTCTGGACAGAACACTCTCTTTTAGAAAAACACATTACCAAATTGAAAGGCAAGCTGTCATCACGAAACAGCCTTCTGAGTAAGCTTGCCACCAGCAATTGGGGTGCTGACCCCAAAACACTGAGGCAAACAACTCTCGCACTTTGCCATTCCAGTATGGGCAAGATCATGCCATGCCCATAAAATTGATGTAGATATGAACAAGGCATACCGGACCATAACTGGTGCCCTACGGCCAACTCCCTTGTCAGCTCTATACTGCCTAACTGGTATTCCACCACCACATATCAGGCGAGAAGTCATCACCAGAATGGAACGTTACAAACAGCTTAACGACCACAGTCACTCACTGTTTGGCCACCAATCAGTGAGACAAAGACTAAAATCTCGCAGTAGCTTCATCAATATAGAGGAAATCGATCCCAGGCAAACTGCCTCCTATAGGATGGAACGATGGTGAGACTATAACAGCAGGAATAAAAATGAAGCCCTACCAGACCCAAAAGAAACACTCCCCCAGGGTTCAAACCTTGGTAGAAAAAACTGGGTGACTTTAAATAGAGCCAGAGCCAAAAGTAGGCAAAACAAAAAAAAATCTCCACAAGTGGGGCCTAGACGCCTCACCTTTATGTCCATGTGGAGAGGTACAAACGATGCACCACCTTAGGGGAAACTGTTGATTGGGTCCTCATTGCTCAAACCAAGACCTTAAGGAGGCAAACAGCATTGCCATGCGATGGGTTAATTTCTATTGTGATAAGATATGATGATGTTCGTTGGGCATCAAAAAGTGCAGATGTGACGACAAACGCTCTCCGGTCTGGCAAACGCCAGTCTGCCCCTGACCTCGTCGACCTCTCATTAAAGACTATAAACGCTTGTTAGTAATGGGTAGACAATACAGAACCGATTAGGTTAGAGACTCCTTTTTGCATCATGTCTAAGATTAAACTCGTGCACTAGCCCAGAAGTAGAAACAATACTTCATACATGTATGAATGGTGGATCCATAGAGATACAGAACATCGGCATTTTTTAGCCCATTAGAGGGTGCCCACTTTCCTTGCAGCAGACTTGCCAGTTTCTTCTACGTATTTATTCCAATTCATGTTAGATGCCTCTCCAACCACCAATATCCATGACAAATAACACTCTACCTGAGAATTTTTTCTCCAAACTCCTTGGCTTAATATGGACTGGAACAAATACATTGAAGGCTGCTGCAAAGAAGGTGGGTTTTCTTTTATCGAGCTAGAAGACTACTACACACCTGAGAGTATCCCGTACCTCTACAAGGCCACCATTCACCCATACATGGAATATTATTGCTACATCTGGGCTGATGCCTCTACCACTAGTCTCTCCCTCTTGGATAGGGTAAAAAAAAACAAACTTCAATCTAATAGGTCTCGCTTTTTTTTTTTTTACAAACGGTTGGTTTGGAGAGAGAGACGTGTTCACCGCTCGGAAGATCATTTCAAACTGATTGTATTTTAACAATCGCTGTTGGCGCATGGTCTTTCACACCTGTGCTCGCTTATGAACAAAACGAAAGGGTTAATTTGATTGGACAACTGCTTGTTGCTGGGCTGAAGTGCAAAAAAAGTTCAGACTCACGTTAAGTCTAGACTGCAATGTCGACGTCTGTTCGACGGGTGGTTCAGGATAGCAACTCCACAAGACCTACTGCTGATTTCATGAAATTATTTTTAGATGACGACTTAAATTAAAGTTTAAAATGTAAGGTCAAATATCATTGTAAAATGTTTTTGACTCCTAATGGGGGTAGTTATTTATTTGCCGCCAACCTCACCTAAAGGAGGGGCACTTCTGCAATTATAAAAATTGCCTGAGTAACCCTGTCGGCATTTCCCGGTAGGGGCGCCTCAGGCAGTAAGCAATGAATTTACTCCACCAGAAAGCCCAGTGGCAAGGCCTGGGAGGGTGGACCTTCTAGGTATTACCCAGGCGGCGTACCTCAGTCCAACAGGTGCTGGGCCGGTTCCCGGCTTCTCACCTGTTGAGCTGAGTGTCAAGTGGCGAATCCTTGATGAGTACTACTACCCTGTCTCCCTGCAGCCGAAGCCACTAGGAGACCTTCCCTATCAGACGAACTAATGGGGGTAGTTATTTAAATGCTGCCCACATCAGCATTATTTGGCACAAGGCCGGAAAGTGGGAACCCCGCAGGCTCCCCTAAAGGAGGGGCACTCCTGCAATTTTACCAATTGGGGCGCCTCAGGCAGCAAGCAATAAACTTGCCCCACCGGAAAGCCCAGTGGCAAGGCCTGGGAGGGTGGACCTCCTAGGTATTACCCAGGCGGCGTACCTCAGTCCAACAGGTGCTGGGCCAGTTCCCGGCCCCTCACCTGTTGGGCTGAGTGTCAAGTGACGAATCCTTAACGTGTACTACCCTGTCTCCCTGCAGCCGAAGCCGCTAGGAGACCTTCCCCATCAGACGAAGTAATGGGGGTATGAGACGAATGGATTCGCCAATCATTTTTATAACCAACGGCTGTGCTAAACAACCAATGAAAACGCCCCAAAATTATTATAAAAATTGTTGAATTTTGGATTCAATCAGTTCACCGTTTGCTACGTCATGGACCGCATTTAATTCTTGGCCGCCATCTTGGTTACTGATCTGAACTACGCCGCCATCTTGGTTACTGATCTGAACTATGCCGCCATCTTTGTTCAACACAATATCTCAGAACTTAAGAGGTTAACTACGCCACGGACCGCATTTGATTCTTGGCCGCCATCTTGGTTACTGATCTGAACTACGCCGCCATCTTTGTTCAACACAATGCCTCAAAACTTAACAATCATAGTTCAATTGTGCTCTAAACAGAAACGTCCGAACGCACTCCTGTCTTATCAAAGACCTACTATTGATTTTATACACTGCGCCCTTTTGCTTGTGCAGTGATAAAACTTCTCAAATGCATTTGTTATGTTAAACTGTATAAGAGTGTTAACTTTGATCGAAATCGGACTGTTCCTCTCTTAATCAGATGTTTTCGATTTTCGATACTTATCGGGGGCATTCCAATATAAATCCTAAGAACACTCCCAGTCATAGAAAGTACGTCTGTACTAAAAAAAAAAAAAAAAAAAAAAAAAAAATCGGTTCAGGATAGAAGGTAATAACATACTAAGAACATTATATCAATATATGGATACGCTAGTAATGTTCGTAGTATGTTATCACTTTCTATCTTCCTGGTTAATAAATAGGATCTCCCGATCACTGAAAACGCAATGCAAAAAAAAAGAAAAAAAGAAAAAAGAAAAAGAAACAAAAAATGATTTTCTTGCTAGAATCCAAGTGTAGCATCTGTTTTATTTAAAGATAGTATAATGATATCGGATATCGTTTCAGAGTCGACAGGGAACGAACTCAGACAGAAGCACACACACACACACACACACACACACACACACACACACACACACACAGGCAAACGCACAAAGTACTTTTATATACAAATAAAGACAGTAATTGACGGTTGGCGAAATTAAAAAAAATCTTAAACTTACCAGAGAGCCCGGTGTAAAGACGTGGTACTCCTTGTTTAGGAAGAATAACAATGACTCTTCATGTGAAGCATTCGTTGATTTGATTAGGTTACGAATGAATTACCTTTTTATTTTATCCAATTTTTCGTGTTTAGCCAAGTGAGTAGAAGGCGTTTTTTTTCTTTTCAAATTCATTTTTCGCAACGTTAATATCTTTGCAATATTATTCGAATTATTAATTATTATGAAACCGTTGCCCGGGATCGAATGATGATCAACGAATGTTTTACAATCCTATATTTTTATTATCATCGAAATTGATTAAATAGGCCATTTTTCAATCAGATCGATTGATTTCCTACTGTAACTGGGCACCCATCGCGATGCACTTGGCGTGAAATGCCTCCCTGCAGTGACTTAGTCCACAATACATTGTAGTCTACATTGCACTGTAGAGAACCTACTGTTGATTTTATAAAATATTTTATACATAATAGTTTGCATTAAAGTTTAAAATGCAAAAGTCAAGTATCATGGTTTAATTGTGCTCTAAACAAAAGCATTCCGTTTGAACGCGCATTTGTCATATCAAAGAACCTACTGGTGATTTTGTATGCCTGTCATTACTGACTGTACGGTGATAACTGCTTAAATTTCAATTTAAAATGAAAAAAAGTCAAGTATCATTGTGAAACTGTACTTTAAACATAAACATTCATTTCGAACGCGTGCCGGTTATATCAAAGAACCTACTGTTGAGTTTATACGTTGAACCTTTCTGCTTGTGTTGTGATAACACTTCTTAAATGCACTTGCGATGTAAGGCTGTGTAAGATGTTAACTTTGGTCAAAATCGCTTGTTCTTTCTTTCATCGGATTATTTCGATTATCGATCATCGATACTTATCGAAGACATTCCGGCATAAAACCTATTTAAGAACACTGCCAGGCACATAAAGTATCTATGTGCAAAATTTCAGAAAATTCGATCCAGCCGTTTCCGAGTCCATAGGGAACGAACTCACAGACACAGATACACAAAGTTCCTTTTATATAATAGTAGAGATAGTTCAAATTATTATTTATAATTCGAATTTTTCAAATTACGGATTGAACCAATGAATAATACATGCTCCCGTCGGTTGTTCCAAAGTTAAGAGAGTCTAGTAATTCTGTTATATAGTTGTGGAACAGAAGAGAAATTCGCTGTCATTTATTTATCTATCGATCTAACTATCGATCTATCTATCTCTGTACATGTTTATCTATCTATCTATCTATCTATCTATCTATCTATCTATCTATATATATATATATATCTATTTATCTACCTGTTTATCTATCTATCTATCTACCTGTTTATCTATCTATCTATCTATCTATCTATCTATCTAACGGGCGAAGTAAACAAGAGATGTGAAGCTATGTTTTGATAAAGTTGTCAAAAACATGCCGAGGTGTGAACCGAACAAGTTCCACCGGAAGAGATGTGACTAGCTCATCGGAAGTAGGTATCTGTCTGTCATGTGTTCTAGTTAGCTGGAAAAATAGTTGAATTGGATTGAGGACGTCAACAGAACAAGATCGCCTAAAAGGTTTCTCCTCTTGAGGGAGGAGCGAGAGTCTCAGATATGGGACATGTAAGACCTAACTACCCAAGCAAGGATCGTCAATCACACCTCTGCTAATGTCGATTACACGAGAGAAATAAAAATATAAAAATACACAGCATCTTGGTCTCTCTTTGAAACATCTATGTTTACACGGAATTCTTCTCCCCAAGATTTGGCTGAACATCTTCCACAGAAACGACAGCAGAAAAACAGGTACGTCGTCAAATGTATGTGTTTATGTAATTATTTCTGACACACATGCACACATATCAACACTTAGACGAAATTATCACGGACCGTGAAATAGATAGTTATGCATATATATAGATAAGAACATATGGTTCAGATAGTGAAGAAGCCCACTAAAAACATTAATAAAACGTCACACACAATCACACGACATTGATATGAACACCACCTCACTACGTAACATATGTCTGTTGGTACCGTTTATATAAAAGAATAAAAGTTTGTTCGATAAACATATGTCTGTCAAATGACAACAAAGCATACAACAATCCTTGTACTGATTTTCTCCCTGTTGTCTGCTGGTTCTATACAGTTCTAAGAGGTTCATTCTCCCAGGCTGTGCCTTCTCTCTTTGAGAAGGGGTTAGTTTTAGGGATGGGACGATTCCAGTATTTTTTACCGATTCCGATATGATTACCGTTTCCGTATTAAATTCCCGATTCCGATACAATTACTGATTCCGATTAGGATTCTTTCTAAATCTCTACATATTTAACTATGAAGTTATTTTTCACGATTACCGTAAAAATACATGTTAAATGTGCAGATAATTTCTTAAATGTAAGGATACACTTGTGAAGGATGATCTGTCGATGTTAGTTTTACTAATAGGTTAAAATCGACAGGTATTCACTTATTTAGTACTATTATCAGCGGTAGAATATTTTTCTTTAAAGAAAATCAAATAAAAAAATCCAATTTAAAGAATCGTTGTTCGCATCGGAAAATAGGCAGAAATTTTTCCGATTCCATACCGATTCCCCCAAAATTTCCGATTTTTTCGATTCCCGATTCCGATTCCGATTAATCGATCCAACACTAGTTAGTTTATTACTAACCGTCTGAAGCGCTTCTCCAGAAATTTTTGTAGGTCAGATTACTCCTCCTCAAGGGCGCTGACTTTTCAATCCCCCTTTCAAACTCTTGTGTCACATTTCTCATTGAAAATACGAGATGGCTTCAATAAGTTTCAAGACTTTTTTGCACAAGAATTTAAACTTGCCGTGGAGCCTTCAAAATTCAGTATGTTATTGCTTATGAGATGATTGAATATTTTTTATGATTTCAGGTATAAATTAACAGCTACAGCAGGAACTTGAATACACCCTATTAAAGCCTGATTGTCACAGCTAGTGAATTTCAAAAATGCAATCTGGACGTGAGGACACTTTAAAAGAACGATATGCAATAAATTCTGTTTAAACTTGGAAAAATGTCTCACAGAAACGTATGGAATGCTTCAGACTGCTTTTGGACCATATTTCATGAATCGAGTATAACCTTTTGAATGGCATAAGAGGTTCAATGAAGGCAAGGAGTCTGTAAGAGATAATAAGAGATGTGGGAAGAATAAAGAAAACAGAATACCAGAATTGATTGGCCAAATAAATAAGTTCATGGATAACGACTGTCGTGTTTCTATAGAGACAATCAGTGCAGAGTTTACTGTAAGTGTGTGAACTATACATATAATCATTCGCAAGGAACTGAAGATACAGAAGATTTGTATGAAATTTATTTCAAAGGCGCTCAGAAAAGATCAAACTATTTGACCAAGATGAGCATCTAGACAGTTCCTCACCCTCCCTATAGTCTAGACCTTGCTCCCTGTGACTTTTGGTTATTCCTTAAGCTCAAGGAAAACCTTAGGGCCTTTCGTTATGAGACAATGGTGACCCCGACGTGATCTGAACACGCAACCTTCTGAGTCCAGATCAGAAGGTTGCGAGTTCAGATCACGTCGGGGTGAATATTGTAAATATATAATAAGAGACAAAGGAATGGAGTTTCATTCTACATTCAAACGCAACTTTATTTGTCATCCTCGTTAGTAGCGTGTACAAGAGAGAAACAGGTTACTAGCTGGAAGTGTTCTAGTGTGTGCAAGGATAGTATAAATATTATACCGACTTGTTGACGGAAGGAATAGTTCAGTTTACACGTGTTGTAGTCAGTAGTAGTTGGGACAAAGAATAAGACAGTCCTGAGACGTAGATTAGTGTTGTATACTCGTGCTAGTGGTTACAAATGAAAGAAACCACAATTAAATTTAAACTTACGACCGTGTAAAACTCGGTGGAATTTTGTAACAACGAATGTGATCCTCAGTGCTTCCTTTTCAATATGGGAGTAATTCTTCTCGGCAGGAAGTAAAGTTCTTGACGCATGGGCGATTGACTTAGTAGACCCATCAGGCATCTTGTGTAGAATGCACGCCCCGATCCCATAAGAACTTGCGCCAGTTGCGACAATAATCTCTTGTTTCGGATTGAAATGAGTCAGGAATAAATCTGACGTTAATAAATCTTTTAATTTCTTAAATGCTTCCTGGCACTCAGGCGTCTAGCCCATGTTTTTGTCCATTTTTATAGTACATTCAATAGCGCACGCAATTCATCCATGTTCTTAATGAACGTTTAATAATAGTTTGCGAGCCCTAAAAAACTCTGCAATGTAGTTACTTTATAAGGTTCTGGCATGTCTTTTATAGCTGTGGACATGTCTGGATCGGGTTTCCCCCCGTCTTTATCTATGATGTGACTCAGGTATTTAATTCGTTCCCCCCCCCAAAAAAAAAAATTCGCATTTTTCTTCCTTCAATGTGAAGCCGTATTCTTTTATTTTGTCAAATATTTGAAATACATGATCTCTATGTTGTTCAACATTTTGAATACGCATCAGAATATCGTCCAGATAGCATATTGCGAAATCCAAACTGCTTAGCAAAGTATCAATTACCAGTTGGAAAATTGCAGGTGCTACTTTTATACCTATTGAATTATATAAAGTCCTTTGTGCGTTGAAATACACAAATATTTCTAGCTATCTTCCTCTACTGGTATTTGTAGGTACGCCTCGCTTAAGTCTATTTTGAAAAAATATTTTCCACCATTTAACTTAGTGAATATTTCGTCTGGGTTTGGTAGTGGGTAGTGATGGTCCTTGAGCGCCACATTCAATCCGGTCGAAAAGTCCGCGCATACCCTAATCTCTTTTGATTTTTTTACGTATACGGTGGGGGCTGCCCACTCACTATAGTTAATAGGGGTTAAAATCAAAGTGTTAACTAATCTTTCCAATTCTTTTTCAATATTTCCCTCGAAGCGAATGGTATGCTCCGTGGCTTTTTGAATATTGGTTTTGCTTCATCCAACAATTCGAATCTCGCCTTTATTTTTGTGCAGGATCCAAGCTTTTCAGAGAAAACACTTGGGAAATATTTTTTTAGATCCTTTTTGAGTTTGTCGGCTTTGTGACAAAAATCACTCATTGGCGAGTCTCATAATTCAAATTCCTGAATCCAATCGGTCCTGAATAAGTTCGTTGCGTTCCTTAGAACGAACTCTTTTAGCTTTTTTGTCGTTCTTTTTTGTGACACATTAATAACAACCTCGCCCTCAAAATTTATTTTTTCACCAGTTACCGATCTTGCGACTTTATTCGTCTTTGTTATCGTGGGCTTTCCTATTCTCTTCCACGTGTGAAAATTTATAATTGATAAATCCGACCCTGAATCGAGCTGCAGCTTTACTTCTTTATTTCTGATTCTCACCGTAACATACTTCTTTATGTTCTCTGTTGGTGAAGGGTCAATTTTTTGCAGTTTTTACGTAGATCTTTTTTTGCTACTTTTGCTCTGCAATATGAGGCCTTGTGCCCTGCTCGCTTGCATAGGTCACATGTTATTTTCCTTTGGTACTGACATGTATTGTACCCATGAGGTCCTTCACGTTTGCTACAAGGGGTCCTAGGATTTTGTCTATCCTGATAATTTTGTGAAGGGTTATTTTTGCCTCCTGGTTGGTAATTACTGACGGGCGAGTGTCCTTTATTTTTGTAGCGTTTTTTTTTTAATGTGCACAATACCTGTTTCCTCTATGTTTCGGGAATATTGCTTCATTGCCACGAACCGCTGACAATCTTCAGCCAGTTTCTGAAGTGTCAAATCAGGTTCTAATTCCAATTTATTTAGAGCACGACGCCTTACCTCGGCGTCTTTTGTGGCTATCAAACCTTGTGTGAATATTAAGCATTTGAAATTGTCCGCCGTTAATGACGGCTATTTGAAATCGTCACAGTGCTTATTAACTATAGACGCAAATGTCGTATAGTCCTGGCTCTCCTTACGTGTAAGATTCATGCATTTCATCTTTTATGAAAAAGGCTTCTTTTTGGACAGTATAACTCCATTAATAGTTTGCCTGCCTCGTCAAACGAGAATTCGTTGGTTTTTCTTGGTAAAATATAGTCCACGAATTTGTTATGTTCGGATCTACCTAAATTCTGCAGCAATAAACGAACCTTCTTTCGATCCGTCCATGCACTGCAATCAATTTTAAAAATGTCTTCAAATCTTCTGAAATATGCCTCTAGCGTTAGGTCTTCCTCGGGGGCACAGTGAAATGCATCAATAGCTGACCAGATCGCATCTTTGGAAAAAGGCCGTGCTGGTTTCTTCTCCGCTGTCCTTATTCACTAAAACTTGCGTTATCAAATCCATTTTTTATCTGATTGGTTTTGTTGCTCTAAATGTAATTTTTTCAATTCCAATATTTGTTCATTCATTTCTTTCCTATCTCTTTCCTGCTTTTCCTCGAACAATTTCATTAAATTTAACTGCTTTCCAATATTTGTTGGTTCATTTCTTTCTTTTCTCTTCCTCGTTTTTTTATTTATTAAATTTAACTGTTTCTTTTCGTTTTGTTTCTGTATTGCCAATTGCTCTTCTCTGAACCTTTTTTCAAGTTCTAATTGTTGACTTTGTTGGGATTTCACCATTTCCAAAATTTGTCTTGCAAACTCGTCCATCTTGATTTTTCTTGGACGGCATTGAATTGCTTAATATGACTAAACGTTGATTTACTTTTCCTATAGTACAAACTCTTTAGAGAAAAAAAAACCTTTACAAAATTCGTACCTGGTTATTTAACAAATATTTCTTTCATATATTTATTTCATCGTGTGGCAGTTTTTCTGAGGCTTCAAAAGAGTCGCCAACCTTATATGTCCTGAACTGTCATCTAAGATTCAACCCTTTTTTTTTTTTTTTTTTTTTTTTTACAAAGGCATCACCACATTATCAAGGCCCAGAGGCCACTCAAGGATAAGGGTTAAAGAGTGTACAGTAGAAGTTGGTCAATATAGTAATCATTAGTAATGAAAATTTGGTAAATTTAATAACTTATATGGAACGGCTCATCAAGAACTTATTTACCTTAGACTTGAACACAACCATATTGTAGTCAGCCGGAAAGCAGGAAAACGGAAGACAATTCCACAGGCGTGCAGTTCTAAGAAAGAAGCTTTGTTCATGGAATCTATGTTTAGGTTTAGGCACAGATAAAGAGTGGGGGAAATTATTGATAGTGTTTACAGCTAGACGAGTGTTTCTTGTGAATGTTTGGCGAGGGGGGACCATAGATTGAAGCTCAGTTGAACACTTTCCATGAAAATAACGATACATCAGAGACAAACTCGCAACATCTCTTCTGTGAGATAGAGGTTGTAAGGAGGAGAAAAGGACATCTCCTACGAGGCTACGAAGTCTATTTTGAACTCTATCAAGGCAGGACAAGTCCTTTCTAGCAGCTCCTGCCCAGATGTGGCAACAGTATTCCATCCTTGGACGTACCTGGCTCTTATATAGATAGAGAATAGCATCAGCAGTGAGATATCTACTGGATCGATAGAAAGATCCCACCATTTTTCCAGCGGCCTTGGCAACAGATTTGATATACGTGTTCCATTTAAGATCAGGAGTAATGGTCAAGCCCAGAAGCTTGTCAAAACTTGAGGCCTCCTGAAGACGAGAGCCATTCATTTCAATTGATGACAAATGTGGATTAAAATGTTGATGATGTAAAGAGAGAAGCTTGGTTTTAGATGCATTAAAAGTAACCAGCCACTCCTTTCCCCATTGTACTACATGCTCAAGATCAGAGGAGAGAGAATTGGAGAGTACTTGCTCGTTTACTGTCTTAGATGTGGTACCATAAATGTTCCATCGACGAAATCCCTCTGCCTGTTTTACAAGTATTTTAATGGTGGATGCTCCGATGAACTACTAGCCCTTGTATCTCCTCGACGTAAATACACCCGACAAACCCGAGAAGCAGCAAAATCCCACCCCTACACAGTAGAGATCCCTGGATGTAAGAAAGCCTTCTACTCTAATAGTGTCTTCCCTAGAACTGCTAGACTTTGGAATTCCTTCCCGGTTTCCTGTTACCTCAACTGTACTGACATGCATAAGTTCAAGTGTAATGTGAACAGACATCTTGCTGCTCAACTCCCTACATAGTATCCCTGCAACTTATGTCCCTGATAGTAACCCTCTACATCAAAGTGGCACTGTGCCTTCTTTAGGATGAAGATGTAATAAAAAAAAGTATCGCAGTCTCGTAGAATCAGCAGCACGGAGGATTACCCATATCGGACACCACCGGATAGTAAGCACCACGTATCCTTTATCTTATTCTTGTAACCTTTTGTTAATATATCTTTTTTACACCTAATCCGTTTTCCGTGTTTTCCTTTCGTGGTCCTAACCTTGGGTCCACATCACAAACAAACAAACATAGAAATATAGAAAGAAGATAGACAGAATGAATTCTGTATAACAACACTACTTTCGATTAAAATTTCATGGTGTGAAAATATGTACGGCCTATTATTCTTTCCCATGTACGCAAGCGTCGGCTCTCTGCTCAAACGTAACGACGCGTAGATCATCTTAATGCTTCACATGCTATTCTGTTCAAATTTAGTCGCAAGTCTTGAAAACAGGACACACATCTATATCTTCTTCGTCATTTCAATGTCAAAGGTGAACGAGTAAATTGCTAATCTTCAATTGAAAGGCTACCAGCTTTTTTGTGCTTGAGAAAAGGAGCCCTAAATTTGCAAGTCATATCGGAATTCACGACAGCTTGACGAGTTTATTTGTGTTTATTTTTTTTGATAAGAAACATTCATATTTTGAATACGAGGTCGTCGTGTTTATCACGAATTTAATATTGTTGCGAATGAACATTTGGTATTTTTTCTTTTGTATCATCGCCATTTTTCTGTTTATTTTTTTCCTTTTTTATCAAAGGAATAACATGGAAACTGGATTCAATGTTTTTCTTTTTTTTTGATCTGATTTGATCTGAGTTGGAAACTTGAGACCTGGGAATAAACATCAAATCAAGGTAAATCATATATAATGAATTTTCGGTATTTTCCAACATAATAATTCTTGTTAATTACGATAAATACAATTTAATTCTATTATTATTATGATTATTATTATTATTATTGTTATTGTGTAAATAGTCATCTTTTAAGGGAGTTTGTTTCGGACATTTTTAGATAAAGGTTGGTAATCTATATATTAATACGATAGTGTATTTGATATTTTGTGTGTCACGCTTATATCTTTTTTCTTCCGAATGACTGTTGTTTAATTGTTATGGCCTTCCATTTCTTGTAATAAATAATTTTGTCAAGAATTCTACATAAATTTTGGTTTCAGTTTCGATTATAGCTGAAGGAACTCAGGTCATCTATTTTTAATAAATAATTTTAACACGAATTCTTCATAAGTCTTGGTTTTGATTTCAATTATATCTGAAGGAACTCAAGTAATATATATATATATATATATATATATATATATATATATATATATATATATATATATAAGAGTAGGTAGTAGTTTGCTTGAAGCATTGTTGGTAAAGAAATAAATATATATATATTTTTAAGCCAAAAACAATGCGGAGGAAGACCGGAAAAGATGAAGTAAAAAAGAAAAACAAACAAACAGATAGTCAAATAAAGGTTAGACACTCCTCTACTCAACCATACTCGTCTTCATCTGTTTGTTTTTCTTTTTTACTTCATCTTTTCCGGTCTCCCTCCGCATTGTTTTTGGCTTTAAATATATATATATATATATATATATATATATATATATATATATATATATATATATATATATATATATATATATATATATATATATATATATATATATATATAAAATTTTATTCATTCAATAGCTTTAAAAATTTATGTCGTGAAATGTTTAAATTCCAGATCAAAAGATTTTTATTATTCTATGTAAGACAATACATTTGAAATATTATAACTCCTTATCCTATAGTATTTCCATGTCTACTATTTCTTCAGAAGAGAAAATATTAGCAAATAGTTATAATGGTTTACACCTTATTTGCTGAAGTCAGTGAGACATGGGAAATCACAATTAAAAGTTGTTTAAGTATTTAAATATCATAGAGTAAAGGAATGAAAAGAATATAAAAATTCAGATCCAAATTGCATGGTAAAATCCGAAATGAAATTTCTCTTTTTTCATTTTTTCATTTTTCTTATCAGTTCAGTTTCTCTTAATTTGCGTGGCCTGTCTACTGAAGGCGGTTTTATTCGTATTTTATTAACAATTTGAAGTAATTTTGGAGTGGAATTTGAAACTCATGTTCTATAATTATAAAAAAAAAATTAAATATATTAAATTATATGTTTATTAATAAACAGATCCACCGAACCTATATACATTTTTTTTTTACTGGACTCATTATATAAACAAAGAAAATTGCTCCAGAAAAATGCCAACTTCGGACGATTACCTTGTGATGTGGATTGTTCAAAATACAATTTGGATCATTTTACCACACCGCTATCAAAGACATTCACTTCGGATTTTACCATGCAATTTGGATGTGAATTTCTATATCCTTTTCATTAACTTCCTTTACTCTATGACATTTAAATACTTAAACAACTTTTAATTGTGATTTTCCATGTCTCACTGACTTTAGCAAATAAGGTGTAAACCATTATAATTATTTGCAAATATTTTCTCCTCTGAAGAGATGGTAGACATCGAAATCCTATAGGATAAGGAGTTATATTTCAAATGTATTCTTTGTCTTACATAAAATAATAAAAATCTTTTGATTTTAAATTTAAACATTTCGCGTCATAAATTTTTAAATTTATTTTAAATGACTAAAATTTGATTTATTTACTCTATCTTGTATATCGAGCAATTTTAATTTAGGTGGGATAGTACTTATAGAATATTACTGTCAATAATATTTTGTAAAACTTATAATCACAGGTTTCCATACCAGTTGATTATTAGATAATTTTATTCTGAAGAGTATATATATATATATATATATATATATATATATATATATATATATATATATATATAAATAAATATATATATATATATATATATATATATATATATATATATATATATATATATATATATATATATATATTCTTTTGGAAACCACAACTTTATAATATATAAGAAACTTGTCTCTATAATAATATATCTGAAATCTGCATGAATTAAAATATTATATTTAAGCATATTTTACGACCGGGCTACGCTGGGCATCCCTGCTAGCTTAGATAAATACTTTTGCAGTTTTAAGACAAGAGCTACAATAACAATAATACTTGGCCTTTTGGCCAAGATCAAAGTGTAGTATCTATTCTTCAGATGCTGCACTTCCATTTCTTGTTCTATTTCGGTGGAGGAGCAGTCCTTCACGACTGAGACAATTTTTATTTTTGTACCTTTTCTCCACGTTAAAAAAACGACCCTGGTGTCTAACTCTGTCCCGTGGGGAGGCATTGTAAATAGGTATAATAATATCAGGTAAAAAACGACCCTGGTGTCTAACTCTGTCCCGTGGAGAAGCATTGTAAATAGGTACAATAATATCAGGTAAAAAACGACCCTGGTGTCTAACTCTGTCCCGTGGGGAGGCATAGTAAACAGGTACAATAATATCAGGATGTCTCCATTTACGCTAACATCCACAGAATGCCAACATCAATATATTATATATGAATGAGTCTGCTGTGTCCTCATTTCAGTTCTTATCTATCTATCTATCTATCTATCTATCTATCTATCTATCTATCTATCTATCTATCTATCTATCTGGTCGGGCTAATTTCCCGGACTAATGTGAATTTATCTCTCCAGATTTCCCTGTCTTCCATCAGCTGCCTCAGATTTTCAGGATCACAGTTGGCGTCATGTGCAATTTGCTGGATGTATGTGGATCTAGGTCATCCTTTGTTTATGTGTCCGTGCCATGGAGTCTACAGCAATATATTTCTACCAGCTCTTGCTTACTCCTCTGGCAGTGACCGGTAAATCGTAGATGTCGCTCATTGATGGTAGTAGATATGGCAGGTAGGTTGCCATAAAGTTGCTGCTTTGTGGGATGATCTTTCTTTCCAATCTTTTGGTGAATGTTCAGGTTGTAGCAGTATAACCAAGGACAGACTCCACCACTGCCCTGAAGAACTGCCTTTTCAATTTGTCAGTTAGCCTTGGAGTCGGTTGTTATATTCACGATGTTTTAGTTGATACAACCTTCGCCTTCTTTCAGGTGCATTTTTTCGAACTCGGGAATCTTTATGTTTATATGCTTACTTAACTAAAGGGTTCATTTCGAAAATAGGATATAACGGTGGTTCAGCAGTTAATGATAATCCAGTTCGTTCCACAGAAACACTTTCACTTGGGATGTTCGCAACCTTCACGTAAGCATCCGATATCTTTCTAGAAAATTCTAACTAGAAAGATATCGGAGAAACGAATGGCAACAATAGAAGCATCTAATTCGTACGAAATGGACGAGTTCGAAATTCTATGCAGATTTTCCGGTTCGACATAAAGAACATAACAAGATGTACGTGAAAAAGGTTGCATCGGCGGAAACGTAGTGAAAAACAAAAGAAACATCTAAGATGAAAAAAGTTGTTCGGACAATCCAAATAATAGAAGAAACAAGTAATTTGTTTTTCATTCAAGATTTTAAATTTTCCTTGCAGTGCGAATGGAATGACTTGGAGTGTCATTTTTACCAATATATGAAAACCGAATTTCTCAGTCGACATTGTATATTCAAGGCGACAAGTAAGAACGAAACATGTTTTATAACTTTATTTTCAAAGTATTTACCCCCTTTCTAGGAGATCTGAGACAAGGTTAAGCGTGAGTTTTTGACTAAAAAGTTTCTGACACGCTCAGATACTCAATCGTTCCAAAAGTAAAGACTCCTATATTTTTAATTCAACAAGTTGAAGAACTACGAAAACGGGGGTGGTACCAGTAAAATAAGCGACCTCTTGTGCTCCAGGATATATTTTTCTACATAGTCATAATCATTATTAAAGCACTTTTGCCAGGAATTCAAAGATGCATCTCTGCTTCTAAAACACTTTAATGGTAGGGATTTTTTTTTACATAGGCAGCACCACTTATCAAGGCCAATAGGTCACTCGAGGATAAGGGTTAAAGAGTGTATAGTAGAAATTGGACAATATAGTAACCATTAGTAATGGAGGTTCGGTAAATTTGGTACCTTATATGGAACGGCCCATCAAAAACTTGTTTACGTTAGACTTGAAGACAACCATATTGCAGTCAGCTGGAAATCAGAAAAACGGAAGACAATTCCATAGGCGTGCAGTTCTAAGAAACATACAGGGTGACCCAAAAAAACAAAAGCTAAATGGAGGCCATCTAGAACATATGCTGTAGAACGGAGAAAAAAAGGCCAAAGACCCTAGTGTTTTGATGTGATGTTTTGAATATAATAAACTAGTTATGACCAAAGTTTCATTTCATTCGGACAAAACACTAAGAAACGAGACATAATATGAGTTGGGGCCCGTTTTTTTGGGGGTTACCCTGTATAAATATTTTTCGTAGAGTATTTTTTCAAGGCTATTTCCTTAAGAATAGTATTTTCTACCGGTTGAAGTAACGCAGCCAACGATGGCAAAGTAGGCTGAGAAAGGTTGTTAGAGAATGTAGGAGGAAGTACCTGAACCGGGTAATTTTCTACTATATGCTTTTTGATGAAGACAAAAGTATTTTTACCGATTTTTTGTCTCCACATAAATTCACTAAAATAACTGTCAAGAAAATTTTAAGTTTTTCTGTTCGGTTCGATAATTATAGAAAGGTCAAAGTTATTAAAGAAGTTATGTAATTTTTTAATTGTTTTGTTGTACTCTCTTGGCCTGGCTTTTGTAGTGAAAGTGGTATCGTCTCTATATAGGCCCCTTGGACATGTTTAAAGTGTTATTAAAGTTTTTTTCAGTAAGAAGAGTCCCACTAAATCCGTAACTTGTGCAGAGTCAGAACCACCCATCAATATGTCAAAATTATTAGGGGGTGTTCTTTCTAGTTCAAACTTATTGTTAAATTGGGTAAGGGACTTTCTCGCTAGGAGTATTAATTTAATTTCTAAATTAGTTAAGTCAGAATTTATTTTAGCAAAGATTAGAACCTTATTTAAAAGGATCGGAGAAATTGATTCATAATAATTTTGGATGTCAAAGGTTATGAAGTTAAGGAGGTGTTCATTTTTAAGGAAGACAAACCAATTAATTACGGAATCTGAATTTAGCCAAAGAGGGAAACTTACTTTTTCTTAAATAGAAGGGATGATACTATCTTATATATATATATATATATATATATATATATATATATATATATATATATATATATATATATATATATATTCTTTCTTTCGCAAATATTGTGGCCTATTAAAAAATAGAGGATTGATTCTATAATAATACATACTTCAATCTGCATTAATTAAAATATCATGTTTTGGGCTGCCAGCTAATATATATATATATATATATTCCACAGCCAAACAACGTCGCAGCCCACAAGAGCCATGACAGTCAAAGAACCGGAAGTCCAAGACTCGAGTTTCGCCCTCATATATATATATATATATATATATATATATATATATATATATATATATATATATATATATATATATATATATATACTAGCTGGCAACCCAAACTCTATTGAATATTATATATTACGTGGAATAATTTACACAGTGGACTAATTCGTACATTTTTTTTGAAGCAATAATGATAACCAAATTTCGTTTGTGTTTGTTTACAATATCACGTCCGCTGATATTTGAGCTTAACGATGAATGCCCTGGAAATGTCACTTCTGATTAATGTTTAGTTTTAAAATGCTCAAGAAATGATTTTAAATGGTACCCTTTCTTTTATCGTAAATTGAATTCATTGATAAGAAAAATGGAAAATAAAATGTCAAGGTACAATCGGGCTTGAACACGGGATCATTCGATTTATAGTCAAACGCTCTAACACTAAGCTACGTCTCCAGGTTGAAATAAACCTGTTATTTTTTTTTTAAGACGAATTGATTTTTTAAAGAAAGCAATGATTAATTTTTTATTACCCCACCTTAAAAAAAAAAAAAAAAGAAATTATTAATATTTTATTATCTCCCTTGGCCGGTGTAACATCAAATATACTCCTGTAAAATTATTCTTTTTTATCTATAAGAAAGAAAACTATTTTTAAGATCGAATTTTTTCGATATTCGATACTTATCGGATGAATTTCTGTACAAAACATATCTAAGAACGCTGCCTGACATATTAATGAGCTTTGTCTGGAATTTTCAAAAGATACGTCGAGCCGTTTCGGAACCTATGAGGAAGGATCTCTCACACACACTGACTATATATATATATATATATATATATATATATATATATATATACACATATATATATATACATACATATATATACATATATATATATACATACATATATATATACATACATATATATATACATATATATATAAAATATATTTTAGTCATCGACATACAGACCTGTTTCGTTGTTTCACAACTCATCAGTGCCGCTAGACTAACACCTCTCCCAAGCCGAGGATCGAACCTAGAACCGTCGTGATGACAGTCGGCAGTCCTACCCCCTGACTACGGAATCGGTGGCCGAAATTAAACTGTCCGAACGTCTATTTAAATAAACATCCGTCCGCCACTCGTAGAGGGCTCAAACGTTTGTTTGTAAACAAACCGCGAGCTTCGCATTATTTCAGCTAAATTAAGTAGCGAGTAAGATAATTTACGAGAGTGCTCTACCGAGTACTCTGTATGAGGGGAGCTTTCGGCTATAGATCTGTGGGTCTGTCTGTCTGTAACTCTGTCTGTCTGTCTCCATATTTTCAAACTCTATCTCCTCCAAAACTAAAAGCCGCAGAGCGCCGCCAGTGGCCTCAAATGGTTAGACTTTTTACTAGTCATTCTTTTATGGGTCTTTAGCCGGTTAAAATTGTATTCAAAGTGTCAAAATGGGTCAAAATTGAAAAAAAAAAACGTTAGTTTATTTAAAAGATTTTTTAATTATTAATCAATTTATATGCGTGCAACGTTGATACAATGGTAATATTACCAAGCTCTGAATGCGACAGTATCGATTCTAGATCATAGCACGTAAATATTTATTTTTTACTTTTGAAATCATAAGTCTATAATATATATGAAATCTAGACAAATTAAAATATATCTAAGCATATTTTACGCCCAGGGAAATCTGGGCACCTCCTCCCCGCTTATATATATATATATATATATATATATATATATATATGTATATATATAAGAGTAAATAGTTAATAAAACATGTTAAAAACACTTTGAAAAAAAGTTAAAAACATTTAATTTTAAAAAGGAAACACTAAATAAGTGGATAGTCCTTAATCCGCGGAGTGGCGAAGAAATACTTTTCTTCTCAGAAGGGGGTAGGATTTAGCAAAGTGCGGGATCGGATTTGGCTTGCAAAAGTATTTGATGAAACTACAAGTAAGTCATAGAAGTTACTTGATAACAAAAAGTGAAACAGAGGGAATAGGGTGAATAAAAAGTGATTTCATGTGAATGGATAGTCTGGTGAAGGGTAAAGTATCCAATGACGGTAAAATCCAAAAATGCAGAATCCAAGAAAGTTAGTTAACTTATATATTATATTATAATTATAGTTAAATTATATATATATATATATATATATGAATTATATATATAAATTATATATATATATATATATATATATATATATATATATATATATATATATATATATATATATATATATATATATTAGTTAACAAATAAGTGCGTTTCTTTATCTTTGCAGAAATGTCAGACAATGGAAAAGAATTATGTCGCCTGTCGCTTCCAGATGATTGCATTTCCTTCTATTCCGAAGAAGGCAAGCAGATATTTGCTGAGGCCTTGGCCACTGGTCACATGAATTGTTATTTTAAATTAGCTGCCCAATTCCGTACAGAGGACGAACCTGACTTGTGTGGTCTTTCATCGTTGGTGATGATCCTCAATGCGTTGAGTGTCGATCCTGGGGTTGTTTGGAAAGAGCCGTGGCGATGGTACCATGAGAACATGCTGAACTGTAGCAGTCCTTTCCGAACAGGCAAAAGAAGAAAAAGGACCATTAGCTTGGAACAATTTGCATCTCTGGCTGATTGCAATTGTCTGCATGCAACAATTGTGCGTCGTGCAGATTCTAATTCCGAAGAGAATTTCCGGCAGGTGAGATCATTATAAACCCTTCTCTCTCTCTCTCTCTCTCTCTCTCTCTCTCTCTCTTTCTTTCTTTCTCTCTCCCTCTCTTTCTCTCTCTCTCTCTCTCCCTCCCTCCCTCCCTCCCTCCCTCACTCTCTCTCTCTCTCACTCACTCACTCTTTTTTTTCTCCCTCTTCTTAATCTTCTACCACTTATTTTGTGAAAATAACTGTAAAAGTCGCTGACAAGTAACAACAAATAATCTTAAAGAAAACAAGTAGGCAACATACTAGATACTGAGTGAGTAGATCAACTAGTATATAATTTAATTAGTTGAGAATAACAGGAAATCGAAACCCGTTGAGAGGTTAGCCGAGGTCAAATTGATGACGCTCGAGTTGAAAATTGCTTAGCCCGTGGGAAAGTACTAAAACGTATACGACATCACATGACTAACAAAAAAAGAGGGTGTTAGGAAAAGGGAGTCTTTTTGGAAGCAAATGAGGCATTCATAAGTGTAAGTGACATGAGCTAACAAGATATAAGCAGTTAGTGATTTCAAGCTCTCTGTCTCCTCCTCCCCCCACTACTGGTAAACGATTTGAAACAAAGAATACATTGAATAAATAACCACTGTTATCCATCAGATTTGTCTTGGGTTGGAAGAAAACAAGTATACCATGTATTTCTTGCGTAATGGACGAATAAATGGGGGATAAGTAGGTATTCTGTTTATATAATGCTAACAGGGAGACTCGACTATATTTGGAATTAATTGACGATCAACGGTTAGAGACCTTCTGACTCCATATTTTCAGTAGCTAGAAAGTATGTTCTTCCAAATTCAAAGAAGAGTAGATTAAAAAGTAATTACAAACATCCAATAATAATCATGTTAATAATAATAACTAAGAAAATATTCCAAATTAAATTATTAAAAACGATTTATTAAAAAAAAAAAAAAAAAAGAGGCAGTCATAGAAAACATCCGAGCGACCGGCCGCTTTCATACGTGGTAGAAAGAGAGAAAGAAAGACACACACAGAAACGCATATCTCGTTTTGTTACACAAGGTGAGTACTGCTTCTCCCTTAAATAGGGACAGCACCCTAGAAAAAAAGAGCAGCACATACATCCTAATAGGTTTCATTGGGTCTCCCCATATGCGGGTACGCTAAATCCCCACAGTGGCCGCTCCATGGTCATCTGCAGCTCAACAGTCTGCTCTGACCCTTCCCCCATCGACTGACCCGCCCCGAATCCTCCCTGAGAATACATTATGTTATTATCTATTTTTTTTTTTTCACTCCTACCACTCCTCGCCCCCTACAAGGTGTAACAGCGCCCAACACAAAACACAGACAGCCGCTGAAAGCAAAGCATACAAAAGAGGGAACCAGCAAAAAAAAATGGACTTACACGGTCTGATGCACTTTAGTTCTTCTGCGACTGGTGGATGAGAATGACTAACGAGCTGTTCAGACTTTATAATCAGTTGATTAAAGTTCGTCGTCTGGCTTCACTCGTGGCGTTTATTTATTTTTGTTTTTTTTCCTTCTTCTTTTTTCTTTTTTTTTTCAAGATGCGCTTTGGTTTCGAGTTTACTTTCTTTCCTTTTTTTTCTTTTTTTTTTCAATTTTGATCCCTTAATTCTGATTTCCAACCCTACCTGTCTGCCCTACCTCTCTTTCTCTACAGATTCGCCGAGGGGGTGGGGTTTGGTTCTGATTCCCTCTCTCCAGAGGATCTTTCGCCCTCGGGTGGCTTTTTCCTCGGTCAGGACAGTCCCTCCTAATATGTCTCGGGTCTCCACACCGCCAACACCTGTAGGACTGGTGAATGTAGGAGAAACGGTCAATTTTACCTCCTCTCTGACACGCGTTCAGTTCGGTCTTTACGATGCCCACTCTTACTCTCCCATTATGTCGGGGTGTCTTCTCGTGGACAGTGGGGCACTCTCTCGACCTGTGGCCCTCGCCGCCACAGTTCCAGCACACCAATCCAGGCTGGCCCCGGGCGAGTCCTCCGGCCCCATATCTCATTCTGTTCCCCAGTTCCCGGCTCTTATTTCGCGACTCCTCTCCCATTATTCTTTTCTGCAACCACGCATAGTTCTTAGCTATTTTGCGTGCTTCTTCTAGAGTGTCTGGGCAACTCTTTAGCACCTCTATTTTGGTCGCTTCGTCCCGCAATGCATCCACCATTGTGTCCACTAGCATTGCTTGGGTTGTGGGCATATCGCGGTATTCGGTCACCGGATACGCCAGGACCGCCAGTTCTTGCATGCGGTCGACCAGTCTATCCACATCTTCCCCGTCGGCCATCTCTATTCGAGACAGCTCGCGCACCGCCTGCACTGTGGTCTTTTCGCCAGCGAATTTCCTCTTCACCTGATCGCGAAAATCAGACCAGGCTATGCCCGGGTTACTTTCCAGGCATGTGCATATATATTCAGAGGCCGCTGCGACTGCTCCGTCACAGGCAAGCAGCACCATTTCTCTATCGGTCAACCCTTATACTAATCTTTTTTTTTCTATTATCGCCAACCACTCCTTGACTCCCCTCGGGTCTCCCCCATATGCGGGTACGCTAATTCCCCACAGTGGCCGCTCCATGGTCATCTGCAGCTCAACAGTCTGCTCTTGTGTTTTTTTTCCTTCTTCTTTTTTCTTTTTTTTTTCAAGATGCGCTTTGGTTTCGAGTTTACTTTCTTTCCTTTTTTTCTTTTTTTTTCAATTTTGGCTTTCTCTCTTTTTCTCCCTCCTTGTTTAGTTCGTTTTTTTTTCTTTTTTTTTTCCAATCTTTCAACTTTCCCTTCCCACTCTCACAGGGAGATCCTGTGCCTTCAAGAGAGAAAGAAAAAAAAATTATGTGCCCGTGGAAATTCGTTCGCACGTTTCCTACCGAAACGAGGTATCTCAGGTCATCGACAACAGTTATGTGACACTTACGTCACCCGCGCGTCGTCCAGTGGTGGAATGCCCCCGGTTGTCGGTTCTGGTGTTTTCTCGGCGATGATGTCAACGGCCGGTTTCCTGAAACAGACTTGTCATGCAAAACAATTGAAGGGACCAAGTCAATAAGCGTTTCTTTTTGTTTAAACTTCTTTGTATTCAATCAGGGTACAATCGCAGTTAGCTGTTTAGTTAGGGACTGCCCACTTGTTAACTGCGAGGTTTCCTCTTCTCTCTCCGACAGACAACTCAATTATCTACGTGACAGGGTCAATCGATGGGGGAATCTTCGTTCGTCGGACCCAAGGAAGCAAAGCTCTCTCTCTAACTCTGACTGTCAATCTCTCAAGGCTCGCTGCTTATATTGTGGGGGCGTGGACTGGGTCTCTTCCCGTTTCAGGTCGTTGGCCAATCAGAATTAAGGGATCACTGTCCGTCAAATCTTCGCCAGGCGGCCTATACCCAAAAAAGGAGCTGTCTTTCTTTCTCTGTTGGCATTCGGTGTTCTCTAATGGAACTTGACAGGTCGTAAAAACAGAGATGCCCAACTTAATTATTTTTGAGAGGACATAAAAACAGCTGAATCCAATTCCACAAAGGCCACGTGTCTTTTCAATAGGGTCACTTATCGCCCAGCTGTTGGTCGACACTGTTTGCTTTGTACATCGGAATTTCATTGGTATCCTCGCCACCCACGGGCTGTCAGGCCAATTTAACGTCATCACGTTCTCCCACCATAAGCTATGATCTTATCTTTTTTCTCTGTCTTTCTTTCTCTTCCTTTCGTCGTTTACAGCTGCCTTTTTTTTCATTTTCTTTTTCCACGGGTTCACCGCTACTCTTGGCCTTTTGGTCAGGATCAAAGTGCAGCATCTGTTCTTCGGATGCCGCACTTCCATTTCTTGTTCTCTTTCGGTGGAGGAGAAATCCTTCACGACTGGGACAATTCTTATTTTTGTACCCTTCAGCGTCTCTCATCCAACTTTTTTACTATTTGCTTTAAATGGCTGTTGAGTGGTCGACCGTGAGTTCAACAGCAACTTCTTGTGTGGTTATTGCGAGGATCGGCTTCAATTAAGGTTTTCAAATGCTCGTTATCAACCTCAGTCGGCCGGCCGCGACCGTCTTCATCTTCGAGGCTCTCGTCACCATTGCGAAATTTCTTGAACCACCGTTGTGCAACTCATTCGTTAGTTGTACCTGGTCCAAAAACATCATTGATATCACGAGCTGTTACGGCAGCTTTTTGGCCTAATTTGAACTGGAACAAGAAAATCATGCGGATTTGAATTTTGTCCATGCTGTCGAAAAGCCTGCAAAAAAGGAATGAAGATGTTGAGAACGGTAACGAATAACATGATTCGATAAAGCGGAAAACGTGCTTCAAATTATTATATATAAGACAGCTATATATATCAACTAGACTACCCGATACCCGTTGAGTCAGTATGTTATATTAGGTATGGAATTAATGTATAAGCGTGACACTTGTGAGCTAAAGAAAATAGTTTTTTGTGACATAGCAGAAACATTTCTATGAAATTATATTGAAATGAAAAAAGAATATAGATATATTTCTATGAATAGTTCTGTTTATAATTGTTCATTTAAAAAAAAAAAAAACTTACAGCTATTGAATTATAAGTGGTTTGCCATACTTATAGGTAAATGTACACCGAACAGATATCATAATACTTAAAGTTAAATTCAAATTTTGAAATATCTTTTAATTTAAACGCGAAAAAAAAAACAATTGGGACGCTGAAGACGTACACAGGAAAACAATACGTTTTATTATCGCGTTGATTATTTATTTGTAACGCAATAAAAAAACAAACATATTTTTAGGGTTATTTATTTATGTTGGTAGTGTAGAAGAAAATGTATGAATGTTTTTTAAGAAAAGTGTATTAAAAATAGAGAATACATTAAAAAAAAGGACGGTGGTGGGTAAAGCCGTTGTAAAATGCTCTTATGGTTGTCAACGGGTTAAAGTAGATTTATTTGTAAGAAAAATGCGAAACATAATACAGAAATGAACGATGTAAAAAAGCAACAGAAAGTATTAACAATTGTTTATTGTGATAATTTAAATGCAAAAAAAAATTGGGACGCTGAAAACGTACACAGTAAAACAATATGTTTTATTGTCGCGTTGATTATTTAGTATAATATATATCGTATATATGAAACAGGTCGATGATTATACGTATTATTTGTAATCATGTTTTGCGTTTACTTCCATATCTTGAAGTTTTTATTCAATAAATTTAAGATATTCACTTTTCTAAGGACGTCCGTTTGGTCGAACGAAATCGATCCAGCGATTTGTGTTTATTTGTTGACGCTGTTATGGGTTTATGTTTATGTACGCGTGCGCAACTGGAAGTCGTAAACCGGATGTTGGGTTACAACACCCGTTACAAGGTCATTTGAGTTTTATAATTATATAGATAGATTAATTAATTCAGAAATCATGTATAAAGTACCATATGTGAAAAAAAATGATATTGTTTTTGCACCAACCGAATAGTGGGTTGGCGGAGTTGGGGGCGATATTTAGAATAGTTTTTCTTTTCTCCATTGACCTTTACTGTGAAACGTTATATTTAGGGGTGAGAGAGATAAAGAGAGGGGAGTGGGCGATAGAGAGATGAGGGAGAAATGGAGAGAATGGAGATAAAGATAGAGTCATATATATATATATATATATATATATATATATATATATATATATATATATATATATATATATATGGAGCAGTACTCCATCCTTGGACGTACTTGGCTCATACAACCACTCTGATGAGTCGTAGACGACGAAACACGTGTCAGTGGATAATTACATTTTAAAAATTATATATATATATATATATATATATATATATATATATATATATATATATATATATAAGCCAAGTACGTCCAAGGATGGGGTACTGCTGCTACATCTGGGCAGGAGCTGCTAAAAACAGCCTATCCTGCCCTGACAGAGTACAAAATAGGTTTCGTAACTTAGTGGGGGATGCCCTTTTTTCTTCCCTGCAACCTCTCTCCCACAGGAGAGACGTTGCGAGCCTGTCTTTGTTTTATCGTTACTTCCATGGCAAGTTCTCGTCTGAGCTCTAATCCCTGGTCTCCCCTCGCCAATCTTTCACGAAAAACAACCGTCTAGCTGAAACCACTGTAAAAAATTTTCTCCACTCTTTATCTATGCCAAAACCAAAACGTAGATTCCATGAACAAAGCTTCTTTCTTAGAAGTGCACGCCTGTGGAACTCTGTTCCGTTTGCCTGTTTCCCACTTGACTACAACCTGGATGTCTTCAAGTCCAACATAAACAAATTCCTGATGAACCGCTCCCTTTAGTAAGACACTTTATCAAATCTCAAGACTAACGTACTGTACACGCAATAACCCTTATCCCCGAGTGGCTTCTGGGCCTTGATAAGTGGTGACCACTTTGTAAAAAAAAAGAAAAAAAGTAAGGTGTAAAAATATATGGCATAGCAGCTACCTATGTATTGAGCGCTGTTGAAGTAAATACTGAAAATTTACGCATAAAATTATATTTTCATATATTAATTTATGTAATTAGTTGAAGTAGTCATATATATATATATATATATATATATATATATATATATATATATATATATATATATATATGGCAACAATTTACGATGTAATCAATTAACAATTTAATTTGTTGCTTGCTTTTATCGCTTTCTGATTGGATAAGCGCTTAGGCACCTGTTGGCTGTTTACATGAACAGTTTGAGAAAAGCCAAACAAAAAATAGCTTTTCTTTTATTTGATATTTAAAGCAAGAAAAACACTCATCGTATATTTATTTTTTTGAAAAGAATTTGTTTTCTGATGATCAAATTAATGAAACATTTTTTATAAAATAATTTATGAGAAATTTAAATAAAAAAAAGTTTTTTTTTCAGTACTGATCCAGTATTTTAAACAGACAAAAACCGACCCTTTTTTGTTTACTTTAATCCTAACCTAACCCTAAACTAACCCTAACATACTTTTATTGCCTTTGTTAAAGGTTGTTTACTTTTTTCCACCCCCTCCCCCTTTTTTCCTTTCTCTGATGCAATATCTTGGCAATCGCCAATTTACGATGTAATCAATTTATAATTTAACTTGTCTGCTATATTCGCCTTCTGATTGGATAAGCGTTTTGGTATCTGTTGGCTGTTTACGCAAACAGTTTGAAAAACGCTAAATAAAAATTCGGTTTTCTCTTGTTTAATATTTAAAGCAAGAAAAGCACTCACCGTATATTTCGGCGTATAAGGTGACCATTAGATAAGACTAGGTACAAAATTGGAGCAAATTTTAATAAATTTATCATATAATCGGTTGTATAAGACGATTGCTAAATCACGAAACCATGTTTGTTTAGCCTAGGCTAGACATTGCAACACCTGACATTTTATGACATATTGGTTTTTAAAGATGATTTTTTTTTTAACTTTAAGGGTCGTCTTATATGCCGAAATATACGGTATTTATTTTTAAGGAAAAAAATCAGTTTTCTATATCTCCAAAGCTATAATAATACCCATATTCACCTAAATTTATTATCTTTGATTCATAACATATTTAAAGTCATTAAGATAGGGTTGCCTACTTAAAAGTAGCCTAAATACGAGTAATCCTGGAATAATAATATAAGCAAAAAAAAAAAAAAAAAAATAGACTGTGACAGTGGGTCTTGTTTGTTGGTAAACAGCAACCCAAAAATATTGGAAAGCGACATAAGTCAGCGTATGACACAGAAAAGCATTGTAACTGAAAGACTGCCCTAATTTTAAGTAGGTTACACGTTTTCTTTTCACCCCCTCCTTTTTGCTTGTTTTTTTTATGCTGGAGATGAAGCATCCCACCGAATGCTAGATATTAATCCACTGGTTCAGAGACTCCAACTGATAGATTGTTTAGAACCCTAACCGTACCTTGATGTGCAATTCCTTATATTTCTCTTGCATTTGCTTCACTTGCCAGGTCGTTTTTTTTTAACTTCGATTATATTTCCAGCAATGATATTATCTATTTGTATACTTCGGACCAGTGCTTTCTTACAATACTTAGAATACCCAAATGGTAACCAGTCTAAGTACTAACCAGGATCAACGTTGCTTAACTTCAGTGATCCGATATGAAGCATGAGTTATGAATTTACCACTTAAGCACACTGTGATACAAAATGTTTTGGCAGGAGTATAGCCAGATCCCCCCCCCCCGGGGGGCACTTTGGTTATAGCCAAAAATACATGAGAACGAACCTGTTTGTATTTTACAGTGGAAGTGCCTCAAGCTACTGTTAATTAACCTCCTTTCTCCCAAGGGAGGAGATAATGCATGGGAGAGCCTAGCTTGTAAGATCTATCCAAACGCTACGAGACACCAAATGCCAGAATGAAGCGAAAACGAATCTTGGTATGTGTAAACACCAAGTAAACACAGATACTACACAATGATCCCGATGACCAAAATGATAAGTAAAGGCATAAAAAGGTACTGCATGGAAAAACATTGATGCCCAAAATACCTGTGCCATTTCATAGTAGGAGTGCTTCAGGCTACTGTTAATTAATCTCCTTCCTCCCAAAGGAGGAGATAATTACTGGGAGAGCGTATTTTTAAGGATCTATCTAAATACTACCTAATTCCAAAAAGGGTGATATCGATAGTAAAGTCAACCAGACACCAAATGCCAGAATAAAACCAAGACGAATCTTGACATGTATGAACAACAAGTAAACACAGATACTACACAATGATCCTTTGAGAGAACAAAAGATACTGCATTGGAAAACATTAATCCGAGAGTATTTACCAAAGAAACAAAAAAGTTCCAACATGAATTATCCGTTGTATCCGTAACGTTTGTTCTTTTCTTGTTCTTCTCTCTCTCCGTTCCTTGCAGGCAATGGTACACTATTCGCAACGTGACGACTCTTTTGTGGTAGCATCTTACTCTCGACGGTTACTCAAACAAATGGGAGACTTTAATTTCTCCCCGATAGGTGGTTACCATCCGACGAAAGATCTTGTCCTTCTGCTCGACACAGCACGCTACAAATATCCCCCCTATTGGGTTAAAATCACCTCATTTGTGCAGGCGATGGATGCAATCGACAAAGTCACAGGTGAGTCAAGAATTGAGCAGTATTTACGTTTGATAATTGCAAAGTCGTTAGATTAACAAAAATCTGTCTCCTCTAATCACATATTTTTCTCAACTTGGCGGGGGGAGGGATGACATCATGATGGATGAATATATACTGTACTGCCTCTTTCAAAAAGGGAAGGCAATGCCTGGGAGGATGGTATAATAATGAACGAATATTAAACTGTCAAAAGAAGATAAGGCCTGGGAGGATGGTCTCATGACAACTGAACACATTCTGTAGAAGTACTTGTAAAACAATTACTTAGTGCTTGCTTGTCTATTTACATCAAAAGAAAATAGGGCATCAATAAACGTTAATGTTACAAGTTAGCTTCATTTTTTTTTCAGTTCGAAACTGAATGAATTCTATAAATACAATATTAGAAAGACTTTTGACAATGACGAAAGTAATGAAAAACGTGATTTACGCAAACGACAGTGCCTCTGTCTATCCTGTCGAGTGACGGAATCAGGAAAGGAAAGAGAAAAGATAATATTTTGTCTATAGACGGTTTATTAATATTAATTTGCATATGAGAGCAATTACTGCTGTGAAAAGAGATGAAGGGGAAAGCACAAGACAGTATTCTTTTTTGAAAGAGAGAGACACGTGCAAAGAAGTCATAAAAATGTTCACTGCATTAAGGATTAAATAAATCTAATATTGTTCTTTTTTTTAACTAATGAGCTATTACATTTTTGAAAGAAAGAAAAACGTCATCCTAGTTGGAAGTTCTTAAATCTAAAGGGTAGTCCTTTGTTACAGACAGCTCTAGACATAGTCTCTAGTTCTTTGTTTTGTATTATCTCTGTTATATGCAGATGTTCATTCCCTATTGGTGTAATATATATAATATTGTAGGCAGTGTTGGCATTATTTTTGTTGGAGGATGTTGGGTTTTTATGTGTATTGGCTTGGGTAAGACAGGCAATTGGTGGGCTAGGCTGTCCATTTTGTTGTTTGATAAGGCATCTAGTAAGATGTCGTCATGGGCTATGTTGCGGAGCATCTGAGGAGTTAATGGCAGTTTTGGGGTGTGATTTTTCTGCTGCCATCAACTAATATACAGTGCTAGCTGTAGGGAAGGGTCTCAACAACTGCTGGCACTGGTTCAATTATGCCCAGTGGAATATTAGTGTCTACCTGAGATCTGACAGCTTCTTTTCAGTGGTGGAGGATAGGAATTGGCTTGTGAACGGCTTTGGGTTGTTAGTTGCCCAAGAATGTAATGATGAGCGGTTCTCCAGTCATAGCTTGCAACTTTTTGTGTGTACATGTGTTGAATTCGCTGCTGGCAAAGTGACACTTGATCCAATTTTCTACGTCTTTGCGATAATCGAGTGTCATGGGGAATGGCAGGCTGTCTGGTGGTAGTAGGTAGAATGATCTGGATGGGTATCTGCAAGGAGCTAATATACTGTTAGTTGGTTTACGGTCCACTTTTGTTGTGGTTGCCTGGCTTCTAATTTGCGTTGGAAACTCATCGTCGTTAATCTTTAGTTTTTTAAGGCCGTCTCTGGGATATATAGACCCTTAATTTTGGGACAGATTTAAATTATCCCCGAGCATGTTACATCACCAAGTGTTAACGTGGTGATTAGGGCTTCTGCGATGGGAAGGTTGTCGTTATTTACGGCACGTAATTGATGCCTAGTGTGTAGTAGATGCTTAGAAGTGCACCGAAGACCATTTAATACATCCTCTCCATCTGGTCAATATATCCTCACCAGGTTTGGGCCCCAGTACCTGTCACGACAGTTAATTGAGTGGTTTGTGGTTCCACATCTGTATGCATCAAATGTTCAAGGTGCTTGTGAGCCATTGTATTCAATGTGACTGTAATATTAATAAATGTGGGTGGCTCTGGTCGGCTTGATGTGAACTGGTTGTTGGTCCATGCACCGTGTGGAATTTCCTTTTGTCATCTGGGTTGTATACTCATCGTTGATATGAAAGAGGTGTCATCACTGTTGTTGTCATTAGGGTGATCCTCCATTATAGCATTGGATAATGTTCTGCTGTGGGATGTATTTGAGAAGTGGGTTTCTCTTCCGCATTTTTGACATGATTTACCCCGAGCGGGGCATTGCTTGCGGCCTTATGGGTGTGTTCTCTGAATTACTGGTCATTCTATGGTGGGAATTTTGTGACGACACAGATTTATTGGAGCGATTTGTGGGGTCTCTGTTGGTCAAAAGGGGTTCAATGCTCTGGCAGTCGACTCTCGCGTCAACATGCGTTCAGTTAGGTCGCTTAGTTTTGGCAGGGAATTAATCTCTGTCAAAATTTTGCTTTGGTGAGAGATGTCCTGTACGCCGGCAATGATCTGGGACTGGGTCATATCCTCAAATAATGAGGTTGTACATCATTAGCTCTTGCAACCATATTGCCTTTCGAAAGCGGAGAGCATCACTTGTGACTTCAACCATGAAATGAAAGACGCGATAGTTTCCCCGTCACCTTGCTTTCTGATAAAGAAGTGTTGCCGGTATACATCAGGGTGGACGGACTTCATTGCAACAGATTTGATGTGTCCAACAGTTGTTCCTCTGTGGCATTATTTAGGGTATCTGGGCAAATGAAATTGAACAGCATTTTGTTAACAGACGAACTGCATACGGACCATAGCTCGTTTTGGGTTTCTGTGGGACCGGTGAGCTATGTAATCTTTTTGTAGCAGAGCCATGCATCTTTGAAGATAATCCATTTATTATCTGACGAGTCTGATTCTGTGATTGGGCGCTTGGATTTAACGCGTGGGTGGCGCAAAAATGGCGTGGCTGCGTGTTGCGCGGCAGGTAATAAACATGTCATAAGGTGCATCATTTGTTCTTGCATAGAAAGCTGTTGTTACTGCATTTGCATCATGAACGCTTCTTGGTCGATTTCTGTCCGTTGTGATGGGGGTTCATATGGGTTAGACATTTTCAGTGATTGTTGTACCTATTTACAATGCCTCCCCACGGGACAGAGTTAGACACCAGGGTCGTTTTTTAACGTGGAGAAAAGGTACAAAAATAAAAATCGTCTCAGTCGTGGAGGATTTCTCCTCCACTGAAAGAGAACGAGAAATGGAAGTGCCGCATCTGAAGAACAGATACTACACTTTCATCTTGGCCAAAAGCCAAAATGCGTAGAATGTTTGAAGCGTTAATGAATGAACGCTTTAGGTGTAAGTATGAGGGTAAGGGTTTAAGAGATATTCAAACTCACCCACCTGCATCCGTTGACTTTGCTGCGTAAGTTTCACCGTTTTTGACTTGGGATAGGTTGTTGTATTCCCGATCTAGTTTTAATTTTTTTTCTTTTTATACAATCCCATTTTTGAACACCATGTATAAATAAGATGTGCGGGAACGACAATATTTATGTCACCATAACAATTAACCTCTGTCTGGAACAGTTGGCCCAATGCAAAAATATGAGTTCATATCAAAAGCACATACATCGGGTATTATGTTAACACAGTGTTATCATATTATTCGAAACCTACATTTCTAGTGCGTATTGTCTAGAGAGCTAATCGTTGAACGCCTATCTCAATCACATTGTCTATTTCCATTTGCCGTCAAGTGATTCTGACATGTACTCTGTAATCTGTAGGGAAAATTGTGGATACCAAGTAAATAGCTTACTATTAAAGCGTCCGCGCATGTGTGCGTCATGTGGAATAAAGCTGTCGGACGGGGTGGGTGAAAAAAAGAATTAAGATGGCGGCGCCCACAATTTTTATAACTAAACGGTTTCACAAAATAATGCAAAATCTCACAGCTCGTGTGCAAAATCTTTCCTTTCGACCACATAAAAGGAAGTCGCGGGAAGAATGGGGACAGACGGTTACGAAAATCTTTGGAGACGGTTGTTGCATGTTACTGAGTCACTTTGTTATCTTGCCCCCTTTTTTTAATCCTTGTTTTTGTGTTACATTTTTAAAAATCATTTTTGTGCTACATAATCCTCGCCTAAATTCATACTAGTAAACATAATCTCTACTTACTGGCATGGAGCCCCGATACAAAACAATGACATCATCAATCTGTACAGTTCGATAGATCAGCGAGTGTTCTTATTGTCACTCATTTTCATAGCTGTAGGGAGCGGAGTAATCTATAGTATCACACATTATTAACAGAAAGAATGATAAAATCTACCCATACAATATTAATTGATTTTATTCAACAACGTGTTAAGACAATCAAAGGCGAAGTTTGTGAAGAATGACAGTTCGAAGTGCCCAAAGAAAGGGAAAGAGTTGTATTGTGTTTAAGAGTACCACTAATTGGTAACACAAATAATACTCTACCTGAGAGCTCCTCCTTCAAACTCCTTGTCTTAACATTCATAGGAAAACATGGTATTGAAACTAATACATAGATGACATTACTGCAAAGAAAGTGGGCTCCTTCTACCGTGCTAAAAAAGTACTCATACTTGAGAGTATCCGATAACTCTACAAAGCTAATATTCGCCCACACATTGAGTATAGTTTCCATATCTGGACTGGTGCAGATATCACTCTTAGACAAGGCCTAAAGAAAGTTTCAAATTTAATAGGTGCCGAACTATTGACCAAGTTCCAACGTCTGTCCCATCAACGCAATGTTGCATTAATGTGCCAGTTTTACAAGCAATTTAATAAAATGCACCCTGAAGAACTCATGGCACTTGTGCCACCGCAACGTACATACTCCTGACTAACCCGACAAACAGCAAAATCACACCCCTCCACTGTCGAGGTCCCTAGACGCCTGAAAGTCTTTTAGCTTAATAGTTTCTTCGCTCGAACTGCTAGACTTTAGAATCCCCTCCCTGGTTCCTGCTTATTTGACTGTACTTGCCTGCAGAAGTTTAAATGTAATGTGAAAAGACATCTCGCTGCTCAACACCCCACAGTCCCCTGTTAAACACGATCTCAAATAGTATATAGTTAACCCTTACGTTCTAAGTGGTAATATATATTTTTAAGGGCAAGAATGTTTATTTAATGAACATTTGATGAGATGTTTACGAGCACCGGTCAATGGTCCAGTGGTTAGAACTGCCGACTATCAACGCGATGGTTGTAGGTTCAATCCACGGCTAGGGGAAAATGCTAGTTAGCCGCACTGATGAGATGTGATACAACGAAACAGTACTATATGTAGATAAGTCTCTCTCTCTCTCTCTCTCTATATATATATATATATATATATATATATATACATATCTATATAAGGAAAACAAATTCCAAGAAACTCCTGGTTTAAGCCTCTGTCCAACGAGGAGTTGATACGTATATGCAATATTCATTGCGGCTGTCTCTGCCAACCCTCTAAGAAAATTTCATTGTACCTTAATTTTTGTTTTCTATCCAAAATACATAGAACTTCCACGTGGGTACATCATCCTGAGAAAAAAGTTAAATGGTCGGTGCCAGACATTGTTTCGACCGTCAGAATACCTGATGTCATCAGCTCTTGCCCAACTTCCGACCGACTTACTCATTTTTCTTCAACAATGGACGTCATATTTACGCAAAGATTCGAACCTATCGAAGGATGAAGTAACAATACAAAAAACGATCGACATTTTCGTATCTTTAATAACAAAACTGAAACCTGAGCACATGTTGCTGGATCTTTGCGATGGTGACACTGATTTTCTGGAGAGACAAGTTCCGCGCGAATATTGGAGCGAGCTGTTGTTGCAGTTGGAAACAAATCGTATATTTTATGGAATTTTACAGAAAATGAAGTCAAGCAATTGTAAGTATTAACTTTGGCTTTTCTATGGAATTCATATAATGCGTTAGAGAAAGTCATTTTTCTTTTTCGTTAAACGACTTTTTCTTTGAGGCTGGGTGTATTTATAGTTAGTTATCTTTTATTATTATTATTGGTTATAAAGCTGCGTGCAGGATGGATAGAAAACGCTTCAGACGAATATGGCCGAACAAAAACTTTTGGGCGCCATAATCTTTTTACTCTCTCTCTCTCTCTCTCTCTCTCTCTCTCTCTCTCTCTCTCTATATATATATATATATATATATATATATATATATATATATATATATATATATATATATATTTACAAGGGTGTCACCACTTATCAGGGCCCAGAGGCCACTCGAGGATAAGGGTTAATAGTAATGAAAATTTGGTAAATTTGATAACTTATATGAAACGGCTCATCAAGAACTTATTTACGTTAGACTTGAAGACAACCATATTGTAGTCAGCCGGAAAGCAGGAAAACGGAAGACAATTCCACAGGCGTGCAGTTCTAATAAATAAGCTTTGTTCATGGAATCTACGTTTAGGTTTAGGCACAGATAAAGAGTGGGGGGAATTATTGATAGTGTTTACAGCTAGACGAGTGTTTCTTGTGAAAGTTTTATATATAGAAAAGCAACAAAACAGCAAGAAAAAAATGGAGAAATAATGCATATGTAAGAGAGAAATCTCTTAAACTAATGAACAGATCCTTATAGATTTTCAAATATATACTCTAAAATATGATTAGTAACATAGACAAATTATTTATTTTATTTTATTCTTTTTTTTTTTTTTGTAAATGTTAAAATAAAGGTTCTTTTTAATAAGTTTAATATTTTTATGAACCGAATATTATAAAATACATATTCTCGGTAACACAGTGAGTAGCATAGACAGATCATGTTTTGTAAACTACTACTACTACTATCACTACTACTATTACTACTACTACTACTACTACTACTACTACTACTACTAATAATAATAATAATAATAGGAAATATATGAACTAGAGAATAAAATTTTAAATAAAAAATGAAATAATCACCAGCTAATAAGAGGTGATTTTCATATGTTTGATCACTTAATATTATATTATTGAAATGGATTTCGACAGTATTTCCGAATGCAACGAAACAAAAACATTTCGTACAACGTCATTTTAAATTTTCTTATTTGTGATAAACGTATCAATTCCATTAGCTAATGAACATAAAAGATGAGCCAATGAAAATCACGGTATATATTGTAAATTTTCTCTTACTAAAAGAGGTACTGTGCCGGGTAGAATATGTAATCAATGAAATCTATTGAAACTTCTTTTTCAGAACACAAAATTTTCTGCAATTAATTGGTTAGACAGAACCAAATATTGATTTGCCGGCTGGGAAGGTACAAGAATTCTATACATTCTAACACAGGATGATAACGTATTAGTTTTAGTTTTTAAGCTTGTTATTATGTTAGCTTAAACTACTTCCATAGTTTACTAGCTTTTAATTTTTTTACTATTACGTATGTCGGAAAAAAAACTATTATTCAGAAATAGTAGTTCTGTTTATTATTAGTTTATTAATATTTTGGAAGCATGTTTTATTGCGTGTATACTAACCGATCGAACATATAAGATTTAACTCTCATAAGTAAATATTTATTCATGACAATATTGTTCATTTCAGTTTGGACTCCGCCTACTTCCATGTGGAAAGAAAACGGAAAAATTGAAAGAATAAAGGACGTTCTTCAACGAGAAATACAAACGACTGGAAGCCAACATTTTCGTCTCGAACACTTGCTGACACTCTTGCTCCTCAGTTGGCCATTCTGCTGCACGTCTCAATATAGAAAACACCAGGTTTGTGTGGGTAAAATATGGCACGATTACACGAAACTCGAACTCCAGTCCCTTGATGAACCCTTAGCGACGGAGGTGGTCAGCCTCAGTCATCAATTGGCAGTTAGACTTCATCTTATTAATCTGAGAACTTAATAGAGCAGACAGACCCTCATACACACCCCTTCGTTTTTCGTTTTTGTTTTTTGTTTTTCGCATGGATGAAAAGTGAGGCTCTTACAATCAAGTTATTGTGGCGTGGTCCCTGGCTTTGGTAGAGACCATCATGGATGACGATAGTATCTTTGTGTTTAAATAAGAACTACACCGACAATATTGTTTGGAGTATAAAAGTTATATTTTAGTGAAGGACGAATAGAGTGTATCGAAACGAACTAGAGAAAGAAAGAAGGTAGCACTTAGAACCATTTGCGTTTAGCATTTGTTCGAATCGTACCTCAATGTCTAATCTAGCACATTATAAAGGAGACAATATCAGTTATATGCTTTGATGTACATTTTTATGTTGATATTAATATACGAAGTTTATTGTTGACTAATTAACCCATCGATCTGGCGTATGAATAGTTTGTGGGACTATTTAAAAAAAAAATTTCCCACGAAATTATTTTTCCTACAACTGTTGGATATTGGCAGGTAACCACAGGAAAAGAACCATGCGATGGGTTACACACACGCAGATGGATTGCATGTGCAAAATACGGGACTTACCCCTTGTCGATTGGTAAGCATAATTTGACCCAGAAATATGTGAGAGAATATCGGCCAAAGGATTGAAACAATAGACAATAGGAAATATGGAAAATTCCAATAGGCAAAGAATGTTTATAAAAATCGTCACAAAAAGAAAGCGAGGTAGCCAGTTAAAGAAAAGCAAGACTGCCACATTTCTTCGCCGCCAACATCCGACCCAGCCACGCACCAACCCACGCGCTTTCAGAAATGTCAAAACACCAGTAATAAATTATAATCAAAAGCCGATTTATCGGTGTGAAATAAAAATAATATATTATTTTAATGATCAAGTGTGTTGTGTTTTACTCGCTGTCGGTGTGTATATATCGTAGACCAGTGAAAAGAGTAGATTTAACAATTATATAGACTGAAAAGCGCATTTTGAATAACCGGTCACAGCGAATACATAACAGAACTATTCTCCTGTGGAACTCTATTCCGTTAGCGTGCTTTCCAGCTGAATATGGTCGCCTTCAAGTCCAATGTAAACAAGTTCTTTATGACTCGTTCCCTTTAATAATTAAATTTTACTCAACTTTCATTAACGATCAGTACGCTACTCTCAGTGACCACCGTCCACTCATTAACCTTTATCTCCGAGTGGCCTTTGGGTTTTGATAAATGGACACTTTTTCGTAAAAAATACAGTTGGAATCAGGCCGTACAAGAAAACGGCCGTGCTAAGGTTGGCTTCATCTAACACACCAGTTTAAAATTAAAATCTCCCAGAATGCATGACGCCCTACTTTTTATAAAGATTTATATTGGGCGTTTTTAATTTCTTTTCGGTTCTGACAAAATAAAATATGCTTTCTGTTAAACAACAATCTTGTATACTCTTTCTAGTGTGAATCAAAGGGACATATTATCTAGTTGTTTTGTCAGAGGAACCGTTGATCTCAACTAAAACTTTAATTATAATAGTTATGGATACCAATTCAATTTAATCTCATTCATTTAACGGTCCCCAGAAAATTAGGTAATGTCAAATTAGGCAATTTTTGCAAATGTTGTTTGTTTGTTTTTTAAGTAGGAGTCAATGCAACCCAAATAATATTTAAAAATAAATATTGCAAAATATTTATTTTTGTATTATTTGGGTTCATCGAACTACTGTGCTTATCTTGATTGTTATTCGCACATTTTAGCTTATGTAATCTCCTACGTTCTTCAAGTGTATATTGCCAAACTCGAGAATCTTTCTATCGGATTCGGGAATCTGCTTGGCACTTCAAACGGAATATTTTATTTAATCTATGGGACTGCCATGCTCTTGTTCTGTCAGCTATGCCCAGATAGAAGTCCTAAGTAATTCGCAGGTGTATTCTTTGTATCGCTCGCAGTGAGGATTGAACCATCAACCTCCAAGAGAGTGTCACTTAGAACTGAATTTTTACCTGGTACTATATCCGTTACGCCACGGGTCCTTGGAGATGAGAACAACAGTCATAGATAAAATAATACAAATTATCAATCCTCATCTAAAAAAATCATACATATTTACTGTGTTTCAAAGCAAATAAAATCGAATTTTTCTATTCGTTCTAAGAACATGTTTGATGCATTATCTTTTCCAATTGTTATATTAATAAAAATAGTAAATTAAAATCCTTTTACTATTTTTCTTGTTCACTGACCAAGTCGAAATACTGTCTTTTCACAACTATGAAATAAGATCTATTTATATGTACATTTTTACGTTCAGATCCTTTCACGCCATTTGAAAATGTGTGGTCACTTAATCGTGAAGTGATTCCTACGAATGCTAAAAAGCAAATGTCTGTAATTGCTATCCTCTTTCCTTCTTTGCCTCGTTTTGGAATTGTCTTTCATTCTCACTCCTTAAAGCAAGAAAATTTTCACAGAAACGTGAACTCAAAATGTTTTCCGACCAATGAAAATCGTTTCAAGCTAAAAAAAAAAAAAAAAAAAAAACGTATATGTGGAAATAGTAATCCGATATAAGGTGAGAAACTCTTATGAAAAAAAAAAAAAGCCAAAAAACAGAGACATAGATTCTCAAACAGACCGCATCGCATCCGAAAGACACCAGAATCTATGGGGGACAATTGGCAAAAGAAAAGGATCCAATTATTCACATACTTGATTCATAATCTCGCGAACATATATATAAGCACACTGAAAAGAATTAGGTAAACCAACGCACACACATATCCAATCCTACGCTGCCAAACACTCGCATGCGCATACTACTTATACACGCATATTCATACCACGAACATATTGACATACACATTTTTAAGTCTTGTGACTATTTACTGAAATCTCTTAACGAAACACGTGTTGCACGATGAACATTTATTTATGCTTTCTAAACTTTTATATTCTTTATTAATTAAAAAATATTTTCTTGACTTTTATATTTTTTATATTTTTTATTGATTTTTTAAAATGTTTTTTATCTCTTGCATAAAATGTTCTGCTATAAAATTTTGTCCCCTCAATTTTTTCTTTACAAAAATCATGTTTATTTTAAAGATAGCACTTGTTATCTGATGACCTTTTATTCTTTTTTAATGTTTTCATTGATTTCCATGTTTCTTACAATGCATGTTCCCTCTCACTCTCTTCTCTCTCGTTGTATATATATATATATATATATATATATAGGAAATTTATTACTGTGAGTCCAGAACTCATTCTGGACTCACAGTAATAAATTTCCTATATACTGCTCTGACTACACATTGAGCACTCTAGTCCGGTTTTTTCACCACTGGTAAATAAATATATATATATATATATATATATATATATATATATATATATATATATATATATATATATATATACACACACTTGTGCCCGATATTATTCATACCCCTCGGATCTTTGAGATTTCTATAAGAATATTGCTCAAACCAGAAGAAGGTAGACAATATTAAAGGGATTTCAAACAATAAATCAAGCATAAGCATTTAATTTAAACTCAACAAATAAATAAATTATGCAAGTTTGAAACATTATACAAAGAAAAACAATAATGGCACTAGTTCAAAATTATTCATACCTCTCTTACTAATAGTCAATAGCATGCCCTTTATTCTTAATAACTGCCTGTAACCGTTTTGGATATTTATCAACAAGGTTTTTACAAGCATCAACACTGATTTTTTACCATTCTTCAATGCAGTAGTTCTCCAAATCCCTCCAATTTCTAGGTTTCCGCTTTTTAACCTCAGTTTTCAATATGTGCCAGAGGTTTTCGATAGGGTTCAGGTCGGGACTCTGGCTAGGCCATTCCAAAACATTAATTTGATTATCCTCAAACCATTTCTTGACTATTTTGGCAGTATGTTTTGGATCATTATCCTGTTGAAGGACCCAGTTTGGTCATAAATGGAGCTTCTCCGCATCCTGTCTAATGTTTTTCTGGAGTATCTCCAAATATTGCTCCTTCTTCATGGTTCCATCTATCTTGACCAAACTACCTGGACCACTAGCCGAAAAGGAGCCCCAAAACATTAGGCTACCACCACCATGTTTCACCGTGGGTATGGTGTTCTTTGGGTTGTAAGCTTCTCCTTTCTTCCTCCAAACGTAAGAAGCATCCATATGGCCAAACAATTCAATTTTTGTTTCGTCAGTCCATAAAATACTTGAGAAAACGGACTCTGGAGAATTCACATGGGTCCTAGAAAACTTTAGACGTGCTGCAAGGTGTTTTTCGGTGTGCAATGGAGTCCTTCTTGGTCTTCTTCCTTTCAGACCATTTTCATGCAGAGTCCTTTGCAATGTTTGCCTTGATATTTTTATGTCAGAAGACTCCAGATTTTCTAAAATGTCCTTAGTAATGGTGGTTGGATTTGCATTAACACTTCTTACAATATTCCTGGTGGCTCTAGCAGACAGTTTCCTTTTCCTTCCTCTACCAATCAAGTTGTTTGTTGTGTGGTGGCTCTGGAATTTTTTGATGATGCTCTGTACTGTTGCTGTAGGGACCTCAAATTTCTTGGAAATTGACTTGTAACCTAAACCATCCTTATGTGAATTCACAATTTTAGTCCTAAGATCATTACTAAGCTCTTTTTTCTTCCCCATTCTAATAATTTTTATTCTTTTATTGGTTTTCAGTTGATATCATTTTAATTTCTGAAAAATGCAAAAAACGAAATGAAATTAATCAAAGGTTGTATAAAAGCATTCAAAATAAGAATCAAACAGGAAACAAACAGTCAGAAACTCGATTAATACTGAAAAAATAAGGGGGTATGATTATTTTTGAACATTGCAGATTTTATAAATAGCTGTATATTTCTTTTATTACAAGTATCCCATGATTTTAAAATGACGAAAATGATCAGAAGAGGTTTATTAGGAATATGTATCAATATGGACGTAAACAATAAATTCTTACAAAGTTACACCTAATAAACTCAATTTTCCAGGGGGGGGGTATGAATAATATCGGGCACAAGTGTATATATATATATATATATATATATATATATATATATATATATATATATATATATATGTGTGTGTGTGTGTGTGTGTGTGTGTGTGTGTTAAAACTGGTAATTAGTAGAAACCTGAAGAGAGTGCTCAATACTATTGCAGAGCAAATATGTGTTTCATTTTTGTATTATCGTTTTATCTGTTTGGTTACATATGTTTCGGATGTTGGATCATGTTTACGATCCAACAGTCTCGTCAGACCTTACAGAAAACCTGGCCCAATCTTTGTCTTCCTTCGCTGCTCTCCCAGTGGATTGAGCAGACTGGGCTCTCTTTTTTGCTTCCTTGGGATTGTTTGTGGGCAAGATGACGTGGGTAGGGTGGGTGCTTCGTTTCTGCTCCCCTCTTTGGGCAGAGATGTCTATCTCCTCTCTCCCTTAATTGCGATGCAGCACTGTGACCCGCTAGCACCCACTGCATCTTCCTTTGCTGCTCTCCCCCCTTGTGGGGGATCTGAGCTGACTAATCCCACATCCCCGTGAGAGGAGGTCAATCCACTTTCTCTCTTCTGACCTCACCCTCTCACCTCCACTCTCCCATTTCCCTGCATTTTCTTTTCTTTCCGCTACACAGTTTTTTCTGCCCAATGCAGGGGAAAAGGTGTATACCACCTCAGATGCGCCACATCACCCCACTGGAGTACACCCCATCGGAGGGATCACCTCCCACGAGGGATGAAGAGGAGAAGATGGTCAGGGTAGGGCTGCAGCTCGCAGCAACCCAGGCAGCGCCAACACCAGGAGGGCAACCAACCCAGCCCCCTGCTCCTCACGAGGGCCACTCTCCAGACCAGGGAGTCAAAGAAGCGGCTAACGAGGGAACGAGGCTCAAACTCGGTGGTACACACCCAGCGACACCAGTTCCACCTCAATCCTCGTCGGTCAAAGCAAACACTCCCACTCAGGCTCCCCAAGAGAACCAAGACGAAATGGAGGACACCAGAAACACGGCTGACGAGGGAACGATGCACCCGACATGTGGTACACACCCAGCGACACCTGTTCCACCTCAATCCTTGTCGGCCAGAGAAGACCTCACCACTCCTGCTCCCCAAGAGGACAACCTCCCGGCAGAAGAGCAAAGAGAAGCTGGAGACAAGGAGACCAAAGACGACACATGGACCACAGCCTGTGGCACCACTGGTCTCCCAATCCCTTTCCGGTCACCCAACACCAGCGCCCCAATAGGACAACTCCTCAACACCAGAAATGGAGGAAGACGAGGATGGTGTTGCCTGCAAAACCAGAGCTCAGTTCAGAGACACCCTAGCATCACTCAAGATTCTCGGGGGGAATACAGGGCACCTTCACCTCCTAAAGCCTCCCTAAACACGTCAACTCCACCCAAAGTCCCGAAAGGCAACCCTCTGACGACCAAGCCTGTGGAGAAGAAATCCACTCCACAATCTCTGGGCAGAACCAAGGATAGGGGTCAGAGATTGGGCCACAACCAGTGCACGACACCCCAGGAGGACTGGCCAAGCCTTACCCCAAACAAGGCAACTATACAGCAGCAGCAGCAACAGCAACAGCAGAAAAAGAAAGAAACAGCGGCCACTCCTCGTCCCAGTCCGTCCAACGGCAAACAGGATGGAACAGCGACCTGGGGCCCACAGAATCAGGTGCAGATGGCACCTGAAGAGTACAGGGAGCTCTTCAACTCAACTTACAAGGCCGTCACGGATGGGATAAACATCAAACCCCTTCCAGGACAAATTGAAGAGCTGAAGAAGAGAGTTCTCTCCCTGGTCACCTCCGACCTTAAGATTAGGAACTTAACAGGTGTCAACAAAGGCATCATGGTCGAACTCCTCATCGGACTGAACATACCGGTCAACTACGTATGCAGGAGAAGTTTCGCCATGCTAAGACTGACCACATAACTAGAAATATTCAGCTCCAGCCGGTATATTTGAATAAATGAATCGCCTCGGTCTCAGTCTTAAATGTCCCATGCTACATGACCGGAAGGGAGGTTGGGGCCATAATGAGCCAGTACGGCAATGTGGAAGCTGTTGTCCCATCCCGCGGTCAATGCAACATGATGACCGGGGACTACAAAGTCTGAATGGTCTTGTACAAGATCGAATTCGACACCCTTCCGGCCATGCTCAAGTTTGGGGACTGGACCATGACACTGATCGTGCAGGGGAGAAGGCTGCACTGCTGGCACTGTCAGCAAATGGGACACATGGCAAAGGACTGTCCCAAGAAACAACCAGCCAGAGCCCCGGGAAAAGCCCCCACCAAAGCACCGGCCAAAACTCCAGCAGAAGCCCAAGCCTCAACACAAGTCACAACCTCAGCCGCAGTAAACGCCAGCCCAATAGCAGAAGCAGGTTGGGTGACGGTCATGAAGAAAGGCAGAGCCAACAAAAACCTGCTCAAGCCAATAGTGACCAAAACCCAACCTGACATCACATTGCTGGACATGCAGGCATCCTCTTCCTCAAACAAAAGGAAGCTCCAAGATTCCGGGGAATAGATTGTGTCAGATGGAGTAGAGGCGACCACAGACACAGAGGAAACAGCCACAGCAACAGTCACCAAAAAGACGAGCAAGAGGAGGAAGAGCAGGAAGACTAAAGGAGACACCCCCACCCACGACGACAATAGTAAAACAGAAGCCAAACTCCCCACACCACCCACCCTAGAACCAATTCCCTCCCGCCCAAGCTTCCCCAGAATAGTTTCATGTAACCCATCTCCAGATAGGGTAGACACCAACCCCCAAAAACCTACACCCCCAACTCCCGTCACTCCTACTCACTCCTCCTCCTCCCCTGGCCAAGGAAAAACCTACATCACCAGTCTGCACGGAGTGGACAAAAAACTCCCTTTCCTACCAGGGGAAAGGATTTGTGAACTGGACCCTTTGCAACCAATACCTGACCTCAAAGGCCAGCAGAAGGTCCGGTACAACAAATTGAGGAACTTTGCATATGTCGGTGGCGACAACGTCGCCGACCCAACCAAATTTGTTGACCACTTTCACTAGGGTCAACAAGGATGCTAGGACTGAAGCCCTCTGGGCCATGATAGATGCAGCAAAGGATGCTATCCCAGGCCAACAGCTGGTGGATAGGGAGCATCCCTCACTGAACAATATCATATACAAATGCGAGGGAAGAATCCCTGTTTATGCTCACTCCTCCTTTTACAGGGCATTCAAACTCACTTTCTCCCCGGACGTGGGAGGCGTGGCCAAGGATGGATTACCCTCGCTGGGCTTACTCACTGGAAGCCTTGGACAGGCCTGCCACGTCCTCACCACCGAGGATTTCAGGCCCATGTGTGACACTGAATAAGGTAGGTGACCATGGCTACTTATAATGTGAGGGGCCGCAGATTTTGAAGCAAGGCCACATGCGTGCTGAGAGATCTGGTGTCCCTCAAGGTAGATATTGCCGCTATACAGGAGACCCACTTGATTTGTGACAAGGATTGTCAGGTGCTGGTGAGCGACTACAATGTTTACTCAGCATATGGCAATACCTATAGTTGTGGAATCTCCTTGCTAGTAAATCGCACTCTATCAGCGTCGGTGAATGTTGTTCACACAGATGAGGACCGGCGGGCGATTGTCGTCGATTTTGCCATTAATAGCAGTGTGTTTCGGATAGTTGCAGTTTATGTGCCTAATTCCACTGTGGAGAGGGCTTCCTTCTTTCGATGGGTGGAGGGCTTTATAGATGATCCAGAGAGGGCAGTCTTAATGGGTGATTGGAATGCCATCCTTGATCCCAAGATAGATAAGGTTGAGGGGACTAGCGGACAGGTGTGGTGTGACAGCAGTCTGTCTGATCTGATGGCTTCATGTGACCTGGTCGACAGATTTCGCCTGGATCACCCGGGGTAGGAGATGTGGACGTGGCATCCTAATACGCCTTCCCATCCAAGTACTTACTTGGATCAGATGTTAGTTAGAAGAGGCGATTTAGATTTCCTATCTTGCCCCATGTTCCACCTTTTAGGACACTCGGACCATAAACTAGTTATGGCCTGTCTGAACTTGAGCTCTAGGCCTAAACTGGCCGGATACTGGAAGTTCAACTGCACCTTTTTGGAGCTGGAGGACTACTGGTTGAAGGTCACAGAGATAATTCAAAGGGCATTAGTGGGGGCAGTTACCGGGAGTAAGTAGTGGGTTAGTCTCAAGGCTAGGATTAGATGCTTCTCGGTCCAGTACAGGTAACGCCTCGTGCTAGATAAGGCTAAGGCCAAGAAGCAGATAGAAAATAGGCTGACCCGGGCGGTGGGGGAACCCCTAGAGATAGCATTAGCTAAACAAGACCTCAACCATTTGGCTAGCGAGCAGTATGAGGGCCATATAGTTAGGGCTAGGCTAATGAAAGTCTCGAACGAGGCTGTTAATGTAGATGCTGTTGAGCGTAAGGCTGCTCTAAGGTGCGGCTCGGACGGATACATTCGAAAAGTAAACGACCTGGAAGGGCATGCCCTTGTGTTAATGCAGGAGATTTGAGAGGGTTTTTGAAAGCATCTATCGGAGCATTTCACCCAACTATCCAGACTCAGGGTCGAAGAGTTTGCCAGCTATTTGGCTGACTCGCCCCGCCTCATGGTGGCTCGAGTGGCTGGCTGTGATGGTTTTGTTGCGGAACATGAGATCATTACTGCATTGAAGCAGGTCGGCTGCAACAAGTCCCCGGGGCTTGATGATCTACCCTATGAATTCTACTTGAGGCTGTCGCCCATGTTGGTCCCTATTCTGAAGGACATGTTCAACCATTGGTTTGTTCAGGGCTCCATCCCTAGGCAAGTGACCAAGGGAGTGATCACATTGCTGAGGAAAGGTCAACAGGATGGTGAGGAGGAAGATTTGGATGATTTCAGGCCCTTGACTCTGCTAAACACAAAGATTTTGGCCAAGGTTCTTGCGAATCGGTTGCAGGTTGTCATCACTGACTTGATCAAACCAGACCAGAGCTATGCTGTGAAGGGGAGATCGATTCAAGACAATCTTCATCTGATACACACGATCATAGAGGGGACAGAAGGTGACGCCGAGGCCGCGCTGATCAGTTTGGATCAGTCCAAGGCTTTTGATAGGGTGGACCATCGGTTCCTGGAATCTGTGCTGGAGGTTGCCGGATTTAATCCGGACTTCCACAAGTGGATCTCTGTAATGTATGACAGGCCCACGGTAGCGGTGCAGATCAACAGTAAGCTGTTGGAGTTTTTCGCCGTCTCCTGGTCGGTGCGACAGAGTTGTCCGCTGTCGCCTCTCTTGTATGTCCTGGCGTTGGAACCCCTCCTTCGCAAGTTAAGGGATGAGGCAACTACACCAGTCCTGCGCGGGATAGTTCTCCAGCCAGGGTTTCCGCGTTCGCCAATGACGTCACCGTGTTTGTGTCTTGCCCCACGGACATTCAAGTGGTCACCGAGGTACTCGCTCGATACGAAGAAGTTACGGGGGCCATCTTCAATCGCAGTAAGTCGGTGGGTCTGCGGTTGGGTGCCTGGACCAGAGTAAATTCGCTTCCGGGCATCTTCAGTTGGACCGACGGCCCGGTCCGGATCCTCGGTGTGTGGTTCAGACCGGGTCTCCAGCTGAAGAAAAACTGGTCGGAAGTAGAGATGAAGGTCGAATCCTCTGTCAAGACTTGGGTTTGAAGGAAATTGTCCTTGAAGGGACGGACAGAGGCGTGTGCTACATGTCTTTCTGCTCCTTTACCGTCTGTCTGTACTTCCCCTCCCTGCAAAACGACGAACCAGCTCACAGGAGCACCTCGGCACACTCTTGTGGAACGAGGGTAAGCATTATGTTTGCAGAGAGGTCTGTGTTCAAAATCCAAGTGAGGGAGGCTTGTGACTGCCCGATCTCCTGCGCCACAAGCATGCAGTAGACGTTCCATGGGTCACTGCGGTTGGAAGCTCGTTTTCCAATCTCACATCCGACCCCTCGGTCGAAGCTCGGCAAAGACCGAGTGGGGAACAAACATTCTACCCCGAATGCCAGTCCACATTTAGAGCGTTGCTGGGGGACCAGTGTCCTCAAACAGTCTAGGAACAGGTTTTATTGGGAGCTAGTGGGGCGTAGCACAAAGGAATCGCTAGTGAAACGGACGAGGATGTCGTTAAAGGAGGTCCACTCCCAGTGGAGTTGGGCGCCGGGTCGGGACTTTCTTACAAACTCGGAATTTTCCCTTACATGGCGACTTGTCCGGAATGCACTGCCCCTCCTTGAAGAACTCAACCTGTACAATGAAGAAACCCGGGTCTACTGCCTACGCTGCGACGAAAACATGAGGGAAACAGCTGGTCATGCCTTTTTCTGCTGCAGCAGGCTCAAGACCCTCCTAGGGTATGTCAACGAGGTAACAGCTTGCATTGATGCCAAGCGCTGGCTTGAACTCGATGAGTCATATTTTGTGAAGAACATTGATCCGCCGCTGCCTAGGGAGAAAAGAATGGTTTTTCTAACGATACTAGAAGTAGCGAGGATGGTCATATGGATCACACGCCTCAAGCGAGTGAGCGAAGGGATATCTGTTCTGGATCAGGATCTGATCGTCTACTTTAAACATCTGCTTAAAGTAAAGATCAGATGTGATTGGAAGAGGTTGCCTCGAGTGGCCTTTGACAAGAGGTGGGTGCATGACGCTAGCTTGTGCATCCGACGAGGCGTCAAGTTTGAATTCGTGTTACCACCATAAGCATGGCAGACATGGTACTGGGTCCTACGGAGCCCATCCCGCTAGACAAATAAATAGTGAAGAGACTCTTGACTGGTGATACAAATGAGATCCTGTCCCCCGATTGTTTGTTTTTTGGCAATAGAAAACCTTCCGAGGCTTCCCTACCATTACCCCCCCCCTATCTTTTTGTTTTATCACCGCCTGGTCAACCCATACTCGAAGGTTGCCGCCTACCCCCCTCCCCCATCTTCCCCTTTTTTGTTTTTGACAATTATTTATTTTTCCTCCCTACACCCGATAAGAATTCTTCCCAATCCCCACTAGGGATCTTCCCGCTTGTTTTCGGTACCCCAGAAAACAGTAGATGATTTAACTTTCTAGATTAGCTCAGGGAGGGACCTTACTAACAATGCACTTGGCAATTTTATTTTTTGTATATTTTTTCTAGATTCCCCACTCCCCAACACGAACTGTTGCTCTTCCAAATTCAAGAACTTTTTATGTCCAATGAATTGAACTTTTTTCACACGCACACACACGCTCATTTTAATAATAGTAAAAAAAAAAAAAATTTACACCCCCCCCACACACACACACAGAAATTGTAAATATATTCTTTTTTGCAAAAACGCTGGGGTTTTCATAAGTTAGTTTAGAGTTCACAGCGTGAATGAGGTATTGTGGTAAATGTTGCCAGTCAAGAGTAAAGTCGCCAAACACTCCATTTTCACTTTAGGAACAAAGACCCTGCAACACTCCCCATCCCACTTTTTGTATAGCCTTGTGCCTAAGTTTGTTTACGAATGTTAATTTTTTGCTTTTATTTTTTTAATTTCTTATCATTTAATTGTAAAATTTTTTCATTACGGAAATAAACTATATAAACAAGATCAAAGTGTAGTATCTGTTTTTTTTTGTTTTTTTTTTACACAGTGATCACCACTTATCAAGGCCCGGAAGCCACTCAGGGATAAGGGTTATTGCAAGTACATTACGTTAGTGAGAAGATTTGCTGAAGTGATTACTTAAGGGGGCGGTTCATTAGGAATTTGTTAACATTGGACTTGAAGACATCCAAGTTGTAGTCTGGAGGGAAGCAGGCAGACGGAACAAAGTTCCACAGGCGTGCAGTTCTAAGAAAGAAGCTTTGTTTATGGAATCCGCATTTTGATTTAGGCACAGATATAGAGTGGGGGAAATTTTTCACAGTGGATTCAGCTAGACGGGTGTTTTTCGTGAAAGATTGGTGAGGGGGGACCAGAGATTGGAGTTCAGACGAGCATCTGCCATGGAAATAACGATAAAACAAGGATAGGCTCGCAACGTCTCTTCTGTGGGAGAGAGGTTGCAGGGTAGAGAAAAGGGCATCCCCCACTAAGCCACAAAGTCTATTTTGTACTCTGTCAAGGAAGGATAGGCTGTTTTTAGCAGCTCCTGCCCAGATATGGCAACAGTATTCCATCCTTGGACGTACTTGGCTTTTATATATATAGAGAATTGCATCAGTAGTGAGATATCTTCTGGAGCGGTAGAAGGATCCTACCATCTTTCCAGCGACCTTGGCAACAGATTTGATGCCGGCAGATACTGCAAGCATAGACCATATGTGGGGGCAATCCCACATATGAGACCTTGGTCAATGTAGGGGCAATCCTTCATACCAATTGTCACTATCCAGCTCCCCTACTCCCCGGGGAGTTGTTCCTCATTTCCCTTTCACTCCTCACATTAAAAATCGGCCTTGTGCCTAATTTGCTCGGTGGAGGAGCAAATAAATACCCTTTTCTTGGCCGTTTGGCCAAGATCAAAGTGTAGTATCTGTTCCGGCAGTTACTGCAAGCAAAGACCATATGTGGGGGAAACCCCACATATAAGACTTTGGTCAATGTAGGGGCAACCCTTCATACAAATTGTCACTATCCATCTCCCCTACTCCCTGGGGAGTTGATCCCCATTTCCCCTTCACTCCTCACATTAAAAATCGGCTTTGTGCCTAATTTGCTCGGTGGGGGAGCAAATAATAACCCTTTTCTTAGCCTTTTGGCCAAGATCAAAGTATAGTATCTGTTCTTACTACATGCTGTACTTATGTTTGTAACTTTGTGATATAAATGGGGGATCACTTTTCTGTATTAATTTAATGTAAAATGATCACCCACTCTACAACCAGTCAGTCTCAAAGCCATTCTCCAAATCATTCAAGTTGTTTTTGAAGGATTTCACTTATTTTTTAAGCATTCAAGTCTTAAGGTCATTCATGCCCCATTAGCCTCCTCCCACTTTTCGCCAAAATATTTGAGACCATAATTAACCATGCTCTAGTCCGGCACCTTACAGATGCTAAACTTCTGACTGACAAACAATATGGATTTAGACAAGCCCGTTCCACAGCTGACATCCTCACTGTAATCTCTGAACCTATATACCATTCACTGGACAAAGCGGGGGAGGGCAAAGCGGTAGCTCTAGATATATCTAAGGTTTTTGACAGGGTATGGCACAAGGGTCTCCTCAGGAAAATTAAATCATACGGTATCACTGGTAGAATACTTAACATAATTAAATCCTTCTTAGATAAGAGAAAAATCCAGGTTGTCCTCGACGGTCGTACATCTAAACAGTGTGATATAAATGCGGGAGTGCCTCAGGGGTCTATCCTTGGACCTCTATTGTTCCTAATATTTATTAATGACCTCCCCAACAAAACTGCTTCTGAGATGGGTATATATGCTGATGACACTACACTCTGTAACAGACATGACAGGAAAACAAATGAACACATATCTAAAGAAATGGCAAAAACACTAGAGGATGACCTCCAATCTGTAGTGGAATGGGGACATAAATGGATGGTCACATTCAATGATGCCAAGACTAAACTGGTTTCCTTCAATAATTACAAGAAACCTTCTCTGCCACCAATAGCAATGGCCAGTGACTCCCTGTCTGAGAGTACATCTTTCAAACTGCTTGGCCTAACGTTCACAGGAAACATGAGCTGGAACACTTATATTGAAAACATTGCCAGGGCCGCTGCGAAAAAGGTAGGCTCTCTCTACCGTGCTAGAAAACTACTGACACCTGAAAGTATCCTGTACCTCTATAAGGCCACCATTTGCCCATGTATGGAGTATTGCTGTCACATTTATGCTGGTGCGTCTACTACTAGTCTCTCGCTCCTAGACAAGGTTAAAAAAAGAGTCGCCGATCTGATAGGCCCTGAACTGGCATCTAAGCTTCAGCCTCTGTCCCATCGACGAAACGTTGCATCCCTCTGCCTGTTCTACAAGTATTTTAGTGGTGAATGCTCTGACGAACTGCAGACACTTGTGCCCCCACGACGTAGACACCCTCGACAAACCCGACGGGCAGCTAAATCCCACCTCCACACAGTAGAGATCCCTAGATGTAAAAGATCTTTCTACTCTAGTAGTTTGTTCCCCAGAACCGCTAGACTCTGGAATTCCATTCCAGGATCCTGCTTCCCTAACTGTACTGACATGCAGAAGTTCAAGTGCAACGTGAACCGACATCTTGCTGCCCAAATCCCAACATAGTGCCCCAGTAGTTGCTGCCCCTGATAGTAGCCCCCTACACTAAAGTGGCAATGCGTCTTGTTTGGGGTGAAAATGTGATAAAAAAAATTTAAAAAAATTAAATTCATCCTTAAGTTCATTAAAGTCATTCTAAGTCATTTACTTTTTATTTATTTATTTAAGTCATTTCAGCCAATTTTCGATAATTTTAGTTTATCTTTAAAAATTTTATGTCAATCTTACATTCACGGATTCATTCATTCCACAAGAGCACGCGATTAATGGCTATCGGCCTTGTTATCTTTTCTTCGTCTTACCTCGAAATCAACAACCGGAAGTAGTGGTGGCAATAAGATGGCAAGGCGTTATCAGGTTATTCTGATTCCTTTACTATGTCAGAATCGATTAAACTGAGAGAATCATGAAGCGGAGAAAAGAGTCTATAAATCGAATTGTTAAAATAGCATGACATTAGATTTATTTCAGTTACCAGCGGAAAAGGCAACCAAAATTAACCGACCCGGAAATTACGACTTCTGAACTAAGCGTTGGAGCAATACCGCAAGGCGCAAGACACAGCTCGGCCGACATGACATATTCAATACCACAGGTAAGGATAATCAATCATTTTTTTCCTTGTATTTACATTATTATTTATTTATTTCCGTTTTTCTTGCCTACCGCAAGTTTCCTAAATAAATATTGTTTTATTTTTTGGAATTTGTTAATATAGAGTCGACATATCGATTTTTAAAAATATGTTTTAAGCAGAACAATAGTTGTACTTACTAATCATGTCGCAAATATGTGACCCAGAGAACCAAATGAAGACTCGCCATTAAACAGTTGATTTGGTACTTGTACAGTTTAATCAAGACATTAAAAAAAAATGAAAATATTGAAAAAAGTTTAAATTGTACGTATCTCTTATGGAACGAAGTCCGCCGGAAAAAAATTCACTTAATTTCATCAAGTAGTTTCTTTTTTACAGCGAAAAAACAATTTATGATACCGAGCAGAAGGTTCGATTTTTAGGAAGAAAAGCTAGTATTAAAGATGGGGAGGGAGTCTCGGCGCTTTAAATTGAGTTATCTCTTTAAATTGAGTTTAAAAAAAAAAAAAAAAACTACTCGATTAAATTAAGTAAAAAAAAGTTTCGGGCATATTCAGTTCAAAATGGATACGTACAATATAATCTTTTTTTTTTTTTCCGATATTTTCATTTTTTAATGTCTTGATTAAACTGTACACGTACCGTTGATTTCTAGGGATATTTCTAGGTCTGGCATGGGTAAAATTTTAGAAAAAGCGTGAACTCGAATTAGTAGAAAAAAAAAATTGTTTTCTTGTAGATTTCGGTGTGCTAAAAAAGAATCCGTCGTAAATTAATAGTTTCGGAGATATTAATATTTTTCCAATGGATTATTTTCTTTATAAAATCAGCTATAATGGCGTAAGTCGGTTGATTGCGCATGCGCACAGAGGCCATTTCACTGACTTCATTTACGCTACGCATGAGCGATAGTCACGTGACCTTTTACAAGGCGCATGTATACATGGCGGACAATTTAAATTGCACGAAATATTTTCATAAAATAAAAGTATTTACCACATTTTATAGTAAAAATAATGCTGTTAATAAGTTTTCACGACCAGTTTACAAAAAAACATATCTTTATGCTTTTCGTTTTTTTGTTTTTTTTTTGTGGCGGGGGGTAATCATATATAGAACTTGTATAGCTTAACAGGTGCCTCTACAGTTTAATCAACCGTTTTCCGTAAGTAACTTGCCGAAATTTATCGAGCAGAGTAATGATTAACATTTCACAAAAATTCTGTGTTTACATTGGCGCGCCGGAAGGGGGCGCCGGCGGTGTCTGTACCTACCCTTTTCAAAAAAAGAAAACAAAAGTATATTCAAGATGGCGGTACCTTTGTCCCGAAATTAATCAAAGTTCCATACCACCAACGGACTTTATATACACCGGACATACCAGCAACTTGGTTATAAAATAATTATACAACGAGGTGAGGAATGATAGATAACTAAACAGTTAGACATTTCTCTACTCAAACATACACGTCTACTTGTTTGTTTGTTTTTCTTTTCTTTACTCTCATGATTCCGGCCCTTTTCGCATTGTTTTTGGCTTTTAAAACTTCCATACTTATATATATATATATATATATATATATATATATGGTCAGTGTGAACTTGTTGTCCAACCTACAAAGGGTGTTTATTCCGAAAGTCGTTCTTAACATGGGGTGGTTGAAAATAAGAAAATGCCTTTCGGAATAAACACTCCCAACCTCTCCATGTTAAGAATAGTTTTCAGAATAAACACCTTTTGCAGATTGTGCACATTGACCCGTTTTTTTTTTTAAATTCCAACTTAATATCGCATGTCATTTGACATTTGGAGCTGAGCGGGGGTTGGGCTTTCAAATAGTAGACTGCTTCGGAAACATTTGAGGCAACATGAGTCCACACTCTCTGGAAATACCAAGTTTTTATGCTATGTTCGTATCGCACTATTTTCGGATTTGAAAACTGGTTTTATTTGGATTGGCCAACAAAAATCTTCAACTTAAAAAATGGAATGAAAATTGGGCCCTTTTGCAGTTTAAGGATACAAAAATATGAGGAAGAAAATGGAACATAAGTCGTGTTACACCGGTAGTAAGATTGCCACTTGATTGGATATTTAAATTGGCGTTATTACTATGAAATATTGATCGCATTTAACAATTGAAATTATTGTAAAAAAACTTAATTACTAAATATTTAATAATGGTACTAGTGCATTTATTAATCCGTGCTGAAATAATAACGTTATTATTTTAAAAGCCATTCTTAACATGGGAAGGGTGTTTTGTAACTATTCTATACTTTAACCTTACAACTGAATAAAACAACATATCATAAAACTTTAATTAAACTTGGAAATACGATTTAAAAAATAGCGCGGATCAGTAAGTGCACTAGCACCTTAATAATTATTAGTATATAAAAATAATTATTGTAAAATAATTTCTTTTAAGTTAGTCATATTTAAGTAACACAATTCGATTGCCTATTTATAGGGAACAATTTTCATTTTAAAATTTAAAAAAAAACAAATAATTAGATATCCCCCAAAAAAAAAAAATATAGCGAAAATGCCAAAAAAAAAAAATTGACAATAAATTGCTGATCAAGTATTAACGCCGCAGGCGATGCATAACGTAAAATGGAATTTGTCAAAAAAAAAAAAAAAAGAAAAGAAAAAAAAGTTTTCTACTGTTGTCAAGTTCAATATCGTTTCATTAATATCATTGCTAATTATTTTTATTTGTTTGTCATTTTATTTAGCATCAGACAAGACCACATTATTTGCCAAGAACTTTGCAGCTAATTCTACCCTATGCGACAATGGCCATCAACTCCCTGTATTTCCTACTATAACAGACAACACGCTATGCAACATACAAATATCTCTGTGTGAGGTCGCCAAGCTAATCAAGAATCTTGATTCCAGTAAAGCAACTGGCCCTGACGGCATTCCAGTTATAGTGCTGAAAAAAACCCCAACCAGAACTTGCCCCCATACTTACAAAACTGTTTAAGCGTTGCCTTAAGGAGAAGTGCTTTCCAACACCCTGGAAAACCTCATCAGTATGCCCTGTATTTAAGAATTCAGGTGAAAAGTCATCTTCCTCTCAGTACAGACCAATAAGTCTCCTGTGTGTCATGAGTAAGTTGTTGGAATCCATATCAAATAAAGAAGTAGTCAACCACCTCAACACAAACAACCTTCTTAGTGACATGCAAGATCTACAGCAGATGTGTTAACGGTTATATCACATAGGATTAGTGAATCTCTTGACAAAGGTTTCCTTTCCAGGGCAATTGCTCTTGACATATCAAAGGCCTTCGATAGGGTATGGCATAAGGGCCTACTTCACAAGATTTCCAGCTGCGGTATTACTGGAAACGTTTTCTCAATCATTAAATCATTTCTCTCTGATAGGTTCATAAGAGTAGTGATTGATGGGCAGAAATCAGAGGCCCACAGTATTAATGCTGGAGTTCCGCAGGGGTCCATCCTGGGCCCAACTCTCTTCCTGATCTACATCAATGATCTCCCAAAACACATACTTAAATCATTCAAAGTTCTCTCTAATTCTCTCTCCTCTGATCTTGAGCGTGTGGTACAATGGGGGAAGAGGTGGCTGGTCACTTTTAATGCATCCAAAACCAAGCTTCTATCTTTACATCATCAACGCTCTGATCCCCATCTGGCATCAATTGAAATGGATGGCTCTCGTCTTGGGGAGGCTCCATGTTTTGACAAGCTTCTGAGCTTGACCTTTACTCCTGATCTGAAATGGAACACGTACATCAAATCTGTTGCCAGGGACGCTGGGAAAATGGTGGGATCCTTCTACAGCTCCAGAAGATATCTAACTACTGATGCAATTCTCTATCTGTATAAAAGCCAAGTACGTCCAAGGATGGAGTACTGCTGCCACATCTGGGCAGGAGCTGCTAAAAACAGCCTATCCTGCCTTGACAGAGTACAAAATAGACTTCGTGGTTTGGTGGGGGGATGCCCTTTTCTCTTCCCTGCAGCCTCTCTCCCACAGAAGAGACGTTGCGAGCCTGTCTTTGTTTTCTCGTTATTTCCATGGCAAGTGCTCGTCTGAGCTCCAATCTCTCGTCTCCCCTCGCCAATGTTTCACGAGAAACACCCGTCTGGCTGAAACTACTGTCAATAATTTTCCCCACTCCTTATCTGTGCCTAAATCCAAACGTAGATTCCATGAGCAGAGTTTCTTTCTCAGAAGTGCACGATTGTGGAACTCTCTTCCGTTCGCCTGTTTCCCACCTGACTACAACTTGCATGTCTTCAAATCCAACATAAACAAATTCCTGACAAACTGTCCCCTTAAGTAATGCATTCTATCAAATCTCCAATACTAATGATTACTACAATACTATCTCATTGATTACTGTACACGCAATAACCCTTATCCCTGAGTGGTCTCCGGGCCTTGATAAGTGGTGTCCCCCTTATAAAAAAAAAATTATAAAATTACGCGGGAGTAATTCAACAAAACAAATCTAAACTGCTAAAGATCATTTTTTTTTAACTTCCTGTATTTAATTAAAAGTCATTTAAAAAAAAAAAAAAAAATATTCAGTTTTCTAATATCAATTTCAATATTTCATTTTAATTATAAACTGACGTCAATTTCACTATACAATCAAGTGGCATTCTTATTACCGGTATAACACGACTTACGTCCCATTTTCTTCCTCATATTTTTGTTTCCTTAAACTGCAAGAGGGTCGAAAATTGAACGAGCGTTAGAAAACTTTGAACTATTGCATTTTGTGAACCGGCTGTCTGTAAACGTGACGTAGCACATGACTTAAAACGCCAGAATATGCCGAGCGTCGCCGAGAAAATCTTAAAGATCAGAAAGTGACAACAAATATGATTACAACTAGAAGCCTCATAATTAGCAGACGACTTCTGATAAATTGGAAGAAAAAGAGAAAAAAAAGTTTGGTGCTTCTGCATTTATCGACTCGCGGTTTCCACGAAGTTACTCTGGTGTGTCCGGCAGATGACGAGAAGAACCGGAAACGTCCGGAAGAGCTTATTACAAAAAAACACAAATTGTTACCCCCCCCCCCCGTTAATGGCGACGACCACTGAAATTCATAAAGTAATACATTAGAAAACATTAGAAAAAAAAAAACTTTCCCGTCATCCGCCGGGCAGTCGGGCACGCCAGAGTAACTTCGTGGAAATAGCGGGTTAACCTTTTTTTGAAATTCGTATCCAATTAATCTTGCTATTTTCTGTTTCCTACCGTTTTTAGGATTCGCTTGGCATAATCCAGCAGCGGTCTACTTCAGAGGCCGGTCAAACCCGAGCGAACGTATACAAACATTCTGTTCATAAAATTCACTAACCCCGAAAACTTTTAAGAATGCATTTTAAAAGAGAAAAAGAACGCGATTTATACTGAAGCCGAACTTCTTCAGTATTCATTAAAAAGAATTAATTCAAAAGTTGGACGATTTAGTTCGGTTCATATTGTGTCGAAGCCTCGGAACTTGAGTTGGCTTTCTCTGTTCAAACTTGGAATTGCTTACGTCACAACTACAAATTTCCGAATACCTATTCCTAAAAAGCTATCAATTATCCATCTGGTGTGCTGAGCAGTGAATTTAAAATAGACAAAAATATTAATTAGTATAGAAACGTGTTAAAACAACAACAGATAAAGTCCGCAAAGCATGAGAGCTCAAAGTGCCAACGAACGTTTCTAAGGGAAATTACTTTTTTTGTTTTCATGTAAGAAGTGTAGTACACGTTTGTTTCTGATGTAGCATTGTGCATTACTAAGGAATTGAGCATACACGTTCATTTCGGTTAGCGCCGCGTGCGTTTACATATATGTAAATGAATAGGCATGAAGACGTAAGTGCTTTAGCGTGCCTTTGTTTTGTTAGTGTGTATGTACGGACTTATGTATATGTGCGTTCGTTTTGTATGGTGCATTTTAGTGAGAGAGTATATGTATCTATGAATGTGTGTATATGTACGTACTAACTTTGTGAGTGTTCAGTTAAGTAGTAGTCGGTGAAAGTCTGTCAAATTGTGATTTAATTAAAATATTTGATAATGGTAAACTAAATAGGCGCCTTTTGTGAATTTTTGAGATGAGGATTGGTCATTCATGTTGTTTTGATTCATCGGACTACTGTTCTCATCTTGTTTGTTATTTTCGCAACGTTTTGGCCTATGTCACCTCCGATTTTCAAATGTATCTTGTCAAACTTGATAATTTGCATGAACTTTCGAATGGAACCCTTTATTTAATCCACAGGGGTAGCATGTTCTCGTTCAGTCAGCTATGACGGTAAAATTTTCCTTGAAAGCCCGTCTCACTCTAGAAGACGAAAATATATTTTTCTTGTAGATTTTGTTGTGCTAAAAATAATTTTGCTAACCGCTTCCGTCGCAGAGAGTTTTCATGAGGCGAAGAAATTACTTTTCCAAAAAGTAGGTGATCACTTTTCTATATAAATTTAACTTAAAATGAGCACCCACTTTCTGGCCACCTAGTGAGAGGGATAATTTTAGTTTCTTGTTTGGTTAATTTTTTTTTTTCCTGCTTTCATCTTTCAATAAAGATACGAGGACATTGAAGAATAAAAATAACGAAAACCCTGCATGCAGATACGTGCAATATCTTATGTTATCAGTGGTGACTATTTCTGTACGCGTAAGTGCGAATATTTTTGCCGCAAACAAGTAGTTTTATGGATATTAAGCAATGTAATTCTTTGTTATCAGTAATGATCATTTCTGTAAAATTTGTGGCAAATTGCGATATTCGTTTTCAGCATACCCCAAAACTTTTAAAAATCATTATGTTAAAGGTGATTGTTAAGGTGGAAACTAAGTTAAATTTTACCAAAACGCCTTTCAGGCTGCCTAATAAAAAAAACAACAAAATTATTACTAGGTGGCCAGAAAATGAGTGTTCATTTTACATAGAAAAGTGTTCCCCATTTTTAAAAAAGTAATTTCTTCATATCATGAAAACTATTTCTTTGCGATGGAAAAAATATATGACGGTGTTGTATGTGCCCAAAGGATTTCATAGACCATGTGAGAGTCTTTTGCCATGAGACAGGCCTTAAAGAAAAGAATATTGCTATGACAGGGGTAGAAGCCCTAAGCAATTCACAGTTGTACGCAATGAGGATTGAACCTTCAAGCTCTAGAAGTGTAACTTTAAAACTAAACTTTTAGCAGAGTATTTTGTAAATATAATTCAGTTGTAAAGTTACACTTTTTTGGAGGTTGAAGGTTCAATCCTCATTGCGGCGACACTCGAGTTAATTGAAGTTGGTTTTTGTTTATTTTCAAAATTAAAATCGAAAGTCAAGTTAAGAAAATGTACATTTCCTGCACCTCTTCCGTTTTTTTTAAAATTAAAATTTAAAACAAATAATGGGAACTTAGTCGCCAAGCCGATGCAAAGATTTTCATAGGCATTACAAAATGACATAGTTGTAAATTAATGCTGAAACGAAGGCCCCTTCTAATAAAATGGACACTAATACACTGAAATTGTAATCCAAGGAACCCCTAGCTTCACCCTGAAAAATCATAAACATGATTTAAGTGTGAACCAAATAACTGATATGCCTCTCACATTCAGATTTTTTTTATAGTGACAATCTTGAAGTTTTAAAAAACAACAGAGAATACATTAGGTGACGGCTACTATACAACAAGACATGATGGTGTATGCAAGTACCTTCTCTGGACCATCTGTAAAAAATTAAACATCCAGTGTAGCAACAAGTCCTGTGAACATAAACCTGAATGACAGTTGGAAATGACTTATATACCATACATTACGACCATATAATCCCTACAGCTACCTACCTTGAAAATGCTGCCGTGAAACCTTACATAGTTATATGGAATAAGTCAGAAAGAGTGGCAACCTTGGTTGAAGTGAGTGTCCCTAATGATGGCTGTCTGAACAGAGCTGAAAGAGAGAAACAGACCAAATATCAAGGTCTCGTGTATGATATGAAAAGAAATTGGAATCTTAGGGAGATATCAATCATACCAGTTATCATAGGTGCTACAGGGTTTATGAAGAAGAACCTGAAGTCCTACCTTACTAATATTCCTGGTGAACCAAGTGCAAAAGATATCCAGACAATTGCACTTAAGGGAAAAACGAGGATACTAAAAATAGCTCTCAGTTGATTTCAATAAAAAGCAGGGCGATGTTGGCAGTTGGTTTGGCTCCCCCATACCCAGCATTACAATCTTCAAAGGAAGAAAATTTTTAAAAAAATTAATTAGTTGCTATTTTCTATTTAATCTTTAAATAAAAATTTTTAAAAATGACAGGAACTTAATTGCAAAGTCAATAATAGAAAATCATAGAAATGTCTTATCCTGTGGCTAAAAACTCATGATGGTAATAATGTCCACACCAAATGTGAGGTGTCGTCATATTTTTAGATATGCTGTTCGTAACCGTCTCGATTAGGTGAGTAACAACAACAGCGGATAAGGAGGAGGACGATGAGGGCGATTCCAATACCGGCCGCGATTCCACCTCCAAAGGAGGGTCCATCGAATTCCTGGGTATTTGGCTTTGCCGTGGTTGATGAAAAAGGTGTGTAGGTTGTTATGACTTTGGATGTGGGAGAAGTCGTGTTCGTTGGATTCGAGTGAGAGTCATACCCATTTGTTGTCAATGTCTCTGAAAGAGGAAAAAAGAAGAATCAGTTAGCAATAGTATTTCTTTTTGTTTGTTTGTCTGTTCCCACTAAAAAGAAAAGAACAGAGAATCTACATAAAATCTGAAAATGTGTTCTTATGTAAAATTAAAAAGAGAAAGGCAAGGAAAGCGTTCTCAAATCTTTACTACATCCCTAAGGAACTATGAGAGCGAGGTCTGCTTTAAAACTTCAAGTATAACCTATTTTGATTAAATTTATATCTTATGTACGAAATTTTCCAGGCAAAACAATATAAGTGGGCCCGAATCTCTACATTACCTCTTATGTACTAAATAACTGCATGCAACCTACCTGCGAGGTTTCTTCAACAACTTTCCAGACTTTTTTCGTATGGCCACGTTTATTGATAGCACAAATATGAAACTCTAGTCCCCTTCGAAGTAATCTCCTCCAGCTGCAATGCCCTTATTGTACCATTCCAACAGCTTCTGGAAAGCCCCATGAAAGTCTTCTTGTGTGATCGTGTCAATGACCCTCGTCACAGCTTCTTTCATCTTCTCAATTGTCTCATAACGACATCCTCTAAGGGTTTCCTTAAGCTTAGGGAATAAGCAAAAGTTACAAGGAGCAAAGTCTGAACTGTAGTGAGGGTGTGGAACTGTATTGACGCTCATTTTGGTCAATCTGACTAAGATGGGCATCAAGACAGTTCTGTGAAGGATGGAGCTGTGAACTGGTGCATTGACACAAATCTTCTATATCTTCAGTTCCTCGCAAATAATTGCGTGTACGATTTCCCCACTGATATCAACCTGTGCACTTAATGTCTTTGTAGGCATTCTTTATTTGACCAATCAAGTCTGGTGTTCTGATTTCCTTACTGCTCCCACACCTCTCATCAACCATCAGACTTCCGGCTTCCTTGAATCTCTTATACCACTCAAAAACTCATGCTCGATTAATGCAAGATGGTCCAAAAGTAGTCTGAAGAATTCCATATGTTTTTGTGGCATTTTTTTTTTCAAGTTAAAAACATAATTTTATTGCATATCGTTCTTCTAAAATGTCCTCACGTTCAGATTGCATTTTGGAAATTCACCAGCTGTGACGATCGGGCTTTAGTAGGGTGAATTCCAATTCCTGCTATAGCTGTTCATTTGAAGTTGAAATCATAAAAGTCGGTCAGTCATCTCATAAGATGCATAGCAATAACATACTGAATTTTCAAGAGTCTACAGTAATTTTAAATGCCTGTACAAAAAAAGTTTGGAAACTTATTGAAGACACCTCGTAAGTGACCCATGAAAAAAATACCCTTAAAACTTCAAATACATTTATTTGATTTTTGTTACGAATGCGATTTTTCAGTCAACTGCACGAATAGTATAATTATTTAGGTAAAAAGTTCCTGACCGAAAACATGGAATATGTGGTTTCGATTCTACCCCATTCACTGGTTTAAAAAAAAAAAATCAAAGAATCATTTTTTTTGTTTTTTGTTTAATAAAGTGTAAGTGAAGAATTTTGATAACGTCTCCTAGTTTCGCTAGTTGTTGAGCACTCTTGCTCCATTTTGCTATGCCTCTTTTCAGATCTCACTTTCAAACATTCGTTCTCTCTCTCTCTCTCTCTCTCTCTCTGTTTTTTTCTCTCTCTGGTTGTTTTCTCTCTGTTTTCTTTTTTCTTTCTGGTTCTCTCTCTCTCTCTGTTTTTTCTCTCTCTATCTGTTTCTCTCTCTCTCTCTATGTTTTCTCTCTCTGTTTTTTTTCTCTCTCTCTGTTTTTTCTCTCTCTCCCTCTGTTTCTCTCTCTCTCTCTCTTTTTTCTCTCTCTGTTTTTTTCTCTTTCTGGTTTTCTCTCTCTATATATGTTTTTTCTCTCTCCCTCTGTTTTTTCTCTCTCTCTCTCTCTGGTTTCTCCCCCCCTCTCTCTCTCTCTCTCGTTTCTCTCTCTCTCTCTCTCTGTTTTTTTCTCTCTCTCTGTTTTTTTTTCTCTCTGTCTCTGTTTTTTTCTCTCCTTCACTGGTTTTTCTCTTTCTCTCTCGTTTTTCTCTCTCATTTTTTCTCGCTCTCTCTCTCGTTTTCTCTCTCTCTCTGTTTCGTTTGTGCTCTGTCTCGTTCTCTCTCTCTCTCTCTCACCTTCTCTGTCGCTGTCTCTTTCTCCCTATCTGAGTTATTTTCTACCGTTTGCTCTCCCTCTCCCCCTATTTCGTTTGCTCTCTCTCTCTCTCTCTCTCTCTCTCTCTCTCTCTCTCTCTCTCTCTCTCTCTCTCTCTCTCTCTCTCTCTCTCTCTCTTTATCTCCCGTTCATTTTTTCTCTCTCTCCATCTCTGGTTCGTCATCTCTCTCGATTGCCTCTTTCCAGTTCGCCTTCTCTCTCTGTTTCTCTCTCTCCGGTTCGTTTTCTCTCTCTCTCTTTCTCTCTCTCTCTCTCTTTTCTCTCTCTGTTTTTTTCTCTTTCTGGTTTTCTCTCTCTCTCTCTCTCTGTTTTTTTCTCTCTCTCTCTGTTTTTTTTCTCTCTGTCTCTCTCCATATTTTTTTTTCTCTCTCTCTCCCTCTGTTTTCTCTCTCTCTCTCGTTTCTCTCTCTCTCTCTCTCTCTGGTTTCTCTTTCTCTCCCTCTCTCTCTCTGGTTTCTCTTTCTCTCCCTCTCTCTCTCTGTTTTTTTTCTCTCTGTCTCTGTTTTTTTCTCTCCTTCACTGGTTTTTCTCTTTCTCTCTCGTTTTCTCTCTCTCACACCCTCTCCGTCGCTGTCTCTTTCTCCCTATCTGAGTTATTTTCTACCGTTTGCTCTCCCTCTCCCCTATTTCGTTTGCTCTCTCTCTCTCTCTCTCTCTCTCTCTCTCTCTCTCTCTCTCTCTCTCTCTCTCTCTCTCTCTCTCTCTCTCTCTCTCTCTTTATCCCCCGTTCACTTTTTCTCTCTCTCCATCTCTGGTTCGTCATCTCTCTCGATTGCCTCTTTCCAGTTCGCCTTCTCTCTCTGTTTCTCTCTCTCCGGTTCGTTTTCTCTCTCTGTTTCTCTCTCTCTCTCTTTCTCTCTGGTTCGCCATCTCCCTCTGTTTGTGTGTGTGTGTTTCTCTCTCTCTCTCTCTCTCTGTCTTTTTTCTCTCTCTGTTTTTTTCTCTTTCTGGTTTTCTCTCTCTCTCTCTGTTTTTTTCTCTCTCTCTGTTTTTTTCTCTCTGTCTCTCTCTATATTTTTTTCTCTCTATCTCTCTCGTTTCTCCCCCTCTCTCTCTCTCTGGTTTCTCTTTCTCTCTCTCTGTTTCTCTCTCTCCCTCTCTCTCTGTTTTTTTTTTCTCTCTCTCTGTTTTTTTCTCTCTCTCTGTTTTTTTTCTCTCTCTCTGTTTTTTTTTCTCTCCTTCACTGGTTTTTCTCTTTCTCTCTCGTTTTTCGCTCTCTCTCTCTCTCTCTCTCTCTGTTTCGTTTGCGCTTTGTCTCGTTCTCTCTCTCTCACCCTCTCCGTCGCTGTCTCTTTCTCCCTGAGTTATTTTCTACCGTTTGCTCTCCCTCTCCCCCTATTTCGTTTGCTCTATCTCTCTCTCTCTCTCTCTCTCTCTCTCTCTCTCTCTCTCTCTCTCTCTCTCTCTCTCTCTCTTTATCTCCCGTTCACTTTTTCTCTCTCTCCATCTCTGGTTCGTCATCTCTCTCGATTGCCTCTTTCCAGTTCGCCTTCTCTCTCTGTTTCTCTCTCTCTGTTTCTCTCTCTCTGTTTCTCTCTCTCTCTTTCTCTCTGGTTCGCCATCTCCCTCTGTGTCTCTCTCCGGTTCGACTTCTCTCTATATCTATCTATCTATATATTTATTTCCCGTTCGCCTGCTTTTTCTTTCTGTCTATATGTCTCTCGTTCGCTGTTTATTTCTCTCTGTCTATCCATCCTTCTCTCATTCACCGTCTCTCTGTCTGTCTATCTATCTCCTGTTTGCTCTCCACTTTGCTCTTCCTTTTTCTCCGTAGCTGGTTTCTAGAACTGTTTATAGGTCGGGCTTTGTAAAGTGACGGGAATAAATTGGACATCTGAAACTTATGCAAATACGTTGGGTCTTGTAGGAAGCCAGGAACGAATTGCAGTGTGTAGTGAGATGGAAAAAAATTGCGATGTTCAAAACTAATGTACATAGGTTGGAGACATTGTAGTGAGACAAGAATGAGTTGGGATTTATAGAGAGACAGAAATAAGTGGGATCTTCTTGACATATGTAAATAAATGAGTTCAGTGACTTAGCATCAGTTTTTGCCGCCCGAGGCGGTCGGAAAATTTGCCCCCCCCGCCCTCTGACATATAATTACCATTTTGCCCTACCCCCACCCACCCGCTGGCATATAATTACATGTTTCGCCCCCCACCTGTCATATGATTACCTGTTTTTCCGCCCCCCCCGCCTACTGCTGGCAGATGACAACCTGTTAAAAGCTTCAAAATTCCAAAACGCCATTAAAATATTTATTTTAATTGAACTAATGTTACACAATTCTCTTCAGATTAATGTTCACACAATTCCCCTTTTTTAAATTTTAATTTAATTTAACAATTTCTTTTCAATAATTTGAATAATAATAAGTATGTAAACATTAATCTGAAAGGAATTATGGAAACGTTAATATTAATAAAAAGAAACAAAATATTTGTTTTTCAAAACAAAAACGTATAATTCAAATTATAACAAAAAGTTAAATTAATTGGCTACACAACTCTCTTCCTGATCTATATTAATGATCTTCCAAATCACATCCTTACATCATTCGTAGGCATCTATGATGATGACACTACTATCTATGGTAGCACATCTGAGACCGTAAACGATCAAGTTCTCTCTGATTCTCTCTCCTCTGATCTTGAGCAAGTGGTACAATGGGGAAAATGTGGCTTGTTACTTTTAATGCATCTAAAACCAAGCTTTTATATTTACATCATCAACGGTCTGATCCCCATCTGGCATCAATTGAAATGAATGGCTCTCGTCTTTGGGAGGCTTCATGTTTTGACAAGCCTCTGGGCTTGACCTTTACTCCTGATCTTAAATGGAACACATACATTAAATCTGTTGCCAAGGCCGCTGGAAAAATGGTGGGATCCTTCTATCGATCCAGTAGATATCTCACTGCTGATGCAATTCTCTATCTATAAGAGCCAGGTACGTCCAAGGATGGAGTACTGCTGCCACATCTGGGAAGGATTTACTAGAAAGGGCTTATCCTGCCTTGATAGAGTTCAAAATAGACTTCGTAGGCTTGTGGGGGGTGTCATTTTCTCTTCCTTGCAATCTCTTTCTCACAGAAGAGATGTTGCGAGTTTGTCTCTGCTTTATCGTTATTTTCATGGCAGGTGCTGGGCTGAGCTCCATTCTATGGTCCTCTCTCACCAAACTTTCACAAGAAACACTCGTCTAGCAGAAAACACTATCACTAGTATCCCCCACTCTTTATCTGTGCCTAAACCTAAGCGTAGATTCCATGAGCAAAGCTTCTTAGAACTGCATGCCTGTGGAATTGTCTTCCGTTTTTCTGCTTTCCAGCTGACTACAATATGGTTGTCTTCAAGTCTAACGTAAACAAGTTTTTGATGAGCCGTTCCATATAAGTTAACACATTTACCGAATCTCCATTACTAACGGTTACTATATTGTCCAATTTCTACTGTACACTCTTTAAACTTTATCCTCGAGTGGCATCTTGGCCTTGATAAGTGGTGATGCCTATGTTAAAAAGCAAAAAACAAAAATAAATATAATAATAAATTTAAATGTGAACATTTAACACATGAAAATGTTATGAAATGATAAAATTATTTTTATTTACTTTTTTTCTCGTTGTTAAAGTCCGAATTTTCGCAAAAATCATGGCTGTACCTAAGAGAGGATAGTCCGATGTAGTTCTCTTCTCTTTTTCTTCATATTGTTATTATTAAGAGGTCGAGACTCTCGAAGAGAAAAAAAACGTCTTGTATCGGCGCTTTTTGAAATCCTTGTGTGTAATCGCTTGGTTTAAGCGCAAAATTTAAGAAATGGAAAGTCACACATTTTAGAAAAAATATTTTATAAATTTAAATGAGCATATTTGAAATTTAAATGAGAACATTTGAAAATGTGAAAAGTTTAAGAAATAATAAAATCAATTTTATTTACTTTTTTATTGTTATTTCCAAATTTTCACAAAAAACATAGCTGTATCAAGGAGAGGATAGTCCGATGTAGTTTTCTTTTCTTCATAATTTTATTTTTAAGAGGTCGAGCCTCCCGAAGAGAAAAACGTCTTTATCCGTGCTTTTTGAAATCCGTGTGTGTATAATCGCTCGGTTTAAGCACGATATTTAAGAAATTTGTTGTTGTTTCAATCCTTTATAAAATAGTTAAAAAAAATTTTTTAAATGAATATATTTATGAATTGAAAATAAGGCCATAAATTTATTTTTTGTGAGAGAACTATTGCAAGGCATCAAGTCGGTTGAAAATTTACAAACATACTTTTCGCGCTTTTTTTCGGCAAAGTTATCAATAACTCTATCAAAATTCATTCTATCGACAAGTCCCTGCCTATGGAGAGGAGTGACAAGTCTTTAAGCCTTGTCTGACTCATTTTTTATCCAAAGTAGTTTTTTATGAATTTCAGTTTCGAGAAAGAGCGCTCACAGCTGGCAACGCTAATAGCTCGGATAAAGAAAATGCGCAGCAAGATCACATTATTAGGGACGGAATCCCCAAGGTGGTATCTCTGTATAAAGTTTAAAAGTTCAAGAGGTCCATTATTTTTGTCTTTTCCTGAAGCTTTCACAAAATACTGTATACTCTTCCTTTTGACAAAGAATTTATCTTTTTCTATATCTTCGTCAACGTCACCAAACTGACAATCATAATTATCATCAAGCAGATTTGACGGTGTAAGAAACCGTATTTACTTGCAAGATTGTGAACTTGTTGAAACCTGCAAGATATTTCTTCAGTCAACCTGGCTATGACAGACAACAGGTTTTTTACTCGTCTATTGCAGTGTCCACCATCTTTTCTCTATTTTAAAGAAGGCAATCTCTCAACGCCGTCAGCCTGACAGAACTTTGCTGCAGATCCAGCCTCTTTTTTTGAAGATACTTCTGGGCATCATTGATTTCTGGGAGAATAGTTTTCTAAAAGCTCAGAAATAAAAGAAACGGAAACGATAAGACCGAGTTGAGAATTCATTTTCTTCTGTGAGCTGTACCAGGATAATGACGACTTCCAATAATTTTTTTTACCACATCATTTACAGCATCTGCTCCACGACTCCATCTAGTTTTCAGAGTCCGCTTTATACTTAGACCGGTCAACTGAATCTAGATGTCCCAGCGATGTGTAGATGCAGAAAAGAACGAGAATAACCCGTCCAGTATGCCAAAAAATGCAACAGTGAACCGCTACAGAAGCGGCATGTACACAAGTTTTAATGAATTGTTAGTGCATGGAACAAATAGTTTTGGGTTGATTTCGAATATTCGATTCTGCACACCCGATAGGTGGCGTGCCATAATAGCAGCATTGTCAAATGCCTGGCTAATACAGTCACCAATCTGAACCCATCGTTCACCAGTTCTCTCAAAATCAGTTTAGAAATGTCCTCCACGCTTTTACCTTTTGTCTCGATGAAGCGGAGAAACAACTCCATCACTGTCACTTTATTTTCATCAACTTTTACGTAGCGCAGCACCTCACTCATCTGGTCCTTGTGAGATACATTAGAAGTGCTATAAAAAATTATGCAAAAATATTTGCTTTCTTTGATCTGATCGATGATTTTCTTCCTCACCTGCTTTGCCAAAATGCTCACAAATTCATTTTGAATTTCTGGTGAAAGATAAGAAGTAGCGATTTTCTTTCCCAGGTTAACTTTCACCAAATGTTCACGGAGCACAGGGTCATACTTGGCCAATAAATTTACCAATTCTAAAAAAATTCCCTTTGTTTTCTTGATCTTTATCATCATTATGGATGTCTTTCTGGTAACCCCGTAGTGCCAGATTCTGCTTGGCGAGAAACCTGAATATGTCCAGCAATCTAGCTAGAATTTCCCGCCACTTAGTTTCCTTCTCAATAAGATGTTGCTCTACTTTGTCAACTATGTTTCCTTCAGCAAGTCGGATCTCTAGATCCTTCCAGTTGAGAAACGCTTGAGCAATATTACTTGGACGTAAAATGATTTTTCATTTCAGAGACATTGTAGCATTTTAGAACACTAAGCAAAAATTATTATTTTCCTCATGGAAATACATTCTTTTTGGGAGGGGTCTAAGCGATTACGCGTAGTTTTACAACATTACCAGTCAGACTTCGGCTTAGTGAACATTTCTACAATTTTAGAGTAGCCTGGAAATGATGATTATTCGTCATTTTAGGTTAAATTAATGTACGAAAGTTTAAATTTAAAAATAATTGTTTGTGCTTTTTTCCGGCAAGATTTTCAAGGTGTCCAGATGGAATCGCATAAAACAAAATGAATGTCGAATAAAACAAAAAGAAAATATCATTTCTAGCCAAAGGTGTTAGTCTTAAATTCTCTAAATATTAGTATTTCTATTATAATTATCTCTATCTTGTTTTTTTTTTTGCATTAAAACAAATCAATCTATTACATATCTATTACATTGTCAGTGATAATAACGCGGCATTATTAATGATTAGGGTAAACACATGAACATACTTTGGTAGAGAGAACGTATAGAATAATTAAGAATATATTGACATCCGTTCTTAAGTTATGCAATGTTTTTTTATATAGTAACTATGTTATTTAGAAGCTCGTGTTTAAAATGGAGAGGGGACTTTAACTATACTGTTCCTATAATGTTTTATTTCGCATAACAATCGTTAATTATTTTCAATTGTTTATGAAGTATTCAAATAGCATTTTGCCAACTAATGACGAATGCAATTCGGCTTTGTTTTAAAAGAGAAATGCATCTTTAGTTGGTTCATTATTTTCAATCAATTAAAAGGAAAACATTCGAAAAAAATATTTAGAACCCCCTCCCCCGAATATTTCATCTATGCCCCTCCCCCCCACACACTAAGTATATTTTTTGTTTGCGAAAATATATGCAGACATGCGAAGGTTTTAGAGTAATTTGAAAAAAAAAAGAGAAATAACAAATCACTAATTAAATATTTAGAAAAAAGAATCGGAATTGTATTGGATCAGGAATTTAAGACAGAATCGGTAATTGAATCGGAATCAGGAAAAAATTAGGAATCATCCCATCACTAGTATAGAAACATATATATATATATATATATATATATATATATATACACCTAGGGGATCGGACAAAACCCACCAGCCAATTAAAGCAAAAACAGATAAAATCCCAAATAAAGCATTAAAAATCACTTTTTATATTTTTTATTTTAATTTAATTAAATTTAGGAAAATTAGACACCAGGGAACTAATTTTGGCAAGATATGAAAATTAAGCATTTACGGAATAAATGTCAATTGAAAATGAAGTTTAAGGCTATTCTTAAAGACGATATAGTTTTAAATAGGATTCAAGTGCCAGATACATATTTTTAAATATTTACTGTTGTTTGAAAGCAAGTAAGTCTATTTTTCTAAGTTAGGTACGCGTTCTAAGGAGATTTTTCTTGTATTATCTTATAATTATTATATCAATAAAAAAAAGTAAAAAATTAAAATCCTATAACCAGAATTTATTCATCATAATAAATTCCGGTTTAATTATAAATACGTCAGTGATTATAAAATATTTTTAATAGTTTGAAAAAAAATCAATTACTCTGTGATTGTTCGAAACTTGACAGAAATTCTTAAAACTATCAAATATAAAGCCACTTAAATAGTATTTGAGGTGCACCGCTTAGTTCCCATTTAATATTATATTCTCTGATATGACGATCATAAAATCTGTTTACAGTCGATTTTTATTCCGTACTTGCTTAATGTTTCTACAATTCCCAAATTACGTAATTTTCTGTTGCTTATTTTCCGTTGTATCATTTAATTATCAGTGATGTTTGAAAATATTTTTCTTGAAAAATATGTTTTGTTTAATTTTTCAACATTTTTTGAATATGTAAATCAACTGCTTTCTTTGAAAGGTTACCTAGAGGATTTATTCAACTTTTTTAAAACTTTGTTTTACAAATAAAATAAACTTACATCGTATTTTGATGTTATTATCATTTTAGTTTTAGTGATAATTTAAACACAATAAATATTTATCATTATTACCAATAATGAAAAATTAAATTAAAAATTTAAAACAATCGGTTTTGGAATCGTAAATTAGGGACACATTTTTCCGACCCCGATACGTCTAAAAGTTATGATTTTTTTTTACAACCATTTCGGTATAAAATTTCCAATTTTTGTTAGCTTTTTTCATTTTTATTTATTTTTTAAATTTTCTATTTTTATCCTGACAAAATGCCGCCCCCTGGTATGTGCCGTTCGTAAAATGGACACATTTTTCAGATTTTCGAATTTTAAAAACTTTTGGGTATAAAATTTAAGATATTTTGTTAGCGTTTTTTTTATTTTTTCTATTTTCATCCCCTCAAAATGCCGCCCCTGACCTGGGTCGCTCGTAAAATAGGGACACATTTTTCTGATTCCGATACCTCCAAAATTTCCGACTTTTTAAAAACTTTTTCGGTTCAAAAAAATTCCGATTTTTTTTTGTTAGCTTTTATTTATTTTTTCTATTTTTAACCTCTAAAAATGCCGCCCCTTACGTGTGCCGCTCATAAAATAGGGACACATTTTTCTGATTCCGATATCTCTAAAAGTCCCGATATTTTACAACCTTTTCGGCATAAAATTTAAGATTTTTTCTTAACTTTCACTTTTTTTTTTTTACCCTCTCAAAATTAAATGTGCCACCCTGAAATGTGCCACCCGAGACGAACCGCCCCCCTCCGCTCTTGCTACGCCACTGACTGAGTTATATAATAAAAAAAATAATGTTATTATATGCTTTTTTTTCTTTTGGGAATTTGATCTAAAAAAGAAAAAACACAAAAGGAGAATTAACTCTCACCATCGTTAACACAGGTGTGCAATGTTTCGTTCCACACTGTATTGTTCTTGCAGTGCATTGGATAGAGTTTTCCATTGTTGCATTGGTAGAACATGGTCGGATCATTCGGATATGGAGCATACGACCCTTTGGCGCATTTCGTGCAGTTTGGTTTTGTCACATTCACGATGCAAGTGTTGTTTGTGTCGAAGAAATCTGCGAAAGAAAGAAGCGAAATATTTTTTAAATAAAAAAACAAAACGCAACTAATCGAAGGTTGTTAGACCTAGGAACTTGAAATTTGGTAGAAAGATCCACTGCTTATGCAGAATGTTTTAAGCGTGATTGTTGCATTTATAAGGGGATCGATTTCACTACGGGATGAGATTTAAATTGTTCCAAAAGTTATCTTGAACATTTCAACTCTGTAATTGCTGCCAAATGTTTACGATTAGTTTTGTTCTCACATTTAAACCAATGTAAGTGTAAAAAGGGTATAATCACGTTGACATCCTAAATTCCAGTTATATCAGTGGTTAAGCAACGTTGAGCCTGGTTTAGTACTACAACGGGTGGTCATTTGCAAATACTAGGTGCTGTATGTGTTCTCCGTTATCTTGGCAGTTTCCAGTCATCCTGGACTTCTCCTCGCCATTGCAATCAATCAGTACTGACTTAGGAGAGGTGTGATAAGGATTGCACAACCTTTGCTTTACAATGACATTGTGCATACGACATAATTACGTTGACACACCAGTTTCTACAAGATCACCAAAGTTAAGCAATGATAAACCTGGCCAGCATCAGATGGGTATACTAAACATTATATGTACCGCGCCAAGTAATAAGAAATTTCCAGGTTGGTATCTGGAGGCGCATTAATTCACTGGGAGAGATGCACCCCTAGTCTTAGTGAAGACATACATCTAGGAGAAGGTAACTCTGATGACATCGGCAGCAGGACGTTGGATGACCATGGAGGAGGATGAATCCCTAGCAGATCAATGGTTCTATGATATTAAGAGTTACGTTATTCAACTGCAGCTATGTGGATGAGCTAAGGACAACGGATAGGTGCAAACAGGCGAGTCAGATGCCATTTCGCTAGGGAAGGTAATGGCAACCCATTCCACGTATTCTGCCAAGTTCAAATTATGTGATGTCTTCACAGGAATCGAACCAACAATGCACCGAAGCTTATGAGGAACACTAACCATGATTTCATCTATGTCATGAAAAATGCCATGACACAAGGAGACATTGTGGAGCTACCCTTACAGATGGTATCCATTATTCCTTAAGATTTAATGTATGGCATCCAAAAAGTGCAAAAGTAATGTGCCATATTATTTTACCCTGTTCATTTTTATTATTATTTATTTAATTTTTTTTAAGAGGATAGTGTAGTTGGCTTGAAGTATTATGTGAAAGGAGCTCTGTTTTTATGATAATGCACTCTTGTGGAAAAAACGCTCTTAGATACAAGACAAGGTGATAATATTGAAAGATTGTAATAATTTTCAGGAAATAATTTAATAACCATGCGAACCTATTCGACTGTGAAGCTGGTGTTTCTAGCATAAACACACATTCACCGAATTATTACACATTATTTTTCTTTTTCATCCTCCTGAAAATGAGGTATACCTAGAGAATTTGCGAACTTAACACCATTATACAATCCATGGTTCGACACGTTATGTTGATAAATAAATATTTTATAATTATATTGAAATCTTTAAATATTGTCGTTCTTTTTACTTTTACGCGAGTTTTTTTTTTTTTTGTTTTTTTTGCTTTTTTTAAATAAAAAAAAATATTTTTCTGACTTTTGCTGTAACAAATAACAAAATCAACCAATGTGTAATTTTTATTTCAATTTTATTCGTTTGAAAACGTAACCGCAACCTAGATTAATGACCAGTCAGGACAAGGTCAAGTTGTAGAACAAAAAAAAAAATTATTATCAGACTGACAAAGTTCTTGCAATCTTTAACTTTTAAATTCAAATATTTCGGCTCAAACAAAAAAATATTGATCGAAATAAACACTATCAGAATCAACACATTTTGCCAACGCAACAAAAGAGTATTTATGTCAGTAATGTAAAATCTTGCGTTCTGGTGGCGATAAAAGCGTTTCTGATCTCGCTTAGGTTTTTGAAGCATTTCTCACGCAGAAAGTTGTTGAAATGCTTGAAAAAGTGATAGGTGAGCGGTCTGTATGGTGGTTGGGACAGTTTCGTAGACCAATTCGTTCTGCAGGGTTGGTTTAGCAACATGCGGTCGAGCATTGCCATGCAGGAGAATCGGGCCTGTTCTGTTGACTAATGCTGGATGTTGTTGTCAAAGTTTCTGATGCATTACATCCATTTTTTGACAGTACTTCTCTCTTGTAATGGTTTCACCTGCATTGAAAAAAAAAACTGTAATAGATAAGACCAGTGACAGACCACCAAACAGTCAGCATGGCTTCTTTTGGTGCAACTCTGACTTCGGGAAGTGTTGTGGAGCTTTGTCTGCGTGTAACCACTGAGCTGTGTCATAAAGAACCCACTTTTCATCGCAAGTCACAACACGGTCGAAAAGTAGGTTGTTCTTGTTGCCTAAAAGAAGATATGACTCTTCATAAGTGCATTTCTTTTGGTTGTCGTCCAATTCGTGAAGCACCCATTTATCAAGTTTTTCTCTTTCCAATCTCTCTCGTGGTTGGAAATCGTCGTATACGTTACGTCTAATTCAGAAGCAAGTTCTCGAACAGTTTTGCATGGATTGGCTTTGACTAAAGTTCTTAATTGATCGTTGTCAACATTCGATTGCCAACCACTACGCCCATCATCTTCAAGACTCTCGTCACCGACGCAAAAATTTTTTTAACCACCCTTGTGCTATGCGTTCAGTACTGGTTCCTGAGCAAAACGCTTTTTTGATATCGCGAGCTGTTTCAGCAGCTTTTCGACCTAGCTTGAATTGAAATGAGAAAATTGTGTGAATTTTCTGTTTTTCTATTTTGTATTCAACGTTCTGAAAAGAAGACATAATTGTTTTAAAACGATTGTAATTTAAATGATTAGATAGAGCGAAAAACGCCCTTGAAAATGATATACAATATAAAGGTATTATAATGAAAACTTATTTGAAAATACATCATTTGAAATCAAAATTAAACATGCCACAAGAACCTTCTTGTCGACGAATATATAGTTAACAGGAATCGTATTAACCAAAGTTGGGTTTTTAGTTAGGTCAACATTTTACGTCCTGTGAACCAAGAGGACTTTATGGCCAAGATGTAAAGACCTAGTAAAAGGGACAATTTGGCAATGCAACTCAACCAAACATGCATCTGAAAATAAAGACATTTAATTGGAAATAAAAATTGTTTTAGTGTTACTGCTTGTATGGAAGGTAACGATCTTCTTTCACCGTGTTTCAAGTCAAGTACCAACCGCTAGAAAACCAATAAGACCAATGAACTCAAGTATGTCTCTTTGTATCTTTTGGTGCAACTCTGACTTCGGGAAGTGTTGTGGAGCTTTGTCTGCGTGTAACCACTGAGCTGTGTCATAAAGAACCCACTTTTCATCGCAAGTCACAACACGGTCGAAAAGTAGGTTGTTCTTGTTGCCTAAAAGAAGATATGACCCTTCATAAGTGCATTTCTTTTGGTTGTCGTCCAATGTCCGCTACGCATACATGAGTTTATTGATGTCAGCAATCACAGTTCGAACTGAGATTAGTAGTCTATTACTGGACTGCTATTGTGTATTTATGTCATGTGAACTGTCCCTTGTTTTATAAGTAAATGTCGCTCACACACGCCATCCTAATGTTATTGAACTGTTTATATTATTATACATACGTTTTGTGGACTGAAGTTAGCAACCTGTTTGAAGGAACTGTTTCATGATCAAAGTTTTATTGTATGTGTTAAAACCCCATCCACGCAGTTGCACACACATCACTAAGATGACACAGCGAGAAAAATATACATTGACGGTAAAATACTGTATATACATTCGTATGTAACATACGCATCATATTTTGTACATATATTTAAAGAAACGCAGTGGAGTCGAACATTTGCACACTGCTATCTAAAAATTTAATAAAATGTATGGCGACTATTTGGGGTATTTTAAATCGAATATTTATAAAAGAAAAAACGTAATATAAACCTTTCACATTTACACATGTGTTTATATGTAGACACTGTGGAACCCAACACGTTGTAGACTCCGTCGCAAAGGAGACCAAGACAAGGAATAACTCTCCTCACATTTTTACATGAAACAACACTTATTTTCATGTAATTTTCCGAATAAAATGTGACTGTGATCCTCTTCAATATGATCCTTGACTTGTCCTCTCGAACGTGATCTCTGGTTTGTGCGCACATTCTTCTTTTTATATCTTTTTTTTTCTTCCTCGCCGTGACGTCACTTTGCACACAGCTTGGCATTTGCATACTACTGCTATATGCCCGTCCGTCCTCTGTTACTCTAATGTAGACGACATCCATGAACAAGACCAGACCTAAAACTAAACGAAAACTTCATGAACAGGGCTTCTTTCCTAGCACTTAGTCTGTGGAATACAATACCGTAAGTTTGCTTCCTAGCTGACTATAACATGATCAACTTTTACATCTAAAGTAAATAAGTTCTTATTTAGCCGTTCTCTAAAATAAATAAATCCTATGTAAGTTCCACCATTACTGATCATCACAGTATTGTTTCACTGCCTTCCAGGCATGGCCAAAACGAAAGGAGGAAGTGAGTATTTTTTGACGGGGACTCTTTTAAAAATCTACCAAAAAATCAAGTAATTATCTAATCAGTACGAAATTTTCACCAATAATCGAGGAATAAACTTTATAATTGTGTATTTTTGTCATAATCGATGTTCTTGCATATATATTGTGCCTACAAAACCCTTTCCTTATTTGTGGTTTTAAATATGCTTAAAAAAAATCAGCCGAAACTGAAAAAAATATATTGTATTTTGGGGAGAGTGAGAATTGTAAATAAAAAAAAAAACGTTGGCATTCTCTTTTTCTCTATCTATCTATTAATCTATCTATCTATTTATCTTCCGTATCCTTCTCTCTTTCTCTATCTCTCTTCCGTTGGCCTTCCCCTTTTCTCTGTCTATTTCTCCCCAGTCAGCCTTCTCTTTTTCTCTTCAATGATTTCTCTTCTATATACATCTATCTCCCGTTTACCTTTTCTATCTATCTGTATAAATCTATCTCCAGTTTGCCTTTCCGTTGGCTTTCTATCTTTCTCTATCTATCTATCTATCTAGCTAGCTATCTATCTATCTCTCGTTGGCCTTCTCTCTTTCTCTATCTATCTCTCGTTGGCCTTCTCTCTTTCTCTATCTCTCGTTGGCCTTCTCTCTTTCTCTATATATCAACCTCCCGTTGGCTTGTCTCTTTCTCTATCTATATCCGTTGGTCTTATCTATCTATCTATCTATCTATCTATTTATCTATCTATCTATCTCCTGTGGGCCTTATCTATGTATATATCTATGTATCTATCTATGTATCTATCTATATTCCATCGGTCTTATCTATCTATCTATCTATCTACATCTATCTCCCGTGTGCTTTTTCTATCTGTCTACATCTATCTATCTCTCGTTTGCCTTATCTATCATTATACATCTATCTAACGTTTGCCCTATCTATCTACACACATCTATCTCCACTTTGCCTTATCTATCTATACAATCTATATCTACACATCCATCTATTTCTCGTTTGCTTTATCTATACATCTATCTATCTCCTGTTTGCCTTTTCTATTCATATGTATACATCTATCTATCTCCCGTTTTCCTTTTCTATCCATCTGTATACATCTATCTATCTCTCGCTTGCCTTTTCTATCTATCTGAATACATCTATCTCTCGTTTGCCTTTTCTATCTATCAGTATACATCTATCTCCCGTTTACCTTATCAATCTATATACATATATCTCCCGTTTGCCTTTTCTATCTATCTGTATACATCTATATATCTTCCATTTGCCTTTTCTATCTATCTGCATACATCTGTCTATCTCCCGTTTGCCTTTTCTCTCAATCTGTATACATCTATCTATCTCCCGGTTGCCTTTTATACCTATCTGTATACATATATCTCCCGTTTGCCTTTCAATCTATATACATCTATTTCCCGTTTGCCTTTTCTATCTATATATCTCTATCTCCTGTTTGCCTTACATATATCTTCCGTGTGCCTTGTCTAGTATATACATCTATATCTACACATCCATCTATTTGCCGTTTGCCTTATCTATACATCTATCTTCCGTTTGCCTTTTCTATCTATCTGTATACATCTATATCCCGTTGCCTTATCAATCTATATACATCTATCTCACGTTTGTATTTTCTATCTATCTGTATACATCTATCTATCACCCGTTTGGCTTTTCTCTCTATCTGTATACATCTATCTATCTATCTCCCGTTTGCATTTTCTATCTATCTGTATGCATCTATCTATCTCCCGTTTGCATTTTCTTTCTATCTGTATACATCTATCTACCTGCCGTTTGCCTTTTTTCTCTATCTGTACACATCTAGCTATCTCCCGTTTGTCTTTTCTACCAATCTCTATATATCTCTCTATCTCCCGTTTGCATTATCTATCTATATCGATCTATATCCCGTTGGTCTTATCTATCTATCTAGATCTATCTCCTGTTGGCCTTATCTATGTATATACATCTATCTCTGAACCTCCATAATTTCCCGTTTGCCTTTTCTATCTATCTATCTATCTATTTGTGTACATATACATATATATATATATATATATATATATATATATATATATACATATATATATATATCCCGTTTGCCTTTTCTATCTATCTATAATCTATCTTACGTTTGCCTTTTAAATCTATCTATATACATCTATCTTTCGCCGTTTGCTTTTTCTATCCATCTGTATACATCTATCTATCTCTTGTTGTCCTTTTCTATCTATATATATACATCTATCTATCTATCTATCTATCTCCAGTTAGCCTTTTCTATCTATCTGTATACATCTATCTCCCATTGCCTTATCAAGCTCTACCCATCTATCTCCGGTTTGCCTTTTCTATCTTTCTGTATACATCTATCCATCTGCCGTTTGTCTTTTCTATCTATCTGTATACATCTATCTACCTCCCGTTTGCCTTTCCTATCTATCTGTATACATCTATCTCCCTTTTGCCCTATCTATACACAGCTATCTCCCGTTTGCCTTATCTATGTATATAAATATATCCCTGCATATCCCTCTATTTCCCGTTTGGCTTATCTATCTATCTATCTATCTATCTGTATACATCTGTCTATCTCCCGTTTGCCTTTTCTCTCAATCTGTATACATCTATCTATCTCCTGTTCGCCTTTTCTATCTATCAGTATACATCTATCTCCCGTTTGCCTTATCAATCTATATACATCTATCTCCCGTTTGCCTTTTCTATCTATATGTATACATCTATCTATCTCCCGTTTGCCTTTCTATTTATCTGTATAGATCTATATATCTCCCATTTGCCTTTTCGATCTATCTGTATGCATCTATATCCCGTTGCCTTATCAATCTTTATAAATCTATCTCCCGTTTGCCTTTCTATCTATCTGTATACATCTGTCTATCTCCCGTTTGTATTTTCTGTCTATCTGTATGCATCTATCTATCTCCCGTTTGCATTTTCTTTCTATCTGTATACATCTAACTACCTGCCGTTTGCCCTTTTCTCTATCTGTACACATCTATCTATCTCCCGTTTGTCTTTTCTACCAATCTGTATACATCTATCTATCTCCCGTTTGCCTTATCTCTTTATATAGATCTATCTCCCGTTTGCCTTATCTATCAATATAGATCTCTCTCCTGTTTGCATTATCTATCTATATAGATCTATCTCCCGTTGGCCTTATCTATCTATATAGATCTATCTCCCGTTGGCCTTATCTATCTATATAGATCTATCTCCCGTTGGCCTTATCTATGTATATAAATCTATCTCTGTATACATCTATCTACCTCCCGTTTGCCTTTCCTATCTACCTGTATACATCTAACTATCTCCCGGTTGTCTTTTCTTCCTATCTGTATACATCTATCTTCCGTTTGCCTTTTCTATCTACCTTTATACATCTATCCTCTGTTTACCTTTTCTATCTATCTATATACATCTATCCTCCGTTTAGCTTTTGTATCTATCTATATGCATCTATCTCTTGTTTCGTTTTTCTATCTATCTATATACATCAATCTCCCGTTTTCCTTTTCTACCTATCTGTATACATCTATCTATATCCCGTTTGCCTTTTCTATCTATCTGTATAAATCTATCTTACGTTTGCCTTTTAAATTTATATGCATACATCTATCTTCCGTTTGCCTTTTCTATCTTTCTGTATACATCTATCCATCTGCCGTTTGCCTCTTCTATCTATCTATATACATCTATCTCCCGTTTGCCTTTTCTATCTATCCATCTATATACATCTATCTCCCGTTTGCCTTTTCTATCTATCCATCTATATACATCTATCTCCCGTTTGCCTTTTCTATCTATCCATCTATATACATCTATTTCCCGTTTACCTTTTCTATCTATCTATATACAACTATCTTTTTTTTTACACGGTGGTCACTACTTATCAAGGACCGGAAGCCACTCAGGGATAAGAGTTATTTCAAGTACATTACGTTAGTGTGGAGATTTGATGAAGTGTTTACTTAAGGGGCGGTTCATTAGGAATTTGTTAACGTTGGACTTGAAGACATCCAAGTTGTAGTCAGGTGGGAAGCAGGCAGACGGAACAGAGTTCCACAGGCGTGCAGTTCTAAGAAAGAAGCTTTGTTCATGGAATCTACGTTTTGATTTAGGCACAGATAAAGAGTGGGGAAAATTTTTCACAGTGGATTCAGCTAGACGGGTGTTTTTCGTGAAGGATTTGGCAGGGGGACCAGAGATTGGAGTTCAGACGAGCACCTGCCATGGAAATAACGTTAAAACAAGGATAGGCTCGCAACGTCTCTTCTGTGGGAGAGAGGTTGCAGGGTAGAGAAAAGGGCATCCCCCACTAAGCCACGAAGTCTATTTTGTACTGTGTCAAGGCAGGATAGGCTGTTTTTAGCAGCTCCTGTCCAGATATGGCAGCAGTATTCCATCCTTGGACGTACTTTGCTTTTATATAGACAGAGAATTGCATCAGTAGTGAGATATCTTCTGGAGCGGTAGAAGGGTCTCACCATCTTTCCAGCGATCTTGGCAACAGACTTGATGTACGTGTTCCATTTCAGATCAGGAGTAAAGGACAAACCCAGAAGCTTGTCAAAACATGGGGCTTCTCCTAGACGAGAGCCATCCATTTCAATTGATGCCAGATGGGGGATCAGAGCGTTGATGATGTAAGGATAGGAGTTTGGTTTTGGATGCATTAAAGGTAACCAGCCACGTCTTCGCCCACTGAACCATGCGCTCGAGATCAGAGGAGAGAGAATCAGTGAGAACTTTGTCATTTACAGCCTTTGATGTGTTGCCGTAGATGGTCGTGTCATCAGCATAGATGTCAACGAATGATTTAAGTATGGGTTTAGGGAGATCATTGATGTAGGTCAGGAAGAGAGTTGGGCCCAGGATTGACCCTTGAGGGACTCCAGCATTAATACTGCAGGCCTCTGATTTTTGTCCATCGACCACTACTCTTATGAGCCTATTAAAGAGAAATGATTTAATGATTGAGAAAACATTTCCAGTTATACCGTAGCTGGAAATCTTGTGAAGTAGGCTCTTATGCCATACCCTATCGAAGGCCTTTGATATGTCAAGAGCAATTGCCCTAGAAATGAAGTCTTTGTCAAGAGATTCACTAATCCTGTGAGATATAACCGTTAGCTCATTTGCCGTAGATCTTGCAGAACGGAAACCATATTGTGTGTCACTAAGAAGGTTATTTCTGCTGAGATGGTTGACTATTTCTCTATTTAATATGGATTCCAGCAACTTACTCATAATACACAGGAGACTTATTGGTATGTACTGAGAGGGAGATGACTTTTCACCTGAATTCTTAAATACAGGGCATACTGATAAGGTTTTCCAGGGAGTCGGAAAGCACTTCTCCTTAAGGCAATGCTTAAACAGTTTCGTAAGTATGGGAGGAAGTTCTAGTTGAAGCTTTTTTAACACTATAATTGGGATGCTGTCAGGGCCAGTTGCTTTACTGGAATCAAGGTTCTTGATTAGCTTGGCGACCTCATGCACAGATATTTGCATGTTAGCTAGCGTGTCTCTGTTATAGGAGGAAATATGGGGAGTTGATGGCCTTCATCGCATAGGGTAGAATTAGCTGCAAAGTTCTTGGCAAATAGTTTGGCATTATCTGATGCTGATGAGATGACCTCAGGTCCATTGATAATGGTTGGGATAGAACGCACACTTCTGTTCAGGATCCTATTTGTTATTTGCCAAAACTGGTGGGAGCCAAGCCGCTGATCAGCTATCTTGGATTTAACAGACTGGTCGTATAGCGCTCTTGCATTTTTTATTACTCTTTTATAGTGGTTGTTGGCGTTCCTGAAAGCAGCTTTAGTCTCAGTGCATCTATTACGTTGGTAGTTATGGAAAAACTGATTTCTGTGTGCGATAGCAGCAGCACATTCTGGGGAGAACCAGGGCTGGCTGTAAGGTTTTTGTTGGAATTTTTTAGATGGTATGAATCGGTCTATGCCTACAATTAACCATTCGATCCGATCTGATACTATAAAGGACATATCCTTTTTAAACATGGAATGCAGAGGTAAATCAGATATGAATGTACGGAAGCTATCCCAGTCAGCCATAGAGTATCGGAGTACGGTGGAGGTGTACGTCTGGGGACTTATTATATTTTATTTTTATCTTAACTGATACAACGGAGTGGTCGGAGGATCCTAGAGGAGAAAGAACGGAACATGAACATAGCTCAGGGGAACTTGAGAGAAAAGGGTCTTTAGTATCGGCCACACGGGTGGGTTCGTGAACAATCTGAGTGAGGTCATAAGCAATGGCAAAATCATGACAAAACCTCCCCTCATCGTCTGTCTTATTTGAATGGGTCAGCCATCCCATGTTATGGACGTTGAAGTCACCAGTGGTATAAGCAAGTGCAACTCGAAAGCACATATAGGGTAAATTAGTATCTTCTCTAGAGATATCCCTTCCACACGAGAAGCCATCTTTAATGTAGGCACATATTCCATGCCCATGGCGATCTTGGGGGTCAGATTTAGCTGTTATGTTAGAGTATCCGTTAATTATGAACTCATCTAGGGAAGTGGTCGGCCCTATTCCAGTTTCGCTTAGAAAGAATATGTCCGGTTTCGTCTCCTGTAATTGTTTTTCAACCTCTGGAAGGTTGGAACGTAGACCCCTGATGTTGGAGAAAGTGACCTGGTAGTAGGGGTCTACGTTTGAGATGGGGTTCTAGGTTTATTCGAGTTTTTTTTCTGGAGATATTTCATGTTGAGGTTTTGGGATTTGTGTAACAGGTCGGCATACTTGGTTAGAGCAGGATAGAGAGGGAAAGTAAGAGAGAAAAAGGCAGGAATTTTTTTTTGTAGCACATGAAAAAGTAAAGCTGTAACAATTACCCACTAGTATGGCATCGAGAGGCCCCACGAGAGACTACTGCATTGTCCAGAATCCATTCACCAAATGGCAATACAGCAGTCTCAGTACTTTACGCCTGTTGATAGGACAGCCTCCTTAGTGGTTAATCCAAGGTTCGGGTCCCTGACTATCAGGCGGATAACGTCAGCCCAGACAAAACGTTTACCTCCAGCACCGTTACTAGTGACATGGCCACAAGGATAGACATAGAGATAGAAAATTTCCGACATCTCAGACTACTGTTCACCAAGTACTACCGACCTTTAAAGCAGCTTTTTCTTCACCCTTTGTCAGAAAAATCACTCATTTGAATGATGACTGAGGGACAAAAAAGGAGAAGCGAGAGTTACTGGAGCTGCCAATAACACATCCACTGTATTATCTACTCTCCATTTAAAAAAAAACGGGGAGGAGGAGAATGGATACAAGGGACTTATTAATATCTAAGTAGTAAAGTCCGGTGCTAAATTATCAATTCAGGACACTTTTGATGATAATATCCCCTTCCATATTAATGGGTAGATGTTTTTGGCGTTATCTATCTCGAGTTTTAATCATTGGAGCTTCACCTTATAGTTAAAATCCAATAATTAACTTTTATCAATTTGTGAAGTCGGCTTAATATTAACTTACATTTGAGTTTAGATAATTATTCAAGGTTTTAATTTAGGAGGTTCGTTTTCATAGGTGACTTTTTCTTTGCTAATGTCACTGTATTATATTTTGAATATGATTGAAAATAAGACTAACTATATTAGATGGTTTGATTGGCTAGCCAGGAAGCAAGCATTTTCAATATAAGCAAGCTTGCAGTAATAGTATATATTAAGTATATTACTTAAATAAAGTCCTAACTTTATCTACTGTAATAGAGAAAATAATTCCCGGCATTTTTTTTTTATCGCTAGTTTATTTTGTAACATGGGTGAGCAGTGTTGTCCTGTTTCAATAGAAGCCGCGAAGGGGGGGGGTACGAATCTTATCTTAAAAGTTTGTCAAAACATGAAAAGTAGAGACAAATAAATACATATACATAAATAAAACAAGAAAAACAAGTTTAAACAAGGTAACATGAAAAATATTTGGTTTGTTAGGATGAATTTTAAAATACTTAACGTCTGTTTGCCATAATGGTTCGGCGTCCGTTTTTTTTTTTTTTTGCCAACTGTCATATTGTCGTGTCTTTCTAAAGCGGAAGAAGATTTCTATTTCCGGATAACTTGTGCATGCGTGCCTATCTATTTATAGAATAAAAGTCGTTACGTTCAAATGTGTAAATATATTAAATTTACATTTTTTTTTAAATAAAGTCCTAACTTTATCTACTGTAATAGAGAAAATAATTCCAGGCATTTTTTTTATCGGTAGTTTACTTTATAGCATATCTATCTCCCGTTTACCTTTTCTACCTATCTATCTATCTATATACATCTATCTCCCGTTTACCTTTTTTATCTATCCATATACATCTATCTCCCGTTTACCTTTTCTATCTATCCATATACATCTATCTCCCGTTTTCCTTTCTATCCATCTATATACATCTATTTCCCGTTTGACTTTTCTATCTATCTATATACATCTATTTCCCGTTTGACTTTTCTCTCCGTCTATATGCATAGATCTTCCGTTTGTCTTTTCTATCTATCTATCTATCTATATGCATCTATCGATATATCTACATCTATCTCCTGTTTGCCTTATCTATCTATCTATCTATCTATCTATCTATCTATCTATCTACATACATCTCTCTAAATAGGTAGACATATAAAACGCGATGTTCTAAACTTATGTCAATAACTGAGTTCTGTAGTATAGGACATTTTTCTTATTCTCTGCCCTTTTTGGGTATTTGATTTAAAAATGGACACAAAAAGAGAATTAACTCTCACGTTCGTGAACACAGGTGTGCTCTGTTTGGTTCCACACTGTATTGTTCTTGCAGTGCATTGGATAGAGTTTTCCATTGTTGCATTGGTAGAACATGGTCGGATCATTCGGATCTGGAGCATACGACCCTTTGGCGCATTTCGTGCAGTTTGGTTTTGTCACATTCACGATGCAAGTGTTGTTTGTGTCGAAGAAATCTGCGAAAGAAAGAAGCGAAATATTTTTTAAATAAAAAACAAAACGCAACTAATCGAAGGTTGTTAGACTTGGGAACTTGAATTTGGCAGAAAGATCCACTGCTTTTTCAGAATGTTTTAAGTGTGATTTTTGCATTCATAAGGGGATAGGTTTCACTACGGGATGAGATTTTAATTGCAATTGTTCCAAAAGTTATCTTGAACATTTCAACTCTGTAATTGCTGCCAAATGTTTGCGATTAGTTTTGTTCTCACATTTAAACCAATGTAAGTGTAAAAAGAGTATAATCCCGTTAGTTTTAAAACTGGTGGTCATCTGGAAATACCAGGTGCTGTATGTGCTCTCAGCTTCTCTTGGCAGTTTCCAGTCATCCTGGACTTCTTCTTGCTATTGCAAGTGCTGAGTTAGAGGTGTGATAAGGATTGCACAACCTTTGATTTACAATGACATTGTGCATACGACATAATCACGTTGACAAACCGGTTCTTGCAAGATCACCAAAGTTAAGCAATGATAATCCTGGCCAGTACCAGATGGGTAACCACTTGGAGAGATTAGACACTGTATGTACCGGGCCAAGAAATTTCCAGGTTGGTATCTGGAGGCGCATTAATTTACTGGGAGAAATGCACCCCTAACCTTAGTTACGACATGCATCTAGGAGAAGGTAACTCTGATGCCATCGGCAACAGGATGTTGGATGGCTATGGAGGAGGATGAATCTCCAGCAGATCAACCGTTCTATTGTATCAAGAGTTACGTTTTTTTAATTTTTATTTTTTATTAATTTGAAGAGGATGGTGTAGTTGGTTTTGAAGTATGGTGCGCAGTGTGAAAGGGCTCTGTTTAAAGATTATGGTGAAACAGACTTTTGGAAAAACGCTCTTAGATACAACCCAAGGTGAAAAGTGGATAATATTGAAAGATTGTAATAATTTTCAGGAAATAGTTTAATAACCATACGGAGCTATTCGATTGTAAAGCTGATGTTTCTAGCATAAACACACATCCCCCGAATTATTACACACTTTTTTTCTTTTTCATCCTCCTGAAAATGAGGTATATCTCGAAAATTTGAGAACTTAATACCATAATACAATCCCTAGTTCGACACGTTATATAGGTAAATAACTATTTCAAAATCATATTAAAATCTTTAAATATTATCCTCCTTTTTACTGTTTCGTACTCAAGTTTTTTTTAATATAAAATAAATATTTTTCAGATTATAGATCACTAACCAGTCAGGACATGGTCAAGTTGTTGAACAAAAAAGATTTATCTGATTGACAAGAAAGTTCTTGCGATTTTTAACTTTTAAATTTAAATGAACATATCTCGGCTCAAACAAAAGTTATTAATTGAAATAAGCACCATCAAAATCAACACACATTTGCCAACGCAAAACAAGTGTATTTATGTCAGTAATGTAAAAATCTTGCGTTCTGGTGGAGATGAAGTCGCTGAAGGCATTTTTGATATCGTTTAGGTCTTTGAAGCATTTCTTATGCAGAAAGTTGTTAAAAAAGTGGTAGGTAAGGTTTGAAGAGTATGGTCGTTGAGGCAGTTTCGTAGACCAATTCGTTTAACTTCTGCAAGGTTGGTTTAACAACGTGTAGTCGAGCATTGCCATGGAGAATTGGGCCTTTTCTGTTGACTAATGCTGGATGTTGATTGGCTTTGACTTAAGTTTCATTTGTTGACAGTACTTCTCTGTTGTAATGGTTTTGCCTACATTAAAAAAACAAACAAAAAAAATAATAGATGAGACCAGTCGCAGACCACCAAACAGTCAGCATGGTTTTCTTTTGGTGCAACTCTAGCTTCGGTATGTATCATCGAGCTTCGTCGGCGTCTAACCACCGAGCTGAGCGTCGCTGGGTGTCATAAAGAACCCACTTTTCTTCGCAAGTCACAATCCAGTCGAAAAACGGGTTGTTCTTGTTGCATAAAAAGAGAAGATGACCCTTATAACGGCATTTCTTTTGGTTGTCATCCAATTCATGAGGCACTCATTTATCGTTTTTTCCCTCAATCTCTCAGGTGGTGTAAATCGTCGTATACATTACATCTAATTCAGAAACAAGTTCTCAAACAGTTTTGCGTAGATTGTTGTCAACATTCGGTGACCGACTACTACACTCATCATCTTCAAAGTTCTCGTCACCGCTACAAAATTTCTTAAACCACCATTGTGCCGTGCGTTCAGTAGTGGTTCCTGTGCCAAACGCTTTGTTGATATCGCGAGCTGTTTCAGCAGTTCTTCGAGCTAGCTTGAATTGAAATAAGAAAATTGTGTGAATTTGCTTTTTTCCGTCTTGTATTCAACGTTCTGAAAAGAAAACATAATTGTTTTCAAACGATTGTAATTTAAACGATTAGATAGAGTTGAAAACATTCTTTAAAATGATATATAAAGATATTATAACGAAAACTTATTTGAAAATACATCATTTGAAATCAAAATAAAAAATTCTGCAAGAATCTTCTTGTCGACCTAATATATAGTTAACAAGAATCGTATTAACCAAAGTTTGGTTTTTTAGTTAGGTCAGCATTTTAGTTAGGTCAGCAAGAGGCCAAGATATAAAAAAACTAGTAAAAGGGACAATTTGGCAGCGCAACTCAACCAGACATGCATCTGAAAATAAAGACATTTAATTGGAAATAGAAATTGTTTTTGTGTTACTGCTTGCATGGAAGTTAACGATCTTCTTTCACCGTGTTTCAAGTCAAGTACCAACCGCTGGAGAACCAATCAGACCAATGAACTCAAATATGTCTCTTTGTCTGTATGCCACGCATGCACGAGTTTATTGATGTCAGCAATCGCAGGTTCGAACTGAGATTAGAGAACGACTATTGTGTATTTATGTCACGTGAACTGTCTCTCGTTTTATAAGTACACTAGCAGGGTGTAGGTGTGTGTTCAGCAAAAAAAAAAAAAAAAAAAGTGGTAGTAGGCAAGCTCGAACCCGTACCGCGAAGGAGGAAAAGAACGTGAAAAAAAAAGAGTTGGTAATTAAAAGACGAAATAAATTTTTTTTAAACAGATAGAGAAAGGTGGGATGCCTTCGCTTCGATCAGTTTCGCTTTATTTATACGAAAAAGATAAACAAACATTGGAAACTAGGAGTTTTTTAAAAGTCGAGCAAAATAACGATATTACGATCTAGGAAGTGTAAGGATATTTCTCCATAAATGTAACCGACACGAGAAGGTCGACGAAAAATGCCTTTCACGGACATACACGAACGCGAGCGCCAATTTTGCCTTTTATATAATAGACTAGCCTGGGGGCCGGCGTTGCCCGAATGTTGGGAGGTGTATGTTGAGAAAAAAAAAAAAAAAGTGGTAGCAGGCAGGCAGGCTCACACTCATACCGTGAAGGAGAGAAAGAACGTGAAAAAAAAACGTGACGTCTTTGCTGTTTTGTCCATCTCCAAACTGGAAGTGACGAATGTTTAAATTAAGGCTAGTTAATCGAAAAGAGGGGTTGACTTTAAAAAATATCGGTGAAGAAAGCGACCCCTCTCTGTAGAAAAGTGTCCAATTGAGAGTGAAGGAATTAATGTTTTTAGCCAATTTTTTTATATTTGTCATCTGAAGGGTCGAGCTTCAAAACGATACCAATCTCATGAAAATCCGTCGCCTCTGTCGAAAGTTTTAGGCAGACATACATACAGACAGAGAGACAGACAGATAGGTGAGATTTATATTATAGACTAGCCTGGGTGCCCGCGTTGCCCGGGTGTTTCAAAGTGTGTGTTGGGCCAAAAAAACGTTGTAGTAGGTAGGGATGCTCGAATCCGTGACACGAAGGCAGAAAAGAAAGTGGAGGTGTGTAATGGTGTTGGTTTAGGAAAAAACAAAAAGAAACGGAAAATTGCGAACGCAAAAAAAAAATAAAAAAATAAAAACTAGTAGTAAGCAGGCTCGAACCCGTAACGCACCAGAGGAAAAAGAGGTGGAAAAAAAAACTGTCTTACCGATGTACTACCGTGGTTGTGTCGTCATGGGCGGTCGAAATAACGCCTTTTATGCGACATCGTGGGCGCGAGGGTTGATTGACCCGCAAAAAATGTCAACGAAAAAACCGACCCTCCCTGTAAAAAACTGTTCAGTTGAGGGGGAAGGAATTAATGTTTTTTGCCAATTTTTCAATATTTGTCGTCCGAACGGTTGAGCATCAAAACGATTCCGATCTCGTGAAAATCCCTCGCTTCTGTCGAAAGTTTAGGCATACATACAAACATACATTGGAATAGAGAGGTGAGATTTATATTATAATGGTCGTTCACACACACATGCCATCCTGACGTTATCGAACTGTTTATATTATTATACATACGTTTTGTGGACTGAAGTTAGCAACCTGTTTGAAGGAACTGTTTCATGATGAAAGTTTTATTGTATGTGTTAAACCCCCATCCATGCAGTTGCACACACATCACCAAGATGACACAGCGAGAAAAATATACATTGACGGTAAAATACTGTATATACATTCGTATGTAACATACGCATCATATTTTGTGCGTATGTTTCAAAGAAACGCTGTATGGTCGGAGATATACACACTGCAACAATTGAATCAAAATTATTTAATAAAATGTATGGCGACTATTTGGGGTACTTTAAATCGAATATTTATAAAAGAAAAAATGTAGTAATATAAATGTTACACATTTACACATGTGTTAACATGTACACACTGGGGGCTCAACACGTTGTAGACTCCGTCGCAAAGGAGACCAAAACAAGGAATAACTTTATTCACATTTTTACATAAAACAACATTTATTTCTAGGTAATTTTCCGAATAAAATGTGACTGTGATCCTTTCCAACATGATCCTTGACTTGTCCTCTCGAACGTGATCTCTAGTTTGTGCACATATTCTTTTTTTATATATATCTTTTCCCTTTCTTCCTCGCCGTAACATCACTTTGCACACAGTTTGGTATTTGCATACAGCCGTCATACATGTCTCGGCGCTGTGTTACACAAATATAGACGAAATGCATGAAGAAGACCAGACCTAAAACTAAACGAAAATGTAATAAACAGAACGTCTTTCCTAGAACTGTAAGTCTGTGGAACACAATACCGTAAGGTTGCTTTCCAACTGACTATAACATGATCGTTTACCCATCTAATGTAAATAAGTTCTTATTGAGCCGTTCTCTTAAATAAATAAATCCTATGTAAGTTCCACCATTACTGATCATCACGGTGTTGTTTCACTGTCTATTGGGCACGGCCAAAATGTAAAGGAGGAAGTATTTTTTGACAGTCTCTTTTTAAAAATCTACCAAAAATCAAGTAATAATCCAATCCATACAAAATTTTCACCGATTATTAAGTGAAGAATGACCTTTATAACGGTGTATTTTTTTCATAATCGATATTTATATATATACATTTTGCCTACAAAAACAAATTTCTTTGTTTATGGGTACAAATATGCTAAAAGTAATCTACCGAAACTGAACAAAATATATTGTATTGTGGGGAGAGTGAGGATTGTAAATAAAACAAACAAAAACTGTTCACTGATCAAATTTTAAGGTTGAAAATCCGATTTTTAAATGTGTATGATTTTTCATTTTTAGTGTTTTGAAGTGTGAAATTCGTTGAATCAGTAACATTAACTAACCACGTGGGGGCGCAGAAATACCTGGATTAGGATCTAGGCGTGGAGAAAACCCTCTCAGTGCTGACGAACCCAGTAGATCTTCCTGGATCATCCGTCTAGGAGAAGGAAAACTCTGAAACTAAACCAAAGAGGAGGAAGGCCTCTTCATTCTTGGATGACAACCTTCCTAGAGCTGGTGACTCAAACAAATTACTGGTTTGCAAACCTAAACTGCTTAAGGAGTAGATAGGCTCTGTCTATCGCCCGGCTTCCATACTCCTCCTTTGCCTATTAGTCAGGTGCAGAGATGCTATCACAGTGATTCGACAAACGCTCAGTGGTAGATCTTGTTTCTTGTCTAGGGCAATGAACGCCATTTTCCCCACTCCCGACACATCCCACCCCTCAAAACTGGGCACTTGGGAGTGCTTGAGTACCACATATGCCTGTGCAATTAGATTGGGTTGACCTTCTTCTGATGAGGGTACGGGATTGGCAGTTCCTGGCTGCTGTTTCCGACTGGTAGTACAGGTGCCCTAACTCTTTGGTAGCACTTAGAGCGGCTGCTCCATCAACAATTGTATAATATCGGGATGTTTGTAGTGCCATGTCGCGCATGGAAAGGGACCCTGCACTGATCCCTGGTGGGCTTTCCTGAGGCCACAATGCTAGTTGAAGAAAGGTCAGCTGATAGTCTACTTGTGTTGCATGTCTGATACTCTGCATAACCTCTTGTTCAGCTCCCCCTTACCTAAACTGAAACTCTTTGAAAAATATGATGACAGTACAATCTAAAACTAAGCTTAAACCAGGCTTAGGGTCAAACAAATCCAACTTGCCTCCTCTCTTGAGGCTTGCATTCACGAACATCCGTGGGCTAAGAACTAATTTAGCTGATGTTGAAGCATTTCTCCTAACAAATACCCCGGATATCTTAGCACTAAGTGAGACTAACCTACACTCCTCCATCCCCTCTAACTACTTTAACATGCCTGGATATCTCCCACTCTGCCGTACAGACTCTGACAGACATATGCACGGACTTGGAGTTTACATTTGTAATACCCTTCCCTTCACTATAGAAACAAACCTAGAATCGGACGATCAAGCCTTTATGTGCTTTAGACTAAACATACAACATAATATTAGCTACTTTTATTTTCTCTACTGCTCTCCCTCGACCCAGGACTGCACCATAATAAACAAAGTCTCCGACAGTATAGACACAGCACTCTCCCTCGATACTAGCACACAAGTACATGTATTTGGTGACTTTAATGTCCACCAAAAAAACTAGCTTGGATTCTCTACTTACACAGACACAGCGGACAGCACAACACATAGCTTCTCTATATCTCACTCCCTATCACAAATGGCTACATTTCCAACCCGTTTTCCTGGCCAGCAAGAACAACACGCATCACTTCTCTAGATCTGTTTCTGACCACAGTTCCCGATGATTGTATAACGAATGCCAACAGCCCACTTGGGAACGCTGATCATGCAGTGATAATGGTTGAAATCACCCTAAACTCTAGAGCCAAAACTGAAAAGCCAGTGCTCAAAACAACGAGATATTATAAAAAGGCTGACTGGGAAGCCATCAGAGATCTTATCAGAGATGCCCCATGGGAAAATATTTTTCTCTTCCTGCTGAATAGTGCGCAAATGAGACCACTGAATGGTTCAAAACAGCAATTGAAGCACATGTACCCATGCGGAAATTTTATAGCAAGCCCCACTCTCCCCAATGGTTTACTTCGACTTGCACAACTGCCATTCTCAAAGGCAGAATGTATACCGAAGAGCTAACCGACATAAGTCCAGTTTTTTGTTTTGTTTTTTTTATTACATTTTCACCCCAAACAAGGCACATTGCCACTTTGTTGTAGGGGGCTACTATCAGAGATATAGGCATCGGGGGTACTGTGTAGGGAGTTGGGCAGCAAGCTGTCGGTTCACGTTACACTTGAATTTCTGCATGTCAGTACAGTTGGAGAAGCAGAGACCCGGAAGGGAATTCTAAAGTCTAGCTGTCCTGGGGAAAAAAACTACTGGAGTAGAAGTCTCTCTTAAATCTAAGGATCTCTACTGTGTAGTGGTGGGATTTAGCTGCTTGTCGGGTTTGTCGGGGGGGGGAGGTATGTACGTCGAGGGGGCACAAGTGCTTGCAGTTCGTAGAACAGGCAGAGGGATGCAACATTTCGTCAATGGGACAGAGGCTGAAGTTTAGATGCCAGTTCAGAACCTATCAGATTGGCGACTCTCTTTTGAACCTTATCTAGGAGCAAGAGACTAGTGGCAGATGCACCAGCCCAAATATGACAACAATACCCATACATGGGCGAATGGTGGCCTTATAGAGTTATAGGATACTTTCGGGTGTTAGTATCTTTCTAGCACGGTAGATCCTCTAGTGTTTCTGCCATTTCTTTAGATATATGTTCATTTGTTTTCCTGTCGTGTCTGTTATAGAGCGTGTCGTCAGGAAGGTCATTTGTGAATATTAGGAATAACAGAGGTCCAAGGATAGACCCCTGAGGCACTCCCGCATTTATATCATATTGTTTAGATGTACGACCGTCGAGGACAACCTGGATTTTTCTCTTATCTAAGAAGGATTTAATTATGTTATGTATTCTTCCAGTGATACCATATGATCTGATTTTCCTGAGAAGACCTTCATGCCATACCCTGTCAAAAGCCTTAGATATATCTAGAGCTACCGCTCTACCCTCCTCTGCTTTGTCCAGTGACTGGTATATACGTTCTAAGATTACAGTTAGGATGTCTGCTGTTGAACGGGCTTGTCTAAATCCATATTGTTGGTCAGTCAGAAGTTTAGCATCTGTAAGGTGATGGACTAGAGCTTGGTTAATTATGGTCTCAAATATTTTGGTGAAAAGTGGGAGGAGGCTGATGGGGCGATAATTCGTTAGTTCTTTCACCAGAATTCTTGAATACTGGTCCCACAGAAGCAGTTTCCCAGCAGGCAGGAAAGCAAGATTCATTAAGGTGTAAAGTTTGGAGAGAATTGGAGCTACCTTGGCTGAGCACTTTTTTAATTTAATGGAAAATCTACACCAGTGTAGTAAATCATGGACAACCAACAATCACTGAAATGTTGCATCCCTCTGCCTGTTCTACAAGTACTTTAACGGTGAATGCTCTGACGAACTGCAAGCACTTGTGCCCCCACGACGTAAACACCCTCGACAAACCCAACAGGCAGCTAAATCCCACCCACACAGTAGAGATCCCTAGATATAAAAGATTTTTCTACTCCAGTAGTTTCTTCCCCAGAACCGCTAGACTTTGGAATTCCCTTCCGGGTCCCTGCTTCTCCAACTGTACTGACGTGCAGAAGTTCAAGTGTAACGTGAATCGACATCTTGCTGCCCAAATCCCTACATAGTACCCCAGTAGTTGTTGCCCCTTATAGTAGCCCCCTACACCAAAGTGGCAATGTGCCTTCTTTGGGGTGAAAATGTAATAATAAAAAAAAAAGAAGATAATTGTTATTGTCTTTCAGATTAGCAAAAAAAATTATATATTTTCATTATTTTTACGAAAAACACTACTTTTAAATCTTTGAAAAATAAATTAATAATTTTCTTTTAGTAAGCCCAATATTACCAATATACTATTATATAGGAAATGCTTCGAAGAATCAATACCAAAAAAGATAAAATCGATAAAGAACTGCGAATTTTCCTAAAAAAAATGTTAATTTATTTCAGCAATTTGTTGTTACATATTATTTTTTTCATCTACGGAAGACCATACGGCCTAAAAACAGTTGTTCTGTATTTACAAACAGTTGTTACCTCCACCTTTTCAAAATTACGTCCAAATCTGCCGCTGATGATGTTATCACTTAGTTAAGAGTGTGAGGACTTACATCTACCAACCATACTATATCGTCCAGAAACACTTCGTTCTGATGGCAAGACAGGGTCAAGACGACCAAGCGTGGTACTAGATGGAGGTGTTGTCTCAAACAAAAAAAGAAATGAAAAACATTAAACGCCTATTCTTCACTTAATCGTCAAAACAAATGTTAGGACTAAATGAAATTTTGTCTTGTAAAGCCTACCATAGTTTCTTTAAAAGTAACGTTTAAGTTTGGATTTTTAAATTTCGGCACGCGACATCTACCTATTGAGATAAAAGTTCAAATTATTTGAAATTCATGTACTTATGTTACAATATTTTTACATATTCTCATAGCAAATTGTCCTAAATCTTATTCAGACAAAAAAATAAAGAAATTGATTCAAAAACGTTTTAAAAATATTTAATTGTGTTATCCATTAAGACAAAAATTGCGGTGAATGGTGTTTTTTTTTTTTTTTTTTTTAATTTAAAATTTAAAACAGTCGAAAAAGTTTTATATTATTCTGCTTTTCAGGTGATAAAATTCAGGCTTTTATCTTTCTGGAAAAAAAAAACAAGTTGCTTAAGAATAACGGATTTTAATAGATTTTTAATTTATTAAAAAAAAAAACCCCACTTGTTTATTTTTTTTCATTTTTTTTTTCATTTTTTGGCCGTGCCTACTGTCTACCTAACCTTAATATTTATCCTTAAGTGGCCTCTGTGTCTTTATAACCGGTGACTCCAAGTAAATAAAAATAGATTAAAAAAATGGAAAAGTGAAGAGCGAAATTAATAATAGAAAATCTGGCAGCATTCATCCTAAGTGAATTGAACCAGCTTCCTCCAAAGGAGGAAGTATCAGGGGAATATTAAATTCACAAACAGTGTCCTGTCGCATATATATTTTGGCCAGGAGAGATGATGTTAGTTTTTTGCAATTCCTGCAGGGAGGCGTCAACTTCCTCCTACATACAGAGCCTGGTATTCCCAAAAGGTCACCCAGCTGATACTGATCAGGCTCAACGTTGCTTAATGAGAACTGATATGTCAACCTGATTATACAGTAAGAGCGAAATTAAAAGAAAGAATAATAAGAAAGGGCTTTACGGTTTTAGTTTATAAAGGAACATGTTAGAAAATATATATTTAGAAAAATAACAAATTAAATCTAAATCCTTTTATGTTTAGTACGTGAAAAGGGAAATAAGTCCCATTTCAACTTTGTAGCATTTGAAAAATAAAAATAGACAAAACATAATTTGCAATATTGGCAAAATAAGAAAAAAACAACATATCTGCAAAAATCAAACAAAGCAAAACTTATACCGATTGAAATCTAAGGCAAAACAATCGCAAACATTTAACAATCCTTACGATAACCGTTTGGAATTATAAAATCGCTTTGGACGTAAGAGAGGCAACTCGACAATATTTTCATTTTTTTTGTACAAGTTGCTTGCCTTTCATCATTTTTTTTTTTTTTTTTTTTCCACATCAAACAAGGCATATTGCTACTATTTGAGATCGTGTCTAATAGTAACCTCCGGGAATTGATCAACAAGATGTCCATATTGCATTCAAACATGTGCAGATTAGTACAATTAATGAAGCAGAAAAAAAAAAGAAGGGAATTTCAAAGTCTAGCAGTCCGAGGGAACTCGGATATAAGGCTTAGTAATTTGGGTAAAGTTGCCAATGTGGACCAACTAAACACTAAATATTAGGTACGTGCAATATGAATAACCGATGCTCAAAATGTATAAACATTTTGACCCTTCCCTTTACTGAAAAATTCTCCAAAAATATCAGGAAATTAATCAATTTTAATTTAATGTATTATTTTGTTTTAACAAAAAAAAAAAAACTTTACTAAAGTTATAGTTTTCAGTAGTAAAAAAAAAAAAAAAAATGAATTTATTTTTGCTTTTTATGAAAATAAAGCATCGTAAATTGTAACAATGAAAAACAGATTTTTTTTTTTCAGAAACTTACGAAAAAAAAACCCCCTAAAGTCTGCTTTAGTGAATTCGATGTAACTCGAAGAAAACATAATTTCTCGAACTACGGATATTATCATTGAATTAAGCATTGTTTATTTAATATTTTCACGCAAAAAAATTATAATTGCAAAAAATATTTCTACTTTTTTTTTTTTTTTTTTTTTTTTAGATATTTAACGTAATTTTTATTTTCCTTGCTTGCATGAACGTCAAACTTTTGGTGTAACATAATTTTTATATCATCTTGAAAAATAGCCTTTTTTTAAATTTAAAAGCAGGAACAGAGTAAAATAATTAAATTTTTAAAAATGGTAAAAATTATACAAGCGGCCACGATAGGAATGTGGCTGGGGGGGGGGGAGAAAACCAGCACTCCTTTCCTCCCTCTAACTACCTGACATCATTTTTAGACAGCCTTTATACTTTCTGACATTTGGAGCTTCCGTAGAATCATCGCTTACATACTTCATTCATTTACGCTTAAATGAAGCTAGAATCACTTGTTTTGGGGGACTAATTAAGCGGCGGGGGGGGGGGGGTTATGTACAAACAAAGTGTTGTTTTTTATTATTTTTTTTTTTTATTCTTCTTCTTCTTCTTCTTCTTCTTCAGTTCAATATCTTAGGACTTTACTAATTATCTTTGAAATAGACCCAGAAAACTAATATTTATTTTTCAAAAGATTTTTACAATGAATTTATTTAATAATTTATTTATTGGCAGATTATTATCCTCATCTTTTTTGTTATTTCACAACGTTTTGGCCAACTTCTTTTGTCAGGTGGTAACCTCAACAGGATAAGAACTCTGAATCTTCTAACTGCATCCTCAACAATTACTGCCTTCCGTAGTTGTTGTCGCACCACGTTTTTGGACAAGTAAGCCTCTGAGTAGGATTGAATCCGCTATCTTCAGACAATGCTCACTTGGAACCGTAGAGATTCAACGTCTCTATCCACTGTGCCATAGACCCGTTTTTTTTTTTTTTTGCTGTTGTTTTTTTTTTTTTTTTTGTTTTTTTTTTCTTGCAACGTCTAGTAACTGGGAGTCGGTTGTTTTAAACTTTAACTCAAAATGAATAAAACTCATGCATGGAAACACAGAGACCTGTTCGCTGTTTTAAAGGCTTTATTGGGAAGAGAAATTCGGTCACAAAGGGAAGAGACTAAAAATTCCTCCCTTTTTAAATGATAAGCTAAAATTTTATTCTTACTTAGTTAATGTAGGAAGCTGAAATTCGTGTGTTTGGAATGTCAAGGTTTTGGACGTGGCTTAACAGTTTAAGGTTGTTAAAACGTGTGATGTTTTGTAAACAAAAAAAGGAATGGAAGAACCGATACCGTGGTAATGTATTAAGCAAGTAAAAAGGCTTAAAATATCAAAGGAACACATATAGTCCATATGAGAATAATTTTGTATAACATTCGAAAATGTAAATTATTCTTTAATAATCTATTAAATGTAAATCTTTATAGCTTTTCAAAACTGATTCCACAACAGTGATGAACCATTTGGCTATGTCATATTAAGAGGATCCTATCATAGACCCTCGTCCATGTTAAACCCATATTATCTGATAGGCTCCTGCTCATTCTTTGTAAGTCTCACTCGCCCTATTATTTGAAGATTCTAGAAACCATTTACATTAAATTTTTAAGACCTTCTCTTCGCAAACAAAAAGAAAATCTCCTTGGACTTGTGTTTTTTTTTTATTCCCACTACCCCCCCCCTTTCCTTCGCTATGATCTCCATTCCACCATATTTTTTTTTTCTTAATCATAATAATAATCGTTGAGCAAAATTCAAAATCGGTTAACTAGCCCTTTTCATCTTTTTATTTCATTATGTTTAAAGATAAATTAGTCTGTACATAGTCATATTATAGTTTCGTACCAAAGATATATAAGGTTAGTAGGAGAGAACCCTAATAGAGTGCTCAATTATTAAGAAAAAATAAGAGTATAATATTTATTTATTTTATATATTACAGAAGATAAAAGCAACATCGGTACCACCGGTTTCATATCCAAACAAAGGGGGCCTATAATTGGTCTGCTTTACCAGACTTTCTTCAGCCTCTGTTTGTCTGCTTCTCACTTGTTTAGATTTGAAACCGACCATACCGATGTTATTTTTTTTATCTTCTGTAATATATATATATATATATATATATATATATATAGTAGTCATCCGCAGAAACTGTTTCGCTGTATCACAACACTTCAGTGTGGCTAGACTAGCACCCATCCTTAACCAGAGTTCGGACCTACACCTATCAAATTGAAAGTCAGCAGTTCTACTCTCTGGCCCATCGAATCAGTGCCCCACAAATGATCTCAAATGTCTACTAATTTAAATATTTACATTTGCTTAATTTGTTTATTCATTTACAAACAAAAATATTTACATTTATTTATTTACAAACAAAAATATTTACATTTATTTATTTACAAACAAAAATATTTACATTTATTCATTTACAAACAAAAATATTTACATTTATTCATTTACAAACAAAAATATTTACATTTATTTATTTACAAACAAAAATATTTACATTTATTTATTTACAAACAAAAAGGCTTTGACTTCAAGCAATCAGTGGATAAAATCATTTTTATTTTTAAAAAATTTTTCCAAGTAATCGGTAATTGAATCAGAATCAGAAAAATACTGGAATCGTCCCATCCCTAGTAAAAATATACGTAATGTTTTGTTTTTTTTGTTTTTTTAGTTGGCTTGAAGTAAATCTGGAAAGTTAAACTATTTTTTGACTTATTAGAATGTACGGGAAATGTGCTGCAAGGGGAGAAATGGTTTGAAAATATAATGGCTGTGTATAATAGGGAGTTTTATAGACAGTATTAAATCTGATAACCTCAGAAAGATTAAATCTGAGCAGTATAGGCAGATGTGTGCAGGAAAGTGGACTTCGATGGTATGGTCACATTGAAAGAATGGATGAGCATTCTTGGGTCAGTAGATGTAGAACACGTTAGGGAGCAATTCCAATCGGGATTTTTATCCTCAAGCCCCCCAAATCAAAAGATTAGACCATTCCTGTAATGACCTGGTCCCTGTTGACTGCAGTGTAATGCTGCTCCTGTGTAGTAAAACCCTCCCAGACTTTGCCTTCTCTTTTTGAGCAGGTATTAGTTTCAGGTTAATCTCCCATTGCAAAACTCATTAATGTTCTGCAAGACAAGGAACAAAAACGATAAAATCCACTATAAAACAACTTTCTACAAAATAACTGGATGCAACATGAATACCATTTCCCAAATAACTGGATTCGGCATCAAATAACCAGAAAAGGGTTGATATGCCGTAAAACAATCAAACTAAACCAAATTAAACTTCCATAGAATGTACTCCAATGAACTTAATGCACTTGTACTCTCTCAATGAAAATACCCCCGACCAACCCAACAAGCAGCAAAATCAGCGTAGAGCCCCAAAGCTGCAAGAAAGTTTTCTACTCTAATAGCTTTTTCCTCAAGCCGTTTGCCTCTGGAATTCCCTTCCTGCTCGATGCAGAAATTTAAATGTAATGTGAACAAACATCTTGCTGCACAACTCCCCACTTATAATGCCCTTTATAAATTGGGTCCTAATTCACAGAAGCCGCTTACATCTTGGTGGTGATATGCTTCGTCTAAAGGGTTTTAAAAATATATAATGTGCTGGTGGTTCCTATTTACAATGCCTCCCCACGGGACAGAGTTTGATAGACACCAGGGTCGTTTTTTAATGTGGAGTAAAGGTACAAAAATAAAAAAAAAATTGTCTCAATCGTGAAGGACTGTTCCTCCACAGAAAGAGAACAAGAAATGGAAGTGCAGTATCTGAAGGACAGATACTGCACTTTGATCTTGGCCAAATGTGCTGGTGGTATTCAAAGTAAGATATCCATTTTCTGGGGTTTTTTTTTTTTTAAGTTTCAATGTTTTTGTTAATAGAAATTAAATTAAGTTGGTTATTTTATTAGTTTTTCATTAGTTTTTTTTATTTTATCAATATTATTTAATGCAGGATTATTATTTTGCTTCTCTCATTGAAAATATAATAGTCTCTCTCTCTCTCTCTCTCTCTCTCTCTCTCTCTCTCTCATATATATGAGGGTAGTTCCAAAATAAAACCTCTGTTTTTGTTTTCTTATAACTCAAAAAGTTAAAGTTGGAATCCTTAGCGTCATTTGAACGTAGTCAGAACGAATGTCCATGTCTCCAAGACGATAAATTAAGATAAGTATATTTTTATCCGCTCATCTCTTGAAAAGCCAAAACATACCTAAGGAAATGGCAGAAACACTAGAGGATGACCTCAAATATGTAGTGGAATAGGGACCAAAATGAATGGTCACATTCAATGCTGCCAAGACTAAGCTTGTTTCCTTCAATAATTACAAGAAACCTTCTTTATCACCAATAGCAATGGCCAAGAACATATTACCCGAAAGTACTTTCTTTAAACTCCTCGGCCTAACGTTTACTGGGAACATGAGCTGGAACAGATACATTGAGAGCATTACCAAGGCTGCTGCAAAGAAGGTGGGCTCTTTCTCTACCATGCTAGAAAAGTACTTACGCCTGGAAGTATCCTGTACCTGTATAAGGCTACCATTCGCCCATGTATGGAGTACTGTTGTCATATTTGGGTTAGTGCATCTGCTACTTGTCTCTCACTCCTAGATAGGGTTTAAAAGAGAGTCGCCAACTATCATATAGACTTCAGCCTCTGTCCCATCGACGAAATGTTGCATCCCTCTGCCTGTTCTACAAGTACTGTAATGGTGAATGCTCTGACAAACTACAAGCACTTGTACCCCCTCAACGTGAATACCCCCAACAAACCTGACAAGCAGCTAAATCCCACCCCTTCACAGTAGAGATCTCTAAGTGTAAGAAGGCCTTTTTCTCCAATAAGTTCTTCCCCAGAACTGCTAGACTGTGAAACTCCCTTCCAGGATTCTGCTTTCCCAACTGTACTGGCATGCAGAAGTTCAAGTGTAATGTGAACAGACATCTTACTACTCATCTCCCTTCAAAATATCCCTGCAACTTATGTCCCCCGATAGTAGCCCCCTACTTCAAAGTGGCATTGTGCCTTGTTTGGGGTGAAAATTGAATTAAAAAAAAAAGTTACGAAGATGAGAAACGAGCGACCTTTTGTGCTCCAGAATTTATTTTTCTACATAGTCACCACGATTCTTAATGCACTTTTGTAAAGAATTCAATGACGCATCTCTGCTTCTGACGCACGTTTATGACAGGGACCGCTTTCTTAGTATCACACCGTCAATATCTGCAACAGAAAGATGAAATTTTCGGGTCATGAATGCATAAGTTCAGTCATAACGATGCAATTTGCAATCGCCTCTGAACCATTTGGGCGGATTAAAAAGTAGGTATTACTTTTGAAACACCCCCACCCCCCACCTCGTATATATATTGACAATGTCTTTTTTATAGAATGAAAGTTTAGAGAATTTATTTCTATGTAAAATTTCTCAGGGAAAACGAACGAAGTCGTGTCTAATGTCCGTGCATCTCCTAAGAGAACTATGGGAGAATTGCCTCAAACTTCAAATATGTGCATTTAATTTTGATGATATTTAAACCATATGTATAAGTTACAAATTTCAGTTTCTTCCAACTATATTAGAGAGCGAAATGGGGAGCAGTAAAAGGGGGGGAAAAACAGAAAGTAATAAAAATGGGACACAGAGCATAACAAACTATATCACAACCAAAAATGTCACCAATAATTCTATATGCATAAACACTAAAATTACGAAAAAAAATCCTGGCATTTATTTAATTTCATGCAAAAATGAAACAAAATAGCGGAAGCAAAAGATGTAGATAAAAGAATATGAAACGACCATTAAAATAAACGATGAGCAAAACGCTCTTTTCTCTTAAATGTATCGTCTAGTGGTTAGAATTATAAGGAAAATTACTTTTCTTTGTATATGAGGTGTCTGTACACGTCGATCTGTTATGTGTATACGTAATAGTTTTTCTCTGTGTATGTAGGTGTTTTCACATATAACAGTAACAAACAGTTTTTAACAACAACGAATAACCCCCTTGTCTGTTTGACCCCCGTCAGGTCACCTATCTTATTCATTGTTTCCCTCTTCTCTGGTGGCAGGTACCTGAAATGAAGGCATCTTCTTCTGAACAGAACACTCAACGCCGAGTTATCGTTTCCAGATCTTTATTTCCAAATGTTTCACGTCTCGGAGTTTGCAACTCTTAATCTTCTTCCTTAGTTCGTCTGTAGATGCTTCCATCAGACCACAGAGACAACTCCTGTCCATTAAGTAACCCAGTGGCTAGCTAACTACCAACTCGTCTCTTTGACTTCCTGTTACCGACTCACTACTAATTCTGATTTCTCCTGGCTTATGTGTCTTTTACATAAGCCAGAGTAGACAATCTCATTTGTCATGAAAGCCACATCGTTGTTTACTAAACCAAATTCCAAACTTAATTTGTTCATGCTTTTCCTCTATTCATAACATTTTTCCTTGAGCCAAAATTTCCCAGTTAAATATTTAACATATTTTAACTAACATTATTTTATTTTAAAACATTTTTCTGCATATCTTTTTAACCTAAATAATTTAACAATTAATCATAATAATCGTTCTGGCCCACAGCTCTGCCTGCTTCACAATATAACACAGATACTATGCTGTGATCATAGCCAAAAGGGCATAACATAACGGTATGTTGGACAATTTTTATAAACCGACTACGAAATTAACCTATATCTGACCTGGTCTTTATTTATCCCTCGTTCTCTTAAGTTCATTCTTATCCCATCTTTGACCTTAATTAATTAATTAATTAATTAATTAATTAATCAAACCTGCTACATCAACTATTCTACATTTATTAACCCAAGAACTTTTATAAATTCTTTCAACATCATCATACTAACAAAATTTTCTATTCTGCACATATCTCCCTATTTAATCTTCCTCTGACGTCATCAGAACTAAGCTTGTCTTTAAGACACATTTAACTTCCATCGTATCATTCTCATCTCATTTCTCTCCAAGCAATCTTCACTGCTCAGGTTTCATTTTCATACATCATTGCAGTTAAGATTAAGTACAGTTGCTCTATTTGAGGAGATGCTACCTTTTCTGTCTGAGCAAAGCACATAATCGACTTTGAAATCGAGTGGAGTGTGTCTTCTCTTTCTTACAGAAGATGTTGCTAGTCTATTATTATTTTCATGGTAGGTGCTCGACTGAGCTACACTATATGGTCCCTCCGCCCCCTTGTAAAAAATTCATAAGAACTTGTCTAGTTACCACCACTGCAAATAATTTCCCTTTATTCCTCCACATATCTCAAGCTACACATAAGTTTCCTTTCAAGAACTTCCGGTCTATTGATCCTACACTTGTGAGGAAAGATCAATGAATATTTATTATTTTTATCATTAAAACCAACAAGTAGTATTGATACAATGAGGATGCTTCCCACTAACTACAACATGGTCGTCGTCAATTTCTAACTTTTGAGTTAAGAGGACAAGTTTTTCTTTCTTTCCTTTTTTACGATCACATAAAAAAAAACAAATTGTTTAAGAATTACCAAAATGTTGATGTTTTTCTATATATTTATATTTATATATTTATATCTATATATTTATATTTATTTATTTATATCTATATATTTATATCTATATATTTATATCTATATATTTATATCTATATATTTATATCTATATATTTATATTTATATATTTATATCTATATATTTATATTTATATATTTATATTTATATATTTATATTTATATATTATATTTATATTTATATATTTATATCTATATATTTATATCTATATATTTATATTTATATATTTATATCTATATATTTATATCTATATATTTATATTTATATATTTATATCTATATATTTATATCTATATATTTATATTTATATATTTATATTTATATATTTATATTTATATATTTATATTTATATATTTATATTTATATATTATATTTATATTTATATATTTATATCTATATATTTATATTCATATATTTATATTTATATATTTATATTTATATATTTATATTTATATATTTATATTTATATATTTATATTTATATATTTATATTTATATATTTATATATTTATATTTATATATTTATATTTATATATTTATATTTATATATTTATATTTATATATTTATATCTATATATTTATATTTATATATTTATATTTATATATTTATATTTATATATTTATATTTATATATTTATATTTTATATTTATATATTTATATCTATATATTTATATTCATATATTTATATTTATATATTTATATTTATATATTTATATTTATATATTTATATATTTATATTTATATATTTATATTTATATATTTATATCTATATATTTATATTTATATATTTATATTTATATATTTATATATTTATATTTATATATTTATATTTATATATTTATATTTATATATTTATATTTATATTTATATATTTATATCTATATATTTATATTTATATATTTATATTTATATATTTATATTTATATATTTATATTTATATATTATATTTATATTTATATATTTATATCTATATATTTATATTTATATATTTATATTTATATATTTATATTTATATATTTATATTTATATATTTATATTTATATATTTATATTTATATATTTATATTTATATATTTATATTTATATATTTATATTTATATATTTATATTTATATATTTATATTTATATATTTATATTTATATATTATATTTATATTTATATATTTATATCTATATATTTATATATTTATATTTATATATTTATATTTATATATTTATATCTATATATTTATATATTTATATTTATATATTTATATTTATATATTTATATTTATATATTTATATTTATATATTTATATTTATATATTTATATTTATATATTTATATCTATATATTTATATTTATATATTTATATTTATATATTTAGCTATACGAATAAATTAGAAAGGATTTGTTTAGTGTTTATAACAAAGTTATTATTTTTAGTGTTGGGACGATTAATCAGAATCGGGAATTGAAAAAAAATCAGAACTTTTTGGGGTATCGGAATCGGAAAAATTGGTACCTATTTTCCGATGCTAAAAATGATTCTTTTAATTGTCTTTTTGTTTTTTTATTTGATTTTGCTTAAAAAAAATCTTCCACTGTTGCTGCTAATGATAAAAATAATATTCATTGATCCCCCATACAACTGTGCTTTTAAAGTCTTAGAAAACATCTGCTCATTTAATAGTTTTTTTTTTTTTGGTAATCAAGAAAAATAACAACTCTGTAGTTAACTATTCATAAAGAATCGGAATTGATAGCTGTATTGGAATCGGGGGAAAATATTGGAATCTGTCGAAAATTCCACGACACCAAAGATAGTGGATAAACCACAGTTGGGTTTGGTATAACGGTTGCGAAATCTTCCAAAACCGCGACCCTCAGCTCCGTTAGGAGTTAAGAAACACAAGACTATAAATCAAAGTCCGTGCGTCTTAACTCTAGTGTTGGTAACAAAATAATGTTCGCTTGAAGTATCCGTCCTCAAAACCCCGTTGCCCCAATGGAAACAATCCCTTAAATAACCAGTAACTGTCATACATATACAACCATTTCCATTATCAGCAGCAATAGATGTAAGTCAGAATTATAACGTCAATAAGTTTGTTGAAGTCCAAAACGAATCCGACCTTCCTCCAATCTCCTCAAGTCAAGCGAGTTGTTTAACTTATTTCTCTCACAAATCGTCCCATCTCTAATTATTTTAAATTAATGTTTACAGTATTTGTAATTAGAAAATGTGCGAAGAGATAGCGAGATGACATAGCCAGATAATATATCCATAAGCTTATAGTTTATGTCTGTTCACAACCCCCCTCCTAGCATTATATATTCCAAACTACATAACCATGTGTATTTGGATTAGTATATTTCATTTTGATCATAATTATGACATTATCATAAGAGTTTTTCATATTTGACATCAGTAAAAAAAAAAAAAAAAAAAAAAAAAAAAATCGTATTTTACCTAACTTGAATGTTATAGAAATTAAAAATACTGACTGCAATGAAAAATAACACTCTGCCAGAAAACTCCTCGGCCAACATTCACATGCAACATGAATTGGACCATATACAATCACCAGAGCTGAACTCGTTTTGCTTTGGTGATATGTTTGTATTTATCAAATATTGCACTTTGTCTAAATTTTTTTTTTTATTTCCTGCTTAAAACTCTATTGCTAAAACTATCGTACAATATTTGTGCGTTTCTCGTTTCTACGTAATCGTACGATAAGAGATACATTTAAGGGTTTCGTGATTTCGAGGAGTTTCATATTTGAAAGTCCTCAGAAGTAAACGATGTCAGTTAATTTTAAAACCTCCCCTACTCACGTTTTTTACACAATCGGAAATACTTAATCTATTACGATGTTACAAAGGTTTTTAGTTCTCTCCCACGGCAAGAACTTAGACGCCAGCGTTGGAAAGTAGGATTGAGAAGTCAACGTCCCCGAGGAGGGGCACTGATCTGCAAAAAGTGTCTGGGCAGCTCCATTGGCGTTCGCCGGTAAGGACGCCTCAGGCGATTAGCAATAAACACCTCAAAAAGCGAAGGCAAAGCCTGGGAGGGTGGACCTCCTAGAACTGCACAGAACTAAACCCCCACTGCAAAATCAACAGGGACCAGATCATTACTGGAATGATCTAATAATTATTTCTGTAAAAATGTTTCTCTAAATATCCCTATAAAATGTACATAAATGTATTTAAAATATACTAGCAGGCCGCCCGGCGTTGCTCAATCGTAAGATATGCTTAAATATATTTTGATTCATACAGATTATGTATTTATTAGGATAGACAATTTTTTATGGATTATTATAATGAGCCTGAGTGAGAGCAAAATTAAAAAAATATATAGATACTAGCAGGCCGCCCGGCGTTGCCCGGTCGTAAAATACACATAAATATGATATTTTAATTAATGCAGAATTCTTACTCATTTTAAACAGAAATATCGTATGTATTAATCGTAACATTAAATTCCTTTAAAAAAAATAAAAGGAAAAAAGACGGAAAGAAATTGAGACATGTGCATGCGAGTGTTATGTCTTTACTAAACAGTTCATTTCTTGTAAAAAAAAAAAAAAATACTTGAGCTGAGATCGAAACTAAAACTTTAAGACAGCAAGTGAAGTACGATAACCATTAGGCCAGCTTGACACGGGCTTTAAATAGCATTTTCAAACCTACTTATCCTTAACATAAGAAATCTGTCATGTGAACGATTCATGCATGCACATTCGTGAAACAGTTGACAAACAGATAAAAATCCGATGACCAATTTTTCAATTTTGCCCCCTTAGCAGCCCTTTTTTCCAGATGAAAATCGATTAAAATGTTTTCCACATGTCTGAATGCCCTATATATCAAACAAAGTCTGTAGATCAAAAATTCATTGAGTATATAGGTTGAGAATGTCCTCACATACATTCTCACTTTTCTAGATATATAGATGACATCAGTTAGAATCGAAACCAAAACATATCGCTTTCCACCCTCATTCCTTAGGCTTTGAGCCACACCCAAACGCATATATATATATTAGTGTTGGGACGATTAATTGGGAATCAGAAAAATCGGAACTTTATGTGGTATTGGAATCAGAAAAAATGTGTGCCTATTTTCCGATGCCAAAAACGATTCCTTTTATTTACCGCATTTTATTTGAAACAAAATCTTCCAGTAATAATAAATATTTATTAATTTTAAGATACCAGTAAAGCTAAAAGCTACAAATAACTCCCATAGGTGTTTTTTTTTTTTCGTTTCAAAAAAATACATGCATATTTTCAGTGTTTTTACTGAAATCTTGACAAAACAACAACTTTATAGTTAAATGTTTAGAGATTTATTTGGAATCGGTAATTGTATCGGAATAAGGAAACAATATTGGAATCGTCCCATCTCTGTCTCTCTCTCATATATATATATATATATATATACATATATATATATATATATATATATATATATATATATATATATATATATATATATATGCGTTTTATTTTTTATTACCGTATCTTTCTGTTAAGTTACATTATTGTTTCAGCTACCCGGCTGTTTTTTGGCCGTCTGTAGCTTCCTCAGACTTTTACAGAAATGTTCGTTATGATGGGATGAAAGAGTGAATGATGTCAGGGGAGGGGTGCGAGAAGAGCGGAAAAAATATATTAGACAGGGGAGACAACTAAGCAAAAAAAACAAACTCAAAGCAAAATTCATCCCAAAGCAATAATACTAAATCTGACGTAAATGTAGGCAAATTTGAGCATATTTTATTAGTTTGAAAATATAAGTTCATTTTTTACCAAATGTCATAAAATTTTAACCATAGAATAGTATTATAATCTTCGAAAAGTCTGCAAATTTTGTAGTTTCGTCCCATAGAACCAAAGATATGAGCGTTTTAATATTCAAAAAATTTGACCGCGAGTATGTATATATATATATATATATATATATCTATAATATAAAGCTGAACGTCTGTGTGTGTGTCTGGTCACGACTATTATAGAAAACTGATCACATATAATGATAGATGTATCGAGACACAGGAATGGGTATGTTTGATCTGGCATAATGATGATTCATTAAAATTGTGGGGTCTGCATACGCGCCTGGTCCACAAAGTATGGAAATAAAAAAATTAAAAAAAAAACGTTTACAAGTGTTTTTGATATAGATGTACATAATAATACTTTGATAAGTATATTTTAACTTAAATAGGGATGGTACAATAAAATTGTGGGATCTGCATTCGCGCCTGGCCTCCATAGAATGGAAATAGGCACAAACTTTAATAAAGACTTTTCATATCTATCTGCGTAAGTATACTTTGATAATTACGTTTCAGTGTGAAGAAATATGGTATAATAAAATTATGGGGTGTTCGTTCATGCCTGACCTCCATAGAATGGAAATATGTCACAAAGTTTAACAAGGTTTTTTAATATAGATCCACAGAATATTGTGATAAGTGTTTCAGTGTGAACAGGTATGGTATAATAAATTATGGGGTTTATCTATTTTATTTTTACTTTCATCATATTTTGCTTAACCTATCATACTTTCATGAGTCCATTTTCTGTAGGCTGTTTTTGAACCCAGTCAATGACGGGTACTTTTGCTAGTATATATATATATATATATATATATATATATATATATATATATATATATAGCACTTTTTTGTTTTTTCAATTTTATAAGTTCCAAATCTCAGCGACTATTAATTAGAATCTAACAAATGAGGCTCGTTAGAAAGGTAATAACCTGCATTGTGTGGTGGGCTATGTGACATTTGCCCTTTAGGTCGCACATTAAAAGGATCACCCAGAACCTATTTTTGGCACTTTTTTACAGCCATAAAATATTTCAATCATAGTCATTTTGTTTTTTCTAATTTTGCATATGAATTACAAAATATCTGATATTTCCCAAAAACCTCTGGCCTTGATCGAGGGGAGACTAAAACTTGCTGCTATGGTTTCAAATGATTCGAAATAACAGCAAGGAGAGACTTGATTCCAAGTATTTCTTACATGTTATATCTCTCCCTCTTTAGTTTTCATACATAAAGTAAATATCACAATGTATAAGGATTATTTGATACTGGAGATATTCATAATCGTACCCTATTTCCAAAATAGGGGAGATATATGAGAAATATTTTGGAATCGTCTCCTCTTGTTATTTCAGATCATTTGGAACCATGGCAACAAGTTTTAGTCTCCCTTCCATCAAGGCCAGAGGTTTTGGGGGAAATATGTATATACTATATTTATCTGTCATCTTTTTTTTTTTTAAAGATGGAATCGCCCGATTGTCAAAGAAAAGATTCAAGCAAGCTAGAAAGACACTTTTTTTCTTAATATTAACATTGACATGATAATAAAAAACAAAAAGACATGGAATTTCTACAGGAACTCACTAGTAATACTGATGATAATAAAAGTAATTTGCATCACTGATTGAAAGAAGCAAGGAGTGCTGGAAAGCTGGGAAGACTTGTCACTCGTATTCCAAGGAGTATCTAATTTTACATGTGAAAATTTACTTTTCACACTTTTGCACCGATTTTTCCTGGCTAAAACCCAAATATAAAGTTTCGCATGGGTTCGAATACCTTATATATTAAGTTTCATATCTGTAGACTAAAAACTAACAGGAGTTTGGCAGGCAAAACCGTGGCTACCGAGAGTAAAGAAGGCCGATGCACATAACAGCATGACATCATTATCAGATCAACTTGTAGGTATATGGTCTAGGCTACCGAGCCCTATCAGCAGCAGTTTCATCTAGTTTTCAGTTTGCTGTCTAACATGGTTTATTCTTGCGTTGTTCCAAATTGCTGGGGAAATTATCCAAAAGGCCACAAAGTACATATATTTTCTTTTCCTAAAGAGAAGGAGCAAATCTCAATTTGGATAAGTGCTATTAGAAGGGAAAATTTTATTCCAACCAAATATAGTAAAGTAATTAATGTAATTTGTTAATAATTAAACGTGTATTTAATTAGAACTCTATTCAAGTACTTTCATAACGTTTGATAACATTGTTAATATAAATTAAAGAAACAATACTTTTTATTGCTAATACAGCAAATATTATGTTGATATATTTAATTGTTTATTTTCTTATAAAGCTAAAAAGTCTATCAGGAAGGTTGAAAATTTAATTTAATTTTGTTTTAGTTTTTTTAAATTATAAACAAATAATTTTTACATGAGAATAATTGTCAAAATGTCATTTTAATAATAAATAAAACCTTTCATTGAGCATTTCCAAATATTTTAAAGTTCTATATTTTTTCTAAAGTCGGTTTGAAAAATATTCACCATGCGGCTATTAAGAAAAGTAGCGGTGACTAAGCGTTATATATTAAAATTGATTGTTTCTTTTTAGAATTATAAACAAATAATTTTTGCATGAGAATAATTGTCAAAAGATTTTTTTATTTATTTATTTACTTGCCTCCCCACGAGGGCACAGTTAGACGCAAGGTCAGTTTTTAATGTAGAAAAATCTAGCTCCCCAAAAAGGGGCACTCTGGATAGGAACAAAAATAAAATAAAAATTGTCTCGGTCATGAAGGAATTCTCCTCCACTGACTGAGGACAGAACAAATGAAGTGTAGCATCAGAACAGATACTACACTGTGATCTTGTGCCGAAGATAAATGTTACCAAAGACAAGATAAGTTACTAATGTTCCAACTGTGTTTTAACTTACGTTTTTCTTTACTTCCAAACAAAAGTGGTGTCAAGTATATTAGAATGAAAAAAAAACATCGTTTGTTTTCATTCTTAAAATTATTGTTTGTTTTCACTTTTAAAATTATTCATCGTTGATGTTTAATATGTTTTTTAATTGATGTTTAATATGTTTTTTAATTGATGTTTAATATGTTTTTTTAATTGTTTGTTTCCTCAATTCTTCATTCAGTTTTATCAGTATTAAATTGTATATTGCTTTAAAATTATTTAATTTTACACAGATAATATTTATATTTTAAATTGAATAAAGTTCAGTTTCAGTATTAATCGAACTGGGTTCCTTTTTCTTTTTAAAAATGTTTTATTGCTCTATTTCAAATGGTCCTCATATAGTACTGACAGTCTTTTTTTTTTTTTTTACAAGGTGATCACCACTTATCAAGGCCCGGAAGCCACTCAGGGATAAGGGTTATTGCACGTACAGTACGTTAGTGTGGGGGTTTAAAAAAGATGTCTAATTAAGGGGGCGGTTCATAAGAAATCTGTTTACGTTGTACTTGAAGACATCCAGATTGTAGTTAGGTGGGAAGCAAGCAGACGGAACAGAGTTCCACAGGCGTGCAGTTCTAAGAAAGAAGCTTTGTTCATGGAATCTACGTTTTGATTTAGGCACAGATAAAGAGTCGGGAAAATTTTTGACAGTGGTTTCAGCTAGACGGGTGTTTTTCGTAAAAGATTTGCTATGAGGGACTAGAGATTGGAGCTCAGACGAGCACCTGCCATGGAAATAACGATAAAACAAAAATAGGCTCGCAACGTCTCTTCTATGGGAGAGAGGTTGCAGGGAAGAGAAAAGGGCATCCCCCACTAAGCCACGAAGTCTATTTTGTACTCTGTCAAGGCAGGATAGGCTGTTTTTAGCAGCTCCTGCACAGATGTGGCAGCAGTATTCCATCCTTGTGCGTACTTGACTTTTATATAGATAGAGAATTGCATCAGTAGAGAGATATCTTCTGGAGCGGTAGAAGGATCCCACCATCTTTCCAGCGACCTTGGCAACAGACTTGATGTACGTGTTCCAATTCAGATCAGAAGCTTGTCAAAACATGGGGCTTCTCCTAGACGAGAGCCATCCATTTCAATTGATGCCAGATGGGGATCAGAGCGTTGATGATGTAAAGATAGGAGTTTGGTTTTAGATGCATTAAAGGTAACCAGCCACGTCTTCCCCCGACTGAACCACTCGTTCAGAGGAGAGAGAATCAGAGAGAGCTTTGTCATTTACAGCCTTTGATGTGTTGCCATAGATGGTCGTGTCATCAGCATAGATGTGAACGAATGATTTAAGTATGTGTTTAGGGAGATCATTGATGCAGATCAGGAAGAGAGTTGGGCCCAGAATGGACCCCTGAGGGACTCCAGCATTAATACTGCAGGCCTCTGATTTCTGTCCATCAACCTCTACTCTTATGAGCCTATCGGAGAGAAATGATTTAATGATTGAGAAAACATTACCGTGATACCATAGCTGGAAATCTTGTGAAGTAGGCCTTTATAGCATACCTTGTCGAAGGCCTTTGATATGTCAAGAGCAATTGCCCTAGAGAGGAAGCCTTTGTCAAGAGATTCACTAATCCTATGAGATATAACCATTAGCACATCTGCGGTAGATCTTGCAGAACAGAAACCATATTGCATGTCACTGAGAAGGTTATTTTTTCTGAGGTGGTTGACTATTTCTCTATTTAATATAGATTCCAGCAGCTTACTCATGACACACAGGAGACTTATTGGTCTGTACTGAGAGGGAGATGACTTTTCACCTGAATTCTTAAATACAGGGCATACTGATGAGGTTTTCCAGGGTGTTGAAAAGCACTTCTCCTTAAGGCAACGCTTAAATAGTTTCGTAAGTATGGGAGGAAGTTCTAGTTGAAGCTTTTTTAACACTATAATCGAGATGCCGTCAGGGCCAGTTGCTTTACTGGAATCAAGGTTCTTGATTAGCTTGGCGACCTCATGCACAGATATTTGTATGTTACCTAGCGTGTTCTGTGTTATAGAAGGAAATATGGGGAGTTGATGGCCTTCGTCGCATAGGGTAGAATTAGCTGCAAAGTTCTTGTTAAATAGTTTGGCCTTGTCTGATGCTGACGAGATGACCTCAGGTCCATTGATAATGGTTGGTATAGAATGCACGCTTCTGTTCAGGATCCTATTTGTTATTTGCCAAAACTAGTGGGAGCCAAGCCGCTGATCAGCTACTTTGGATTTAACGGACTGAGCATATAGCTCTATTGCATTTTTTATTACTCTTTTACAGTGGTTGTTGGCGTTCCTGAAAGCGGCTTTAGTCTCAGTGCATCTATTACGCTGGTAGCTATGAAAAAAGTGATTTCTGTGCGCGATGGCAGCAGCACATTCTGGGGAGAACCATGGCTGGCTGTTGGTTTTTTGTTGGAATTTTTTAGATGATATGAATCGGTCTATACCTACAATTAGCCATTCGGTCAGGTCTGATACTATAAAGGACACATCCTTTTTAAACATGGAATGCAGAGGTAGATCAGATATGAATGTACGAAAGCTATCCCAGTCAACCATGGAGTATCGGTATACAGTATGGTGGAGAGGTACGTCTGGGGGCTTATTACATTTCATTTTTATCTTAACTGATACGACGGAGTGGTCAGAGGATCCTAGAGGAGAAAGAACGGAACATGGACATAGCTCAGGGGAAGTGGAGAGAAAAAGGTCTAAAAGGCTTGCATACTGACCTGTAGTATCGGGCACACGGGTGGGCTCGCAAACAATTTGAGTGAGGTCATAAACAATGGCAAAATCATGACAGAACCTCCCCTCATCGTCTGTCTTATTTGAGTGGGTCAGCCATTCCACGTTATGGACGTTGAACTCACTACAGATGTGAATGTTAGCCGAGGGATGTGCAGACAGGATGTGGTCTATTTTCTCAGATATACTCTTAAAGATAGTAACTCCGCTGTTATGGAGCCGATAGAGAGCAAATATAAATGCAGTGGTGTAAGCAAGTGCAACCCGGAAGCACATATAGGGTAAATTCGGATCTTCTCTAGAGATATCCCTGCCACATGGGAAGCCATCTTTAATGTAGGCACATATTCCATGCCCATGGCTGTCTTGGGGGTCAGATTTAGATGTTAAGTTAGAGTATCCGTTAATTATGAACTCATCTAGGGAAGTGGTCGGCCCTATTCTAGTTTCGCTTAGAAAGAATATGTCCGGTTTCGTCTCCTGTAATTGTGTTTCAACCTCTGGAAGGTTGGAACGTAGACCCCTTATGTTGGAGGAGGAGATATGGTAGTAGGGGTCCTAGTTGGAAGATGCGATTCTAGGTTTATTCGAGTCTGACAAATCTTATCTACATTGCCTGCAGGCATTTTTCAGTTAACAGGCCTTCTTCTTACTCTCGGTGGCCGTGGCAAAACTGATAATACTAATGTATATTAATCTAGTCGTAATATGATATTTTATATATCAAATGTGATATTTTGATTAATGCAGATTTTGTATTTATTATATTGGACCCAATATATAGTAATGATCTAAAGTTTTCAAAAAAATAACTTGTGTGGCACTACCGAGAATCAAAACCGATTATGATTTACTTTTTTCTTTGACGTTAGCGCCTAAGCTATAAAGACATGTTTACTGCAAAGCTAAAAATTAAAATATGAACTTATAGCTATTACGTCATGCATGCATATTCGTAATACCATCATTTGACCTTGACCTGGTAAATTTCATTTTATTAATTTTCACACTTTTGCACTGATTTTCCCCGGCTAAAACCCAAATATAAAATTTCGCATGGGTTTGAATACCCTATATATTTAGTTTCATGTCTGCATACTAAAAACTGACGGAGGAGTTTGGTAGGCAAAATTTTTTAACAGATATATATAGGCATGCATGAATAGAAAGAGGTTTGTGTTTACTATAAACTTTTTATGCAAATATTACGCAAGTATAAATCATGTAGAATATCTGTATGAATATAATTACATGTAATAGTTAACTAAAGATGATCATCCCATAAAAAACAAAAAAAATTAATAGGGAATTAATTAAAATGGATGTTTAAAAGAATATGCAAATGAGCTAGATCTTTTGCAGATGAATGCAATTCCACGACCCATATATAACAAATTTTGTATCTTCTTTTTAAATAAATAGAAAAAAGGGGTTTTAATATGAATATCAATACACAAAAAAAAAAAAAAAATGAATAATAGGAGTATTTAATCTTGGAAATTTCTTCAAAAACATTTATAACTATAAAAAAATGTTCTTCTTTGGTACAGTATTTTGTCAGCAAGTTATTAATCTTCCGTATCATTGAATAGTTTTACTTACATGAACAAACAATAGTACCACTTAAAGGGATCATCAGTTGTTTACCATGAAACACTGTTTTGGGGATTTAAAAACAACAAACTGTATCAAATCATGGCTCCCAAGCAGTGTTGATCAAACACCACTTCCTTCAAAACATGTTGATACTGGATCTATTTTTTTTCTTCCAAATAAATTTTGGCTAGACAATTCGTGTCACTTAAAAATGTATTTTTTACCTGTGTCATTCGTCCCTTTCTCCATAAGTTAATGTGCCTATTTTCAAACTACTGTTTTTATATAGTGTTTTATTGAATTCATTCTAATAATTATCACTCCACTTCTTTGTTATTAGTATTATTATTCGTACTATCTCTATAATTATCTCCATATATAATATTTTGATTGCAGAAATTCTCCTCTCGACAAAAGTATTGTAGGTTTGCAACAACAGATGCCACATACAAATTCAATACAGCTATCCTGACAGCCACTATCTTATGTAGCTTATGACCACCATTTCTGCCACATTCACTCATGGTAATAAAATGCTGCATTACATCGGATGAACAACACCATCCCAATCGCCACATCTACAGAGGAGGGAGTTCCTATTTTTCTCTCTCAATATTGAGTGCTCTCATCCGTCACTCTATTTTCATAATAAGACTTTTATTTATTTTTCCTCCTTTTCTAATCCGATTGACATTTTTTGTTTCTCATTCCAATTTTAGACACTTGATTATTTGAATAATAGTGTGAACACTTGCGAAGCATTTTTTTGTAGATAACAATTTTTTTTTGCATACAACAAACTAGCCTGGGTGTCCGGTGTTGTCCGGGTTTTTGGAGGTGTGTTGAGCAAAAAAAGAAAAAAAAAGTGGTAGTAGACAGGCAGATTCGAATTCGTACCACGAAGGAGGAAAAGAATATGAAAAAAAAAAAAAAAAAAGGTGACGTCTTTGTCGTTGCGTCCATCGCCAAACCGGAAGTAGCAAAGGTTTAAATTAAGGCTAGGCATTTGAAAAGAGAGGATGAATTTCAAAAATATCAGCGAAAAAAAAAAAAAAAAAAAAAAAAAAAAAAAAAAAGAGCGACCCCCTCCCTGAAGTTAAGGGTGAAGGAATTAATGGATTTAGCCAATTTTTCGAAGGGTCGAGCTTCAAAACGATACCGATCTCAATCCCATGAAAATCCGGCGCCTCTCTCGAAGTTTTAGGCATACATACATACATACATACATACATACATACATACATTTTAAATAAACATGTGAGATTTTATATTAACAAATGATCGTTACCTTCTTCAATGGACGAGTCCGGGAAAGCAGTTGTTAGTGTACACATGAAAAAAACGCCTAATCCAAAAGACAAGAGGATAATCGTCGACGATGCCATTTTGTTGATTTCGCGTTATCTTTTCCTTGTCGTTTTCTTTTTATAAAATGTTAAACCTTTTTGTAATGTTTTTCTGTTATTTTTGTTGTTGTTGTTTTTTTTTAATTTTGAATGTCTTTCTCGGTCGATTAATCACGCTTTCATTTCGTGGCTGTTCTCGATGACACTATTTTCTTTTTCTTTTGTCAGTTGAAAAGTTGGTAACCTGTAACATAAACAATCACTTTGCAAGAAGTCAAAGGTCATTTTAGTACTGCCTCGTTTTGACCATTTGATCGAAGATCTTCACTTATCTGATTACGTCATCATAATTATTATTATCATTTTAAATAATTATGGTTAAAGTTGAAAGGCCAAACATGGTTACTGTTGTTATATCGTTTCGCACAATATAAGTTGCTTATCTCTAAGATTTTATCAAGTTTGTTAATTTATCTGATGTCCTGGAGCAGTCAATGAACATTGATATTTCATAACTTCACTCAACTCCAAAGCCACCAGAGATCATCGTTGAGGTGACATTTTCCTTGTTGACTGAGGTATGGTTTTGGTCCTGTGCAGTTCTCGGAGTTTCATCCATCCAGACTTTACCTCCTCCTTTTAAAAGGGGTTAATTTATTACTTATTATTTGTCTGTGGCGCTCCTCTAGGGGAATGCTGACTGGGCTGTTCAGGCATTTTTGGCAGACCAGAGTGGTCTTCCTTTAGAACATTAGCTCTTCAAACTCTACTTTCGGACTCTTGTCACATCACCCCCTCATAGAAGCGAGATAAATATTCTGTATAATAATCAGGTAAGGGTTTTCTCTCTGGCCGCAAAAGGCAACAGAGAATAAGTCATTGTTAAGATGACTTTCTGTTGGCTGAGTTAAGGCCCATATAATCTTGTGCAGTTCTAGGACGCCCATCCTCCCAGGTTTTTCTTCTTGCCTTTTTAGAAGGGGTTTATTTATTGCTAGTCGCCTAAGATGCCTCTACTGGGGAATCCTGATGATGCTGACTAGACATTTTTTTTGGCAGGCCAGAGTACTATTTTTCTAGGGAACTGGCTATTTATATCATACTTTTGAACCCATGTGTTGCATCATCCCATTGTGGGAAGGAGATCTAATCCCACAAGAGTTGGTTTTTGATACGACACTACACTGCCACAGATATCCTTTGTCAAGGTATTCATCACTATCTCATCCTACTGCTCTAAAATCCATCTTCCTCAGTTCGTTCCATCTTGTATTTTATTTCTGCCTCCCCTATTTCCCAACCTTATTAACTAACCTTTAACCGTCTTTGGTATAAGACAAACATGCATTCGGTGGTAATGCCCCAATGTGCGACCTTTGTGGAGTATGGAGTCACACCTTCGTTTCTACTACTACTACTACTGCTACTACTACTACTACTATGTATATACTGGTTAGGAAAGATGACATACAGAGGCTAAAATTTCAAAATGGCCACTCATTTTGTGCTGATCAGGTTTATTGTTGCGTAACTGCAGTGATCTAATGGGAATCAGTGTGTCAGTTATATATAATAAGGACTCTATACATGGGTTAAATCTGAATTAATATGTACAGGGTGGAACGATAAAATTGTCGCCCTAGAAAAGACGGCATGATTCCATTTCCGTTTGATGAAAACCGGTTTTCTTTTTTTTATTGCAGAACAACTAGTTGGCCAGTTGTGTACAAATTCTAATAGTGATAGGACCATTGCCAGCACATTCAGAATGCATCATTTCATGTTTTTGTTGCAGACCATCTACTTGTTGGACAGTCGGGTACAAATCCCAAAAACTATAGGAGCCTTCTATCGTGTTTGAAAGTGACACAATGTTCAATGAGCGAGATCAGAGATGCACCGCTATACAATTCATGCTCTTTACCGACTCAAGTTATGACAGCAGGACCATTGCCAGCACCCTCAAAATGCAAATCTAAATAGTTCAACGTTTGAGGGCACAGCTCAACGCATCAGACAACCTACGGTTATGGTCTTTGATGTGGTTTCAAGTAAGGGCCACATCATGCCACCCCACATGTTCAAAATCGGCTTGAAAGTCAACACCAAAATGTACGTGGATGTACTGAAGAGTGTGGTGATCCCCTAGTGCAATCAGGTGGTCGTTGGTAAACCCTGGGTGTGGCAGCAGGACTTGGCACCGGTCTACAAGTCCAAACAGACCCAACCTTGTTTCAGGAGTGCTACAATTTTGTACCCTTCTCTCACTTCCTCCCTCTTTCACCGACATGAACCCGCTGGACTACTTTGTTTGGTCATACGTCGAGAACGTCACCAACATGACCTCTCATAACACCAAAGCCAGCCTGATCGCCGCCATTCACCGAGTTCCTGCCGGTGCTTGTGGAAAAGGCATGCTCCCATATCAGGGCAGTGATTGAGGCTGAAGGCAGCTACATTGAATAGATGTCAGCTCTACTACATAATCAAGTTACCTGAATTGACTGACTTCGCTCGGGATTAAATGAAGATCACTACTATGTACAAGGATCCAAAAGTAATGCATCCTATTTTTAATTTTAAAAAAATGTTGAAGAGCTATGAAGACGAGAGTGGTATTATTAAAACGAGCATTATTTTGTACTCCAGAATTTATTTTTCTACATACCATTCACCACCATTCTCAATGCAATTTTGCCAGAGATGGGATGACGGGTGTACAAGGGCGTTCAAAGCGCACTTTGTCACTCATATCTATGTCACCACTCTGAAGTGGACGAACCTATCTCCTAACTGTGCTGACATCAACTGTATTGGCTCGATAACGTTCAACAGGCGTTGGTAAATGTTGATCGGTTTGATTTTTTTTTTCTGCATGAAGGAATTCAGTGACGCATCTCTATTTCTGATGCATATACATTACTAGGTTGCTTTCTTAGTCTCACACTGTCAATATCTGCAACAGAGAGATGAAACTTTCAAGGCATGAATGCATAAGTTCAGTCATCATAACTTTGCAATTTGCAATCCCCTCTGATCTATTCGGCTGGAATAAAAAAAAATAGGAGGCATTACTTTTGGAACGCCCCTCATACTTTTTCACTATGTTTAAAACACGATACTCCTTTGTTTTTATTGACAGTGTACTCCTGTTCCACCCTTTAATATAGTCGGAAGCCGAAACGTTGGAAAACTCTGAATTAGTGCCTTATAGTCTGATTTAAATGCCATTAAAATCCCATGAAGTTTATATATTTTTTTTTTATATTATTCTGTCACTTAAAACTGACAGCATGTAGATATTCAGCACATGGATGGAAATGTTCAGATTCAGGACGACTTCCATTGTCTTCCCCAGAAAATTTTATACATATGATTTAAATTTCGTAAAAAAAAAAAAAAAAAAAAAAATAGAATATATTTAAAGTTCTAGGGGTCAGGCTGACATAGCCTTGTTAAGATTGTACTTACAGATTCGGGAACACTTCCATCGTCTCCCCCCCCCAAATCACATAAGAATATACTTTTAGTTGCTAACATAAGGAACATACAAACATCACATACAGATATTGAATTATACGTATGTATATATGCCCCCTCCCTCTTCATAGCCGGAAATTGCCAAGATGACTGCGTCGCGATAGATCTCACTAAAGTTTGAGTTTTCTCTGTAAAAAAAAAAAAAAAAAGAAGAAAACTAGATCAAATTAAGCAGGGTTTTTTAATGATAATTTCAATCCATAACGTTATAGAGATTTTTCATTATCTTCGTTTCTTTAAATGTCTTTGCTAAACTGTGCAATCACCAAAATTAATTCTGTGTAGGCATTGAAATATTTTGTTTTTGTTAAACATTATTACATGAGGAATCTTTTCGAGGTAAAATCTTTTAAGAAATACACATTTTGTATTGAGAAATATACACTTTAAATGTGTAAACATTAGATCAGCTTATACTCTATTTGTCCAGCAGTTGTTTATTGTCTACTGACAATGAACAAAACTTGAAAGATGTAAAAACAAAACAGAATTACACAATAATAATCCTCTATCCCCCCCCCAAGTTTTTGCATATGTGTAATGTTAGGTTGGACAAGCCCAAAGACTGACAAAACGACAACAATAGGCAAGGGGAACGGGAATCTGTATGAGTACATTATGTTGAGTGGACCTGGTTGGGAGGTGACTCGGGATTACTGTGGGTTTTCAATTGTTAGGACAGAGTCCTTGAACCATTTCGGTGTAGTTTTAGCGCAGCCTGATCTCCTCGGCGGGAAGCACTGGCCTGATATCCAGGTGGGAAGAGCTGGCCTGATCTCCAGGCAGGAAGCGCTGGCCTGATCGCCAGGTGGGAAGCGCTGGCCTGATCTCCAGGCAGGAAGCGCTGGCCTGATCTCCAGGTGGGAAGCGCTGGCCTGATCTCTAGGTGGGAAGCGCTGGCCTGATCTCTAGGTGGGAAGCACTGGCCTGATCTCAAGGTGGGAAGAGTTGGCCTGATCTCCAGGCAGGAAGCGCTGGCCTGATCTCCAGGTGGGAAGCGCTGGGTTGTTGGCTAACTGAAAAGCCCTATATTTTGAGGTCGGCTTCGCAATACAAGGGTTGGTATCCGGAATTACATGGCTATCAACAGTGAGTTGAGTGGTATCCGGTATTGCTGGCTCACTATGTGGGACTTGGGGTGGTATGTCCAGTGAGGGCATCGGTTGGGTAGAATATACGGCTCCATGACTTTGGGTGATGCTGTGGTATCATCATGTGCAACGGTTGTTGGTGTCCTATTGGGGGCAGCACAGCGCAATCTAAGGTTGACTGTGATTGTCAGCCTCGGTGGAGGGAGTTGCACTGGAATATACTTCTGTTGGAATTCCCTGTTCCGAAGTTTCACTCACCTATATCCGTCAATGCTTATTACATATTGATTGAATTGGCAGACTTTGATTACTACTGCAGTTTTATTCCATTTGTACGGATAAGGATGACCTGATTTTGAATGTGCACATGATCACTAATAACCAGTAGTGGGACGGAGCCTTTGCATATGTCCCATAACCTCTTAGCATAGCGCATATGCCAGTTTCGTAGGGCTTCTTTACATGCTTGCCAAGTGCTGTGCTGCATGTTATGTGGTTGATAATTTCCAGGTACACTGGCCATGAAGTCGTTGCTTATTTTACGTTAAATTATATAGTAAAAAGATACCTAACTCAGTTTTGTTCATAGATAAAGTTGTACTCTATTTGTCCAGCAGTTGTTTATTGTCTGACAATGAACAAGACCTGAAAGAGGTAAATACAAAACAGAATTACACAATAATCGGTCATTTACTAAGGCTATGACAACAGCATATTCTTTTCATTGTTTTGACTCTCGAGTATATATCCGACACAGTTAATCCACTGAGAACCACATCACTCTATATAAAAGCATATAAGATATCAACAAATACGTACTCGAGAGTCAAAACAATAAAAAAAGAATATGCTGTTGTTCTAGCCCTAGTCATGAATGACGTTATCCAAAATGGCCGTTCATTTTAGCCATATTGGATAGCTTTACCTAATTTTTGCATGTTTCAAATGTGTATTTTTCATTGAAAATTTGTATTTCTCAATGGATTTTTTCAAAGATTTTTCATGTAATAATATTTAATAAAAACAGAATTTTTTTTCTTACAATAAACTCACGTCGTAATTTAGTGACTTTGTCCTTTTTCCAAATTGAAAGAGAGAATTTGGGATCTCTTGCCCACCGACATGCATTTGTGGGTCAGTAAGTTTTCATAAAAAAAAAATCCAGCATTTAAATCTGTAAAATAGAGGTTTTGAATTTTTTTCATGCAATTATTGTAAATCTAGAAAGGCACGACATTGGGAAAATGGGTACGATACAGTTTATCGCTGAAAATGGAAACGCCATTTTTTCGAGCACCTGTCATCAAAATAAGAGGGAGAAATGTTTTGTTACGTTTCTATCATTAACAACAGGACAAGACAAATCATCATTGAGGCCCAAAATGGCCGACCAACCGAGTCTCATTTATTCACGTTCATGTCCGAGAGTTTACATTTTAAACATTGAACAAAGGGGGGAAACTCCCATCAATACAAGTGACATAACATTTCCCTTTTTTTTTCATTTAATAATGTTTGATGTCCTTCAGTATTCAAGCTATATGATCTCTCTCTCTCTCTCTTTTTTTTATATAATATCTATTTAAAAACATTTATATATATATATATATATATATATATATATATATATATATATATATATATAACTACTTCATTTACTCACATAAATTTAATATACGAAAGTATAGATTTATGCGTAAACTTTAAGTATTTACTTCAAAAGTGCTCAATACGTAGGTAGAGCTAGTTAGTAATTTATAAAATATATATGGCGACTAAGCTACACTGAATATTCTGCGTTTCATCCACTATAGGATTCTTCAGGCTTAGGCGCATAAGCCTGACGAATCCTACAGTGGATGAAACGCAGAATATTCAGTGTAGCTTAGTCGCCATATATATTTTATAAATTACTATATATATATATATATATATATATATATATATATATATATATATATATATATATAAAGGAACAAACCGTATTATGTGTGCATCAACGTTTCGTCTTTATTTTGAGACTTCCTCTGGATGAAATATATATATATATATATATATATATATATATATATATATATATGTCTAGCTTGATAGGTGGTCTTGACAGACGTCCAGATCTGGTTGTTGTGTACTTTTGAGAGGTGAAGGTCGGGGAATGCTGTTCTGATAGTTTCTTCCCTTGGTGGATGACTGTCTTCATCGGACTCTGATTTGTGAGCCTCAACTATTGCATCGGATTATTGCCCCTTCTTCTTTGGTCTGTAGAATATAGAAACGTGGGGGTCTTTGCTGTTCAAACAACGATGCCTTCTTGGTTTGGAAGGTTGGAGCTTGTGTCCCATACTAGTGTGCCATTTTGGAGTGATTCTAGCTCTTTAGCTTTATGTGATAGGCAGTGCATGTGTCATTGTTGGGCCTTATGATTCTTTTCCCTCTGTCTAAAACTCTCAAGAGCGGGCCATCTGGAGGTTTAATAGATCCGGGTGAGTCGGGACATTTGTCCTGAGGCGTTGGCCCATTAACAGTTCACTGGGGTTAAACTCACAGTCGATTGGTGTTGCTCTGTGTGCAAGAGCAGAAATATATGGATCTTTTGCTTTTTTTAACATCCTTTTCATTGTTTTTACACAGGCCTCTGCGGCTCTATTGCTTTGGAAATAGCGAAGGCTGTTTGTAACATGCTGAAACCCCCAGTCGTTTGCTAACTTAGCAAAATCTTTTGAAGTATATTGGCTTCCTGGGTCTCTTCTTAGGATGACAGGTACTCCACATCTGGCAAAAATAGTTTTGAAGCTCTTTATTATTGCACTGGAAGTCATTGATGTAAGCATGGCGATCTCTGCATATCGAGAGAAGTAGTCGACAACTATCATATAGCTGCTACCTTTCAACTCGAACAGATCAGAGGCTAGAGTATGCCATGGTCTTGTCGGAAGCTCAGTTGTCATGAGGGGTTCAGACGGTTGGTGTCTTTGGCGCATCTTGGGCAGTTTTCTATAGTCCTTTTGATTTGGTCAGACAGTGCTGGCCACCATATGGATTAGCGAGCTCTTTGTCTACACCTGGTAATTCCCTGATGATCGGAGTGGATTTTGGTGATGATGGTCGGTCTCAGCAATGATGGGATTATGATCCGTGTGCATACATCAATAGTCCATTCTCACATGTGATGCTGCTGCAGTAGGCCCAATAGGGTTTAATTGATGGCCAGCCTTTTCTTACATATTGTAATATGTAGTTGTTGATTTCATCAGTTTTAAGGGCTTCCACCAACTCTTTCAGACGTTTTTCTGTGGCAGGTAAAGATTCCATCATGGTGTGGACGAAGAATGTTGCTAACTCTTCTAGGTCCTTGTCTTGTTTGGTGGGTCCTTTGCTGGATACCACTCTTGACAGAGCATCAGCTGTATATAGTCCCAGGAACACAGCGAATTGTATATCTATACCTCATTAAACGCATTCAAAACCTCTGTATCCTTGCTGGAAGTTCACTGAGGTCCTTGTTACCTAATAGTGGCACCAGTGGTTTGTGATCTGTCTCCACTGTGATAGTCTGAAAAGCATTCACAAGCCCATGTTATTGCTAAGGCCTCCTTTTCTATTTGAGCATAACGAGTTTCAGTTTCTGACATGCCTCGTGAAGCGTAGGCGATGGGATGTAATTTTGTGTCATCCTGTTGTTGTAATAATACTGCTCACATTAGATGAAGTGTTGCTGGAAACCACAGTCTAATTTGATGGGTTGTACAGGCATAGAACAGGTGCTGGACACAATGCTTTCTTGATGGAGCTGAATGCATCCTGTTGTGCAGTGTCCCAAACAAATGCGTATTTCTGACTCAATAAATCCCTTAATAGTTTAGTCATATCTGCTAGGTTTGGGATGAATTTTCTTAATTGATTCACCATCCTTAGCAATCGGCAGGTTTCCGTTATGTTTGTTGGTGTTCGAAATTTGAAGACACCAGTAACCCTTTCCGGATCTGGTCGCAGGCCGTTAGCACTGATTATATGTCCAAGAAATTTTACTGATGACTGGGATATTTCACATTTTTCGGAATTAAGTGTAATGCTAGCAACCTGAATGTTTTGTGCTTTTCAGCCGGGCATCATGTTCTTGTTGATTTGTTTCTATATACTAACACGTCATCTTGCATGCATATGGATCCAATTTTGGTCTCTAGTATTTGTGACATGTGCCTCTGGTAGATCTCACTTGCTGATTAAATACCAAATGGGAGGCGGTTGAATTGGTATTGTCCAAATGGAGTTATGAAGGTCGTCAGCGAATGGGATTCTGATGAAAGTAAAATCTGCCAATATCCACTGTCGGCATTCAATTTGCTCATGATTTTTACTTCCCCTAACTGGGCCAAAAGGTGGTCGACCGTGGGGAGCATGTGGAGTTCACGTTTTATGCACTTATTGAGCTTTGTGAGGTCTACACATATCCTAATTGTCCCATTTGCTTTTGGTACTACCACCATGGGGGAATACCATTCAGTGGGTGTGTCAATCTTGCTTATGATCTCCAGCTTTTCCATTTTCTGGAGCTCTCCTGTGTTTTCTCCATCAAGGGTAGTGATACACATCATGGTGTGGGTACTGAGTATGGACTTGCATCTGAATATAACAATATGGTATATTCCTCCCCAAATGTGCCTAGGCCTGTGAATAGGTCTGGCATTTCTTATTTTGGGTAGAATGGTCGTTTTTGGCTGCTGATGGTATGCAAATTTGGATGGACAGTTACAAGCTTAAGTGCTTCGATGGCTGGCCTTCCTAACAGCGGCTCTTCGAGATTGGGGATAATAAATATCCACTATTCTGTTGAAAGCTCTTCATTCGAGATAGTTGCTGTGATCATTTCAGTCACTTTGAGTGATATACGTCTTGGACTATGAAGGATTTTTTGGGTATCCGAGAGATATGGTAAGTCTCACCTTAATTTGTAGATGTGTTCTGGAATCATGATCACGTCTGCCCCAGAGTTCAGCTTGAATTTCAGTGGCACTCCATTGATGATGATATCGGTTCGCCAAGGTTTACTCGTGCTGATCTCTGATATCGTCAGGACACCAAGGTACACACTCTGATTGCTTTCACAGTCATCCAAGTAAGGTTTAATTTCATGCAGCCTTTTCATGTGACAGCACTGAACATAGTGGCCAATCCTACCACAATTGTGGCAGGTGACTGAAATGGCAGGGCAGGCGGATCTCTGAAGTTGGGTTTTGTTACCACAGCAATGTCACTCAGCCTCCGGTCTATGTTGCTGCGTGCGCTCATTTTTTTTTGTCATAGTGAAATTCTCGTCTGGGTCTTGTCATGTGTTTACCCTGACCTTGTCTGTGAAATTTGTTGTCACTAACGTAGTGGACTGCAATATTACTGTCAGCTGGATCTTCACGAACGATGTGTTCTGAAGACCACAGCAAATGCTGTTGTGATTTTATGTCTCACTCTGTCATACGTGTCTGATGGGCCCATCCAAGGTGAGGTCTGGAATCATTTGCAGACTTAGTGATAGCTTAGGATCTGTGCACCCAACTACAATTCTGTCACAAATTAATTTCTCATGCAGGTCTCGAAAATTGCAGTTTTTAGCATGTGTGCGGAGATTCATGATGAATGAATCAATAAACTCTCCTTATTCTTGACACCTTTGGTTGAATCTGGCCCATTCGTAAATTATGTTTGTGTCGTGTTTGAAATAGTCATTGAACTTTGCTACCACTATATTGAAGTTTTGGGCTTTCTCGGATGCAAGTTTGAATGTGGTGAAAATGTCTTCGGCTTTATCACCCATACAATATATTAAGGTGTTCACCTGACAAGAACTTGTTTTTTTGTCAAGGCTGGACACTGTCTGGTAATGGTTGAACCGTCATATCCATTTTTCCCATAACTCGGGTTGATCGAATGGAAAGGGTTCTGGTGGGCTCACGTGGCTATTCATACTGGGGTTTCTTATGGAATTTCACTTCTTTTTTTTTTTTAACTGCTATTAGGCTCAGTATTTAGTATAAGTCCTTCCCCGTATTTTGCTCACATTCGTTTGTAAATCCCTTGTTTTGACACCATGTTTTGTTACGTTTCTGTCATTAACAACAGGACAAGACAAATCATTGTTGAGACCCAAAATGGCCGACCAACCGAGTCTCGTTTATTCACGTTCATGTCCGAGAGTTTACATTTTAAACATTGAACAAAGGGTGGTAACTCCCACCAATGCAAGTGGCATAACAGAAATCAGTATTTTAAATGATGACCGAAGCATGAAATAAATAACGAAAAAATTAAATTAGATAATGATTACTTCCAGAAAGAACTTCGAGTTTCAGGGGTGTTTATTCCGAAAGCCGTTCTTAACAGGGGGGGGGGGGTTATACTATGCTGGAGCATGTAGTTCTTTTCAGAAGTAATCATTATCTAGTTTAGGGTGAATTTTTTTTATTATTATTTATTTCATGCTTCAGTCATAGTTTAAAATACTGATTTCTTCCTCTTATTTTGACAACAGGTGCCCGAAAAAAATGGCGTCTCCATTTTCGGCGATAAACTGTAGAAAAAAATCTGTTAATTCTGGAGAAATAACTTTTTCATTTACAGCAACAGCAGCTTGTAGAAAAAAACAAACTTTTTTATTACTATTTATTTATTTATGTATTTATTACTATTTAAATTCGTGAAATTGAAAAATATAAATATTTAAAATGTTTCTATGTTGCAGGGGGCCGAGAGGTTTAAAGGCGCCAATCGACCGTACAACTAACAAGGTGAACACAAAGGCAGAAGATAACGGTAGGTACATGCAAAATGAATGGCCGATGCTTAAAATGTATAAACATTTTGACCCCCTCTCTTAACTTAAAAATTCAAACCAATTTTAATGAAATTTTCAGTATTTATCACGGAATATAATGAAATAGGCACGGTCTAAATGGAAGGAGAGAGTAAATATTTTTTTAAAATCTACAAAAAATCAAGTAATCGATACAAAATTTTCACCAATTATTAAGTAAAGAATGAACTTTATAACGGTGTACTTTTTTTTTCATAACCGATATTTATATATATATTGTGCCTACCCCCCTTATTTGTGGTTACAAATATGCTTAAAATAATCAGCCGAAATTGAACAAAATATATTGTATTTAAGGCAGAGTGAGGATTGTAAATAAAATAAAAAAAAAATTTTTTAAAACAATTGTGCACGTATCAGATTTTAAGCTTGAAAATTAGAATTTTGAATCTGTTTAATTTTTCATCTTTTGTGTTTGTAAGTGTGAAATTCGCTGAATATGTTAATAATAATTATTATCTTTCAGATTTGCAAAAATATATTTTTCATTATTTTTATGAAAAACACTACTTCTAAATCTTTGAAAAATAATTTTTTTTTTAGTGAGCCCAATATTGCTAATATGCTATCATATAAGAAATGCTTTGAAGAATCAATACCAAAAAAGAAAAAAAATCGATAGATAATTGCGCATTTTGCTAAAAATACAATACTTTCTTTCGGCAATTTGTGACGTGATATTACTTCATCTATAGAAAACCATATGGTCTAAAAAGAATTGTTCTGTATTTACAAACAGTTGTGACCTCTCCCTTTTCCAAAATTACGTCCAAGTCTACTACTACGCGATGCCACAATTTTAAGAGCCAACAAATTCTAATGAAAGTTTTTTTCACAAATAATGCGATAAAAAAATTGTGGAAAAACCAATTTTATATGGTTTATGGAAAAAACAATTTTATATGGTTTATGGAAAAAACAATTTTATATGGTTTATGGAAAAAACAAACAAAGTTTTATCTGGTTTATGAAAGAAGTATATGGTTCATAAGTTACAAATGGGAAAATGATTGCAGTCATGAAATTAAAAATACATTCAATTTTTGAAAATAAACAAATTTATGGTTGATGTAAAACAAAAATATCAGATAAAAAAGCAGTTTTAGTTTTTTATTTACAGGTTTTTATTAGAAAAAATTTAAATCTTGATAGAAATTAGGGTGAAAGAAAAAATACAAAGCAAAAATAACATAATATTGAAGGTATTTCACCATAAATGGCGTTTGGAATTATAATTTATTTCAATTATTTAAAACTGGATATTTGCTTATTTGGTTACATAAAAAAAATATTTTAAGGATAGGAGTGACCGCAAATGAAGAAAGGGGATTGTTATGTCATCCATCATGATCGATGAAGACCATAAAACATCACTGGTTTGGGGGCTAAGATCAAAGTGTACTATCTGTTCTGATGCTACACTTAACCTATCCTTTCCTCGTTCAGTGAAGGAGAAATCTTTCTAGACTGGGGCAACTTTTAGGTTTGTTCTTATCTAGAGTACCCCATTTTGGGGAGCCTGATTTTCCTCACATGAAAAACTGATCTTGTGTCTAACTCTGCCCTCGTGGGGAGGCAAGTAAATAGGAACATTACTGATTTGTCAACAATCTAATGATGCTGTGTCATTCGTTTGACTTAGATAAAAGTTTGGGGACTTGCATCTATCACACTCTATCGTTCAGAACACTTGGTCCTGATGGCAAGACAGGGCCAAGACGACCAAGCGTGATACTAGATGTAGGTGTTGTCTTAAACACATATGGTGCCTAGCATTCTCAAAATGGCCACCCATCTAGTACTGGCCCGCCTCATCGTTGCTTAACTTCTGGGGGTTATGTAGGCAACAAGTTATATATATAATATATATGGTACAATCACGTTGACACACCGGTTCTCAACAGATCACCGAAGTTAAGCAACGTTGAGCCTGGCCAGTACCAGGTGGGTGACCATTTAAGAAGGCAAGGCGCTGTATGTACTGGACTGAGTTATAGAAATTCCCAGGTTGGTATCTGGGTCCACGTTTAATTCATTGGGAGAGATGCACCCCAGTCTTCATTAAGACATGCATCTAGGAGAAGGAAACTCTGATGCAAAAACCTGCAATCTACTGTATACTCTGTCCTGTGGCAGTTATCTGCACCGACAGAGGTTAGCAGTAATACCATAAAGTGTGGTTGGCTCTACACAAAGCCTTCACCACTATAAACAAATAATTTGTGTGGATTTCTGAGCAACTTAGTTGTTGTGGTGGAAGCTCATTGTTGAAATTGACAGAAGAGTCCACTATATATATACATATATATATATATATATATATATATATATATATATATATATATATATATAGTAATTTATAAAATATATATGGCGATTTTTTATAAATTACTAACTAGCTCTACCTACATATTGAGCACTTTTGAAGTAAATACTTAAAGTTTACGCATAAATCTATACTTTCGTATATGAATTTTATGTGAGTAAATGAAGTAGTTATATACATATATATATATAGTCTATGAAAAAAATTAAACCTTTATTCGTCACTTAATTATCAAAACAAATGGAATCTTGTCCTGTAAAAGCTACCGTAGTTTCTTTAAAAGTGATATGTCCTAAGGTGGCCTATTATTCGGACAATCAAAGATAAAGTATTCCGTGAAAGGAATAAATGAATATACACTGTGGTTTGAATACTGAAAGAGAAGTTTATTTACGTATTTACATAGAGACAAAAGCGTGTTAATGCTCAGGGAGGAAGTCGGTGTTTTTTCAAGGGTCCGGTGAAATCCGGTGACTTGGTTCCTTATGTAAAATGTTCCGGGTTGGTTACCTATCTCCACATAACAAAAAATAACATTAAATTTTGTATTTTTAAATTTCACCACGCGATATCTATATATTGAGATAAAAGATGGAATTATTTGAAATTCAGGTACTTATTGATTGAGATTGTCGGACTGACTTCCTCATCTTGGTTGTTATCGTCACAACGTTTCAGTCCCAGAGCCTAGCTGGAGTCCGAACACGGTACCCCCGTAATAATAATAAAGGGTTTGGTTCGAGACTCCTAACAAACAGTTCCCCAGTTCGATACAAAACACCTGATGAAGGCCGGAGGGCAAAACGGCCGAAACGTTGTGACGATAACAACCAAGATGAGGAAGTCAGTCCGACAATCTCAATCAATGAAAACACCTCATCTCAAAAATAAAGACAATTACTATCAGGTACTTATGTTATAATATTTTTGCATATTCTTATAGAAAATCATCCTAAATCTTATTTAGACAAAAAAAAACAACAAAAATTGATTCAAAAACCTTTAAAAAAACATATTTTAATATGTTACCCATCGAGACGAAAATCGTGGTGAATGTTTTTTTTTTAATTAAAATTTTAAATTCTTTTAAAAATAGTAGAAAAAGGTTTATATTATTCTGCTTTTCATATGATAAAATTCAGGCTTTTATCTTTTCTGGAAAAAAAGAAGTTGCTCAAGAATAATGGATTTTAATAGATTTTAAATCATTAAAAAAAACAACGTGCAAAAGGGCTATGCCACTAAATATTAACTAATTCATTGTGTTCTTGTTATATTTGTGTCGCATTAATGCTCTAGACTTAAATTTAAATAACAATTTTCCATTGTGCGGAGTTTCTTTTTGCCTTCTCGATTTGAAGTTAATTTTTTTAACTTGACGTGAACACTAAGATACTTCAATTAAAAGTCAAATATCAACAGGTAAAATTATAGAGGAATAAAAGTCGAATCAAATAAGGTATAGATTGTTCAAACAGTTACAATGAATTTATCTTAAATTTGAGTTTTGAAAAAAATAAGTGCAGACTTTCTTTTTGGCGCAACTGAGTGTGTGTGTATACATATATATACACTAGCAGGCCGTACAGCATTGCCTGGTCGTAAAATATGCTTAAATATGATATTTTAATTAATGCAGATTTCGCATTATATTATATTGAACCCAATACATAGCAATGATTTAAAGTTAAAAAAAAAAAATGACTTGTGTACCACCACCGAGAATTGAAACCAAAACGTTTAGCTTACGATTTACTTTTTCCTTCGCCGTGAATACCTGAGTTATGAAGACATGTTTGCTGCAAGGCTAAAAATTAAAACATGTACCAATAGCTACTACATTACGCATGCATATCCGTAGTGCCGTTGTTCAACCATCACTTGGCAAATTCCATTTTTTTTTTTTTTTTAATTTTCACACTTTTATACCGCTTTTCCCCAGTTATAATCCAAATATAAAGTTTTGTATGGGTTCGAATCTCACATATATTAAGTTTTGTATCTGTAAACCAAAAACTGACAGGTGTTTGGTAGGCAAAATTAAAATATATATATATATATATAGAAAGAGGTTTGTGTTTACTATAAGCATTTTATGCAAATATTATGCAAGTATAAATCATGTAGAATATCTGCATGAATATAATTAGATGTAATAGTTTACTTAAAATGATCATCCCATAAGAAACCCGAAAAACTAATAGGGAACTAATTAAAATGAATGTTTAAAAGAATATGCAAATTAGATCTTTTGCAGAAGAATGCAATTCCTCAACCCATATATAACAAAGTTGTCTTTTCTTTTAAAATAAAAAGAAAAAAGGCTTGCCTTTTTTCTTTCTTGACCTTCACTGACCCAGGACCAATTAACTTAAATGTAGCGTCAGTTAGTTATATATTTTTACTTGAAAAGTAAAAATATATAACTCAAAGTGTAGTATCTGTTCTGATGCTACACTTAAGTTAATTGGTCCTGGGTCAATGGAAGGGAAATCCTCTATACTGAATTACTACTTTTGGATACTGCCAGAGTGCCCCTTTTTTGCCCTTGTTTTAGGGGAGCTGGTTTTCCCCCCACATTAAAAACGACCTTGTGTCACATTTGCTTTCGTGAGGAAGCAAATAAATACCTAAATAAATAGAAAAAAAGGGGTTTTAATATAAATATCAGTACACACCTAAAAAAACAAATTTATAGGAATATATATGAGTTTAAGGTTCTTTTTCAAAATAATGGCTTCTTTGTAAAATGTCTTTTAGCTTTAAGATATTCGATATTTAAAATTTAGTTTTAATCAGATATGACTTGCTGGCCACTAATTAAAAAAAAAATCTAATTTTTATGTATGAACACCTTTAAAAATCATAGCAAATCCAAACTCCAAATAAAATAAATTAATTTAGAGTGAGGGGGAATGAATTTCACATATAAAGTTAATGTAAAATGATCCCCCATTTCTGTCTTTTAAGCCAATTTGCAGCAGTGTCAATTACTGCTGGTCAAAAATTATTAACAGCCATTTAATTGCTTATCGATATCATCTCCTAACCTGAACAACTTTCCATGAAGCCAGTGACTTTCACAGCAAATCTTCCGTTTGGCTGGGAGCTAGCAGACTCCCAATCTTCACATCCAAAAGCAAATAAATATTCACAGGGACGTGTTAACTAAAAGTATTTTCAACCAATGAAAATCGTTTCAAAACTCAAAAAATACGATGTCTACGTGTTATGTGTTTTTTGACCATACACAAAAATGTTATCATAGTCCAAAATGGCCTCTACCAAGGCCAAGGACCATGACAAATCCTAATATAGTTTTTACTACAAAATGTAAGAAAAAACAAAAACTTCCTGTACATGTGACGTACATGTTGAATAGTTGGGTTTTATATTTTATCTGTATACTCATGTCCGTGTAAATGCGTGTATGTATATACGTTGTATCATTTAGTTGATCGTCTAGTGTGTATATTTTAATATTTATGCAACAGTTCTAACAGGAAACGATTGACGTGGACGTATCGAAACATTTGTAGGCAAACAATTCTTTTTAACAGGTGTAAATAACACAAAACATATCTGAATTATATATGAACATTTATTTTCATGATTTCGACCGACATCTTCAAATATTACATCTTGGCTGCCCGAGGAAACGCCGCTCCCTGCATCATGGGGAGACCAACTCCCACTTTTGAGTTGTCTGTTCTCTCTGATGTCCAGCTAACGACTGACTAGAATCTCCGTAAATCTACATCTCATTATGTGTCTCAGACCAACAGCTGATGTAGCCTCAATCTAGTTATTTGTTTATGCAAACCAAAAATTATGTTTAAATCTATTTTCTATTTTCACATTCCTTTTGTAGTGATATTATTAATTGAAGTCAATCACTTTTCCCCAATCTAATTATTTATTTTTCTAATTATAATAATCGATCCAGTAACCCCGCCATCACTCAAATCAATCAATAATAATAATCACAATGATGTTTTGACCCTTGGCCATGCCTGCCACAGTTAACACAGATACTACGCTATAGATCACAGCCAAAGCGTCACAACATTACATTCTTACCGACGATTTTTTAGAACGTTTGCCCAATATTTTTTATGAGATTTTTTTTTTGTGCATTTAAAGCTAATGTTAGAAACTAAAACTAGATCTTATTGTTGACAAAATCAAATCTCTAATTGATCTGATATTTTTCAAATCGAGATCAAAGTTTATTGATTTTTTTTTTTTTTTTTTTTTGCATTACACATTGACGGTTTTCATGCAAAATCAATCACGTGGATTAGATGCGTTTATGGTAGAGAAGCATAGATCGATAAAGAGATAACAATCAGGTTGCGATTGATAATCGAGCCATGTGATTTAAATGTTTTCAAATATTTGCACTGTTAACATTAGTGGGAGTGTTGAGTGATTAAAACGGTAGCAAAGGCCATTACCCCAATCTTTTTTTTTTTAATCATGCTTTTTTTTTTTTTACAAACCAATTTCTTTTTAAAGTTAAAAAAAAAAGATTCCGATCACAAGATGGCCTGAAACTAAAACATCACATATCTAAGATTAAAATCGTATACGTTTATGATTTGTATTTTAGTTTAGCAGAAATACACTTTGATGTTTGGATAAGATTTTGTGCGTGTGTGTATTATGGACTAACGAGTCACTACTTATCAAGGTCTGAAGGCCACTCGAGGAAAAAGGTCAATGAATTTGTAAGGTGGACAGAGGCAAACATCGTCAAGGATTGATAAAAATGGTTGAAACTAGACAAAATTTGATTATTTAAGCAGATGACTCAAAAATTTAACATTGACCTTGAAAATGATCATGTTGTAGTCAACTGTGAAGCAGCACTGTGGTATAGAGTTTCACAAACAGTTTTTGTAAAAAAAAAAAATTTGCTTCAGGAAGTTCAGATACTATACCGGTTGAATATTAACTATGAATCATTTTGCATATACAGCTTGTTAGAGCAACAGGGGTTTAAATGATCTTTGCAAATTTTTTGAATAAGATTATACTAGATTTGAGCCATGGTTTTGTGTCTGTGCATCATAGCTCATTGGATATATCTAGTAATACGAGGGGCGTGCAATAAGTAATGCCCCTGACCCACTTCCAGTTGTCTGATCTAGTTGAAATTTTGCATGTGCAAAGATTTATATCTCTACGGGTTATGTGGAAAATTACAGCTTTGAACTAATTGTGGTTTCTGTTTTACAGGTGTTTGAATTGAGTCAGGTGTGAAATGGAACCTGTTGAATGTCGAGCAGTGATCCGACTTTTGTATTTGAAAGGACGCACACCACAGGAAACTTTTGATGAAATGAAAGAAACTTATGGTGATAATGCCCCAATCATATGACCTTGTAAAACGCTGGCATTGTGAATTCAAACATGGCCGTAAGTCTGTGGGAATAGCTCCCAGACCTGGTCGCCCCCCCCCTTCTGTCATTGATGAGGCATCTGTCCGTCAAGTTGAGACTGCCATTTTGGAAGATCGGCGCATTACTATTCGCCAAATAGCCCAAGATGTCAAGATTAGTACAGGGTCTATGGAAACTATCATTCATGACCATTTGCATATGCATAAGGTGTCTGCCAGATGGATTCCCAGGTTGCTCACACCATTCCAGAAGCGAGAACGCGTCGAGTGCTCGAGGATAAATTTGGAGATGTGCCAAGAAGGTGAGTCAAAGTTTTTCAAAAGACTGATTACACAGGATGAAACCTGGGTCCATCACTAAGATCAAGAGACCAAAGCCCAGTCAATGCAGTGGAAGCACTTGGACTCACCACCTCCAAAGAAGGCAAGGGTGCAGCCCTCCGCTGGCAAGGTCATGCTCACAGTCTTCTGGGACCAGGACGGTATAGTGATGACAGATTTCCTGGCAAAGGGTACCACAATTACAGGAGCCTATTATGCTTCACATTTGAGGAAATTAAGGGAAGCTATCAAGATCAAGAGGCAGGGTAAGATCAGCAAAGGTACCCTCCTCCTGCAGGACAACACTCCAGTCCACAACTCGCATGTCGCCAGATCAGAAGCACGGACGTGTGGTTATTAAATCCACCTCCATCATCCCTACTCTCCTGACCTTGCATCCTCTGACTTTCACCTCTTCTCAGCCATGAAGTTGTTTTTGAAAGGAAAGCGTTTTCCAGATGATGCAGCCTTGATTTCTGAAGTCACATCGTGGTTGGAGAACCAACCTGGGGTGTTCTAGAAAAACGGTCTCAAGAGCTGCATCAAACGATGGGAGAAATGCCTAACTCTGGGTGGTTCCTATGTAGAGAAAGACTAATAACTGTGCCAAGTTTCGTTGCTTTACTGCTATGGGAAGTGGGTCAGGGGCATTACATATTGCACGCCCCCTCGTATTGTGAGAAATGTTTTTGATACTAGTAGTGAATTTCATCTGGTGTTTTTGCTTTTATTGAGCAAGAAAGTCCAAATTATCCTGACCCACATGAGATATTAGGAAGGTACCACTCTAATGGGTACCGACAGAGTGAGAGTTATGACCTGGTTTTCCAACCAAGTGAACATTACAGAAAACCAAATGGCTGACATATTTGTAAATACAATAAAACTAATAAGTGGACACAAAAAGTAAAAATACCCTAGTAAAAGTAATTATAAAAGTAAAAATACCCCTATTAAAAAAGGTCACTCATTTACACGTATAGAACCTCGTACAGAAAATGTCAATGATTTCCCGAACAGCATGTATATTATATTTTGTCATTTCAACAAAAAAATCTTAAATATGAATACACAGACTACAAAACTAAAATCCTACAATACATGAAAAGAAAATGTCAATTTTAGAATTGGTACAGCTTTTGAATCAAAGCGGAATCCCATAAACGACCGAAGATAGTCGAATGAAAATGTACATCAAAATCAAAACCAGATAGATTTTCAACAGAAAATAAAAATTATATTTACATTAAATTTTTGTTTTCTATACAAAAATTACAATCAGTATGAGTAAAACTTAATTTTGTCAATCTGTTATCTATTACTAATCATTTAGTATCTGCTGTCTGAAGTCGAAACTATATTAGCAATTTTATTACAAATGGAGATTTAGTATCTGTCTGTCTGAAGTCGAAACTATATTAGTAATTTTATTACTAATGGAGATTTAGTATTTGTCTCTCTGAAGTCGAAACTATATTAGTAATTTTATTACTAATGGAGATTTAGTATTTGTCTCTCTGAAGTCGAAACTATATTAGTAATTTTATTACTAATGGAGATTTAGTATCTGTTTTTCTGAAGTCGAAACTATATTAGTAATTTTATTACTAATGGAGATTTAGTATCTGTCTGAAGTCGAAACTATATTAGTAATTTTATTACTAATGGAGATTTAGTATTTGTCTCTCTGAAGTCGAAACTATATTAGTAATTTTATTACAAATGGAGATTTAGTATTTGTCTCTCTGAAGTCGAAACTATATTAGTAATTTTATTACAAATGGAGATTTAGTATTTGTCTCTCTGAAGTCGAAACTATATTAGTAATTTTATTACTAATGGAGATTTAGTATCTGTCAAAAGTTAAAGCAAAACTATTACTGCTATATCTGAAATCGAAACTATTTTTAATGCTGAATTTACTTTCTACTATTAATGTATCATCTTTCAATCCTTAATTCAAAGGTAGGAGTAGCGTAATAATTTCGTCATATTAAAAGAATTGATGAGAGATTTTTGGTTAGTAGATGTAGAACACAACTCTTCAGTGTAATCAGACAAGCAAGTACGTATATTTCATAACATGCATATATAACACGTATGTAGCATAGTGGCGTGTGTATATAAGTGTTCCAATTAACGATCTGTTGTATAGCCTCAATATAAGTGTATCGTATTGCAATTCTCTATGTAACCATGTTCCTGTGACATGTCTCGTGATGTATGTATAATCTAAAAACGTATACTGTTATATACATGTATGTATATATCCAGGTCTTTGTGTTACTGGGTTGTATCATATAGTCTCTTTTTGTGTATGTGGGTGTGTATACAGATTCAATTGGGCAGCTCACAAAACATTTTAGATATCATCTTGTAACCGAAACGAATGAACAGCTTTGTTTGCTTGGCACCAGACAAAGAGGAAACTTGTCTTCTGGAATAGATCTTTTCTTCCTGGCCATCATCTTTGACGTGGACCCTGTAATTGAGATACATTTCCTCTGAAGGAAAAGCCATGACACCAAGTTATAATTCAGATTTTTATTTCCATCTTCCCTCGGAGTTAGCACCCCCCCTTTTTTTTTTTTACATCTTTAATTGAAAACTCACTGATTGGTCTGCGCTTCATGATAACCTCGTTTCTTTGTTAGGTATCTTACGTCACACAACCAGGCCAATATTATTGTTTTTGTAATTAAATTCCAAATCTTTCATTATATAAATATTTAACAGTAAATTTTGCCCCAATATCTATCCCATTTTCATAACACAATAACATACATAGCACAGCGCCATCTTTTGTTTCCTCATTCCATTGAGTAATATGGCGCCATCTGGGAATCACAATATCCAACACTTAAATTTGAGATTGAAAACTAACCGTTTGGACAATAGGTGGACGCCTTCCCAATTATACAAGCTATGGTGTGAAGTCTAAATGTCTATATTAAGCATTTTCAAACTAGCAAGGTTAACCGGCATTGCCCTCGATTCCTGCTGTCACACCTAGGATCTGCCAATGGCCAACTAATTCCACCAGGGGATCACCGCACTCTTCAGCACATCCAGGTACACTTTGGAGTTAACTTTCAAGCCGATTTCGAAGATGTGAAGTGACATGATGTGGCCCTCACTTGAAACCACACCAAAGACTATAACCGTGGCCGGAAACTTTGTTTTCATTACACTGGGCACGTCCCTGTTATTCGTGGCAATTTAGCGATGCATTTTGAGGGTGTTGGCAATGGTCCTGTTATCATAATTTGTACAATGGTGCATCTCCAATCTCGCTCATTAGACATTGTGTCACTTTTAGACATGATAGAAGGCTTCTATCGCTCTTGGGATTTATACACAACTGGCCAACTAGTAGATGGTCTGCAACAAAAAATAAAACCGGTTTGATCAAATCGAAATGGAATCATGTTGTCTTTTCTATGGTGATAATTTTATCGCTCCATCCTGTACTTCATATATAAAATTTGTTTCCCATAGAATTTTCATTTGTTATTGTTTTTATTGACATTATTTGTTATGTTTATGCTAAAATTAGTTAGGAATTTATCATTTTTAAAACAATTTATTTTTCGTATTTTTATAATAAATTATCACTACAAATATAACTTAATTTCAGTGTGTTTTTATTGAATTCTATTATTCAGTAAACATTACTTTTCCTTTATTCAGAGGTTAGAAGTTTTCTGATATTATGCAAATGCCCTCTCCAGTTCTCATGGTTCAGCGGGTCATCAGTCTTCACTTTTTTTCTGTGCAGTTTTAATCTAATCACTTGCTTCTAAATTTCCCTTGGCCAGACAATATTCTTTCTGCGATTTAGGGCATCCATGCTTCTTTATCAGTTAATCTAGGATGATTAATATTCCATCCGATCATATCGGTGCAATTTAGAACTGCACACCTGTGGAACTCTCTTCCATTTACCTGCTTTCTAGATGACTACAATATGGCCATCTTCAAGTCCAATGTAAACAAGTTCTTGATGAGCCGTTCCCCTTAGGTAATCCAATTTATCAAATTAACACTTCTAACGATTACTATGATATTGTCCTTTTGACCACTGTACACTCTTTAACCCTTATCCTCGAGTTGCCTCTGGACCTTGATAAGTGGTGATTCCATTGTAAAAAAAAAATCTATCAGGACAATCTGGGCAAGTGCAATGCTTTCAGCAAATCCTCTGACCTGATGTGTTTTATCAGATTTCCCCCTTGTATATTCACCATGGCAAAACTATAAATGTGAAAGCATAAAACAAAACAACTTTCGTGGAAGAACTTGTTCATCTTGGATTTGTTACTGCACTGAAATCGACCTGTAACTTGATCGTTTACCAGGGAGAGTGACTTACTATGTCTATGTCATAGGGATGTTTCTGGAATGTTACGTCCTGACACAGCAACCAATTCTCCAGGGGACTATAGAATAGTCTGTAGACGATAAATTAAGGGGTTCATATGACGCCTGTTATGTCTGCTTGATGTTCTCTTCGGATTTTCTGTTGAGTTCTTGGCATCATTACTGGCAAGGTCCATCAGCTGGAAAATGCATGCTGTATAAAACAAGCTAACAATTTATGTTTTCATAAAAATATAAATTTATTTCAATTTCAATTTCACAGTTGGGGTACACGACCAACCCGTTCTGGAAAAAGTAGAGAATCCAACTTTTTGTGACCAACTCAAATGGAGTTCAGGCTTCCAACTTAATAACTTCCAATTTCTGCAGAATTCACTCAGTTTACAATAGACCCATCATGCATGTCTGAAAGTTGAACACCCACCTGATGAAGGGAAGGATTTCCCGAAATATTGCAACACTGATATGCTCCCTGACTACCTGATGCAAGTAAGAACATAAATGTAAAATATTATAAAAAGTAGACCAAGACACCACAAGAAAATGATACTAACCATAACATATTTAACTTATCAATTGAGGAGAGAAAATTATTCTTGACTGAACTTAGCATTGGCGACATGAAGGAGATTTAATGAAAAATACAAATGTCATATAGAGATCAAGTGTAAGCCCCAGGAAGGAAGGGGGCCTCTTTGATTTTTGAGAACTTCCACTGAAGTAAAAGCATATATCCATCCATAGCCCTCGAGCCCCTGGGGGGGAGGGGCATAGGCCATCTACAATTTTGTAGATGCTTTTGTAGCGAGGAGTTCTTTTTACGGGGTGAGGATGCTGGCTCCACACCCAACCTTCCCAGAAGGTACATACAGCGCCTAATCTTCCTAAATGGTCACCCATCTGGTACTGGCCAGGCTCAATATTGTTTAACTTCGGTGATCTGGCGAGAACCGGTGTATCAACGTGATTGTGCCGTACCAAAAGCATATATAAGGTTGTCATATTCTTTCACATGTGGCTTAAACAGTCTATTATCTAGGAAGTTAACTTGTCTAATATCTGTAGTTATAGTGCAGGCGACACTCAAAATACAATTGTGAATTACTTCAGACTTCTACCCAGTCATGGCTGATGAAACGGAATGGATTAAATAAAGGGTTCCGTTCAAAATTCTGTGCAGATTCCAAAGTTTGACAAGATACACCTGAAGAAAGTCGAAGGTTACATCAATATTTCCAAGAATCCAAATACAGTAGAACCCTGAGATACGATGGCCCTAGGATACGTTTTTTCAGGTTATGATGTGGAATACAATGTTTTTCCGGCACCTGGTTACGATATTTTCCTCACGTTATGGTGTTATTTATAATGTTATTTGATTACATATGCATATAATTGCGTATTATATACTGTACTGTATTTTGTTACTAATTTTTAATGCCGTACCCTATGGTTCTGCTGTAATACAAATATTCTATGCTTATCTCAAAAATTCAGAAATGTTACTAAATTTATTTTAATTATTTCTTTCCTATTAGCGTTGATTATATCTAGATTAAGTTTTTTTTTTTTTTTTTTTTTTGTGAGGTTCTGGTTAGCTGATTTTTTTTTTTTATCTTGTTTTTAAAGTTTGTAAAAGTTCATTGTTGGTTGTCACTAAGATGATTTTTGGAATTTTCTTATGTTGATCAATTTGTTTTCCAAATTCTTCAATGTTGTTTTTATGCTTTTCTAAATTAAATTGTCAGGTTTGTTACTCAAGAAATAAATGTACATTTTGGCATGATAAATTCAGGTGAAAACATTATTACGTGTTGACAAGTCGTCGAAATTTGTAAAACTTCAAAAAAAAATAATTAAGTAGAAAAATAATTACAAGTAAAAATAGAATTTGTGTTTTTGTATCATTTGGATTCATCGGTCTACTGTTCTCGTTTTTTTGCAATGTTTTGGTCGATGTGGCCTCCGATCTTCTTCAGGCATATTTTGTCAAACTCTGGATTTTGGACGAAATTTCAAACGGAACCCTTTATTTACTTCAATCTTTCACAAAAAACACTTGTCTAGCTGAAACCACTGTCAATATTTTTCCCCAATCTTCATCTGTGCCTAAATGAAAACGTAAATTCCATGAACAAAGCTTCTTTCTTAGAACTGCACGCCTGTGGAACTCTCTTCCGTTTGCCTGTTTCCCACCTGATTACAACTGGGATGTCTTCAAGTCCAACATAAACAAATTCCTCATGAACCGTCCGCTTAAGTAAGACACTTTATCAGATCTCCATTACTAGCGATTACTACGATATTGTCCCATTGATTACTGTACATGCAACAACCCTTATCCTCGAGTGGTCTCCGAGCCTTGATAAGTGGTGACTTCCTTGTAAAAAAAAAAAAAAAAAAAAAAAAAGTTAGAGAGGAGAGTTTGGAAGGAGTTTGTAATAAAAATGTTGGGCATTGGATTCTTTAATCTGAATCCGATTATTATTGAAAGATTTTCAAATCAAGAGTCAGATATTTTGAAATTCTAGAAGTCTGATCTTTTCCTTTCTAATTCTGTAATGCTGATTTCCAACGCATTCGTCTTATCACTTCCTCCATCTTTATGATTAATCGCAAAATATATTCCATTTTCTGAGTTTGGAAATTTATTATTCTATATGAATATCTGTAGATGTTAGAGTGTATGTTAAAGGCATTTGCGTATATACACGCATATCAGCGCAATCTATCAGGATAATGGTATGATTACATTAACACACCGGTTCTCATTAGATCACTGAAGTTAAGCAACATCGAGCCTGGCTAGTACCAAATGGGTGACCATTTTGGAATTCTAGGCGCTGTATGTGCTCTCCGCTTATCTTTGCATTGTTTCCACTACTTTCCATTGGTATTTAATAACGCCAACTCAGGAGAGGTGTGGTTAGAGATTGTACAACTCTTGCCACAAAAATTCCATGTAAGGCACCCTTACAGTGGATATCTATAGTCTGCAAAATTTATTGTATATATTTGCAAACCTCTTCCCTCTGAGAAGAATTGCATTCTTCAAAACTCCATGGAATAAGGTTTTTCATTTTTATTTGTTTTTCTTGTTGAATAACACTGGTTTACGAAGAAATTTAGGCAAGCACAAAAATGCCCGTTTTTACCTAATTTGGAGGTGTTGAATTCAAATTTGAAATCCGTTTTTTCTCATCATCTCTAGTTTTTTAGATGTGCATTTTGCATATATGGTACATAAAGGCGCATATGAATTCTGGGTTAATTTTAATATTGTGAGAATTATGTCTTATTTTTTTAGTTATTATGTACTGGGCTCCACACATCTGTTGTAAACCCTACTACAATAGACTAACTGTATGGTTTAATGGCAAAGGAAAGGGGTTTTCAACTTTGCAGTCCCAATCGTTTGGAGAGAGCAGTGAAACCATACAGATGATTGTTATTTGTGTTTAACTGGTTTCAATGCATCTTCTAGAAAAGATGAAATATCCCAACGTTCGATCTGCTATGAGACCCGTTCTCCATTCAGATGATCTTCCTGCACCCACACATCCAGTAAATAAGGATCTTCTATCCTCATCAGATGGAGAAATGTTTTCAAGGGAGAATTCTGCCGAGTCAATATCTTTGGAAGATATTGAGTCACACTGAATCACGCAAGAAGACCTGAATGATCTTGCTCGTAATTTGTATCTGTCAAAACAGTCTTAAACAGTGGAACCTAGTCCAGGAAGATGTAAGAATCACCAGTTTCAGGAATTGGAACAAAGATTTTGCTTCTTTTTTCGACATGGAAAACAAGTTGTGCACAAACATACCTGACTTGTTTACGTCCCTTGGTTTGCCACATAATCCTTCAGATTGGCATCTTTTCATAGACTCTTCCAAGTGAAGTTTCAATAATAATAAATATCCCAGCATTCCCATTGCACACTCTGTCCATTTAAATGAATCCTATGACAATATGGAGCTTCTTTTAGGAGCTGTTAAGTACAGCAAATACCAATGGAGTCTGTGTGGGGACTTCAAGGTCATTGGTCTTCTTATGGGTATGCAAGCAGACCTCACAAAGTACCGTTGTTTTCTCTGTCTCTGGAATAGTCGAGCTGTATCCCAGCATTACAAGCAGAAAGACTAGGAGTCTGAAATCACTACTATACAGGGTGAACAGAAAGTCCTTGGACCATTTTTAGTTTTAAAATTAAATATTGTTAAAATCACTTTTTCTCTTTTCGAATAAAGTAAGTATTTAGTCTAACTATTGATCTAATTATTTTCAACAAAAATATTAAAATAATTTTGTTTAAACTTTCAGAAAAATGAGCAAACGAGAGGCCATAATTCAACTTCATTGCGCGGGAAAGACAAACTCAGAGATTATTAAGCTCTTGAAAGTGGCTAAATCCACCGTGTACCATGTTGTGAACAGATTTAAGGAACTTGGTACATCTGAAGACCGTCCTAGGAGTGGAAGACCTCGCACTGCTCGAACAAAGAGGTGATTAAAGCTGTCCGAGAGAGGGTAAGGAGGAACCCGAAGAGATCTGCAAGACAAATGGCTAAGGACATGAATGTGAGCGTGACCTTGATGAGAACCATCGTAAAAAACGATCTCCAGTTGTCCCCCTACAAGATGAGAAAGAGACAGTACCTCACACCTGCCCAAAAGCACAAGAGACTTGAAAGAGCAAAGCTTCTTCTTGGAGAACTGAAGGCTGGCACGGCAGAGCGAGAGATCGTTTTTTTTTATGAAAAACTCTTCACAATTGAAGCGACTGTTAACAATCAGAACGTCAAAGTTTGCGCAAAGTCTTCAGCAGACATTGATGACTCCGTGAGAATAGTTTTCCGCCGACAAAAGCCGTCTTCCCTCATGGTGTGGGCTGCAGTCTGCTAATCTTGGAAGTCGCCTCTGATTTTCGTGGAGCAGGGGGTTAACATCAACACAGATCGCTACATTAACGATATTTTGGTTCCAGCATTTGAAGAGATGAAGAAACACTTCAAAGATCAGCCTTTCACCTTCCAACAAGATGGAGCACCATCCCACACCTCCAGAAAAACTCAGGACTGGTGCCAACGTCATTTTCCAAGATTCTGGAGTAAGGAGATGTGGCCTCCTGCATCGCCTGATTTGAATCCCATGGATTTTTCTGTGTGGTCTTTGTTGGAGGCAAAGGTATGTTCTGTTGCTTATCCAAGTGTTGATGCTTTGAAGACATCTCTTCTGAGTGAATGGGCTAAAATACCTCAAGAAACGCTGCGTGCCTCGGTTGGTAACTTCAGACAGAGAATTGCACGTCTAATCGAAAGGAAGGGACATCACATTCAAATAAATAATTTGAATTTATTCTTGGTTTCCTAACTTATAATTTTCATTCATGTTTAATTTATATTTTTGTAATTTTCTATTAATAAACCACTTTTGAATTGGTCCAAGGACTTTCTGTTCACCCTGTATATTGGGCACAATATAATAATCAATAGAGAATTGGCTCTATAATAATAAATACAAAATCTGCATGAATTAAAATATATTTAAGCATATTTTACGACGAAGTAATGCTGGGCGGCCTGCTAGTATATGTACAATGTCTCCTTAAATGAGTTTATGTTGATGGCTTGAAATGAAATAGACATAAGCACAATGTCTAAAGCCTATGCATAATACATTAGGTGATTTATTTTTCAGCTTGTCAGCGACAATTTATGTCTCACTTTGATTGAAAATCGTTTTTTTCATTAGTTCAAGACATAAAATGATGATAGTAATAAAAATATCCTCCTCCCTGAGTTGAAACGAATGTCCCATTGGTTTGGATAAGCTATAAGCTTCTAGGACTAATCTTCACTCCAAACCTGAAGTGAAAGACTCTCATCAAATCCATTACTAAAACAGCAGGAAAAAATTGTTGGAGGTTTCTGCTGTTCCTAAAAGTACCTTACTCCTAATGCAAGAGCCAGCTAGATCCTAAGATGGAGTTGCCACATCTGGGGAGGTGCCACCTAGAGTACTCTTTCCTGCCTTGGCAAAGTATACAATCGACTTTGAAATCTAGTGAAGAATGATCACATCTCTTTCCAGTAGTCTTCCTTTTTACAGAAGAGACATTGCTACCTCTTCTCTATTTTATTATTTTTTATAGTTAAACTATTCTGCACTTTCAACTATCAATGTCCAGGATTAAATCTGACACACTGCTGTCAAAGTTTGCTATTCCAAAATCCAAATGAGTTCAGTCTCTGAAAAACAAGTTTTTTATTTAAACCACCAACATCTCTTTTGCATATGATCGGTGAGAATTTGTGTTTTTGAGATCACTGAGCATAAAATTAATTAGGCGTCACCATTTTTTTTTTTTTTCATTTTCTGTCATTCAGCAGCTGAACCTTACAAAACTTGCAGACAGAAAGCTTTTTTGAAGCAAGTAATTGTTGTACTCATTTCCTGGTAAGTACTCGACTGAGCCCCAATTTATTTCGTCTTTGTAATATATTCACAGAAAAAACTTGGCTAATATCAACCACTGTAAAGAATTTTCCTTTTTTTTTTTCTAAAAAAGAAATGGATACCATGAATAAAGTTTCTTTCTGAGAACTTCCCATCCATAGAACACAATACTTCCCATTGTAATTAAAAAGTAGTAAAAATCTGACTTTGTACAACATGCCGTCCGTTTCAGGAAAGGGATAAAGAAAAAAAAATGACTGCTCCTGCTATTTATGAACTGTTGACCACGTAAGATAACGAGAGTTGGGGGAAATATGCAAATGAGATGCAGTCGGTTTTTAAAATAAAAAGCCTGTGTGTCTCTTTGGCAGAAGTAAGTTCTGACAGATGTGTGCTGGGGTTTGATACGGAGAATTGCAAGGAGAACATAACGGTTGGAAATTCTTTCTTTGGACTTTACTTTCTAATAATACCAACATATTTAACTGCACCCATTGAGTACGACATGGTTGTTGTTTAAGTACAATGCAAACAAATTCTTGTTAAACTCCCCTCTTGAATTAAATTCTGACAATTTAAGCTACTGTCTCCAATCCTCTCAAAGATGTTGTTAATTGTCGATTGACAATCTCGTTAATCCTTATATTCAGGTGGGTTGTTGGGCCTCGATGACTCCGTAGTATAAATAATAAATGGAAAAAAGTGAAAAATCAATCATCAGATGGGAACTAATTCGAAATAACTTGTCACAAGGTCATCTTCCTCATAACTTGGATTGAAGAGGCTGAACCTTTACAAGGCTATTGCTGAAACATACCTGCAAATATGTAGTCAAAATGTTTGGATAAATGGAAATTTATCTTAATTACACACAGATAAAATATTGGAATAAAACCAACTTATTTTCATGTGTTGGGTGGATAAACAAATAATCTTAGTTTAATATTTCTATAATTCTTTTGTTTCCTGAAATTATCTCACTTGTCAGACATTTTGGGGCTGGAATTATCTGCCCTTGACAGATCATATCATATAACAGCAAAGAAAATTCAAAATGACCATCGCTACCAAAATCAGTTTCACAGCAGACAATTAATTCCTCCCTATTTATAGTAATTCGTTCTGTTATAAAATTGTTAAAAAATCATTTATTATTGTTGATTTACACAGAATCGTTTTCATCCATTTATTTCTTCATATTTGTGTCTTACCATTCACACAACTTCATAACAGAATCACTCTCCCATGAAAGAGGCAATGTTATATCATTGTCATTTTTGTGAAATAAGTATTATACTAAGAACAAAAACAGTTTGGTTGTTCATAAATAAGTTTTCAGGCTGAAATTCAAACAATGTTTTAAAGATGAATAAAGATGAACAGAACCAAAAGGAACCCAAAAATGCTGAGTTTTTATTATTTCCAGTAACATCATCATCATCATCATTATAATCATCATCATAATAATATACAGACAATTACAGACATTAAAAAAAAAAAATATGAGGAGCCACGATATTCTGAGATGTTACTTTGAGAATACGAGCAGAAAAATTTACATTATTTATAGACGGACATATATCCACATTTCGGTTGGTAATGACACAGCAATGTTTTGGACCTTTGCAGGAAAGTTGATTAATGGGGGAAGGGGTGAATTTGGTCACCGAGACAAGTTTGGACAAAAAAAAAAAAGTGAATGCGAAATAATTTGTTTTTTTATTATCTTATGTTTTTTATTTGTTTTTTTTTTTTTGGACGGCAATTGACAGCAGCGAACAGTTTTTGGCAAAAGACGATTAAAGACTTAATTCCAGGAATTGAGTCTTACTTATAGCACTTTTTCGTTTAGTAAATTTATTTATTTTGGAAAAGAGATCCGTATCTGTAATTTCCATATTTATTATGAATGGAGATTTAGTTTACAAATCGCCCCAGACAATGAATGAAGCCACTCTATGTAAGGAGCTAAAAAAAAAAAAAGAAAAAAAAAAAACTACTGCAAAATCAGAAACTAATCAACAAGTGTTAGATGGATAAATTCTCCCCCCCCCTCCAAAAAAAACAACAGCAATTCTTTCTCCTTTGTCAGAAAATTTAACTCATAGAATGTGAAGACTAAAGGACAAAATAAGAGAAGCAAGAGGGTTCCTTTCTCATTTGACAAAGCTACGTTTTTTGGAAAGGGAGCTGTACCTGGGTACACAAATTTGGTTAAAAAGCAATATTTAGTGTGTTTTGATTTGTTTAGGCTAACAACACATCACTCCAACAGTTATTTAATGCCAAAACACAATAGATATTGTATACATTTCATTCATAGGCAATCGATTGTATTAACTATATTTCTATTTATCTGCATCAACGTTGATATTTATGTTTTAGCTGACACGGCGTGGCTATATGAAAGCCACGCCTCCAGCCATCGGCCTCATTTTTTAAAAAAAATTTTTAAATAGAAATCGCTCCAGACAAAGTATGAAACCACTTGATGCAAGAGCTAAAAAAAAAAAAAAAGAACAGTAATACAAGGTCAAAAACTTGTCAACAATAAGTGTTAGATGGAATAGATTCTAACCAAGAACACAGCAATTCTTCCCTCTTTGTCAGAAACATTTTTTTTTTTTTTTTTTTTTTACAAAGGATTCGCCACTTATCAAAGCTCGGAGGCCACTTGAGGATAAGTGTAAACGAGTGTACAGTCGTCAGTGAATGAGAAAATGTAGTAATCGTTAGTAGTGGAAATTTGGATTACTTAAGAGGAAGCTCAAGAACTTGTCCATGCTGGATTTGAAGATGACCAGTTGGAAAGCAGGAAAACGGAAAGAGTTCTACAGGCATATAGTTCTAAGAAAGAAACTTTATTCATGGCATCTACTTTTAGGCACAGATAAAGAGTGGGAGAAATTATTGATAGCGGTTTCAACTTGGCGAGTGTTTTTCATGAAAGTCAGGTCAAGAGGGACCATAGACTGGAGCTCAGACGAGCACTTGCCATGAAAATAACGCTAAAGTAGAATGTGAGAAATTGAAGTGAGAGTTACGCAGCTGCTGAAAGTAAACGCAAGATGTACTTTCTACTCTCCTTAAATTAAAACGTGGAGGTCAGTTATATATGCTGATGTGTTAATGGTATTTGAATATGATTCTTGTTAATTATTTGAGTAATGTAATGTTTCTTAGATATTTATATTTGAACCAACAATTTTTTTTTTAACTTGATCCTTTTATTTTATATTAAGATTTTTAGCAAGTTTTTTTTTGTTGTTTTAAAGAACATCAGGATATTGCTTTCATTTAATTTGGAAAAAAAAAAGTGCTTAATAGTAATTGATAAAAAAATAAAAACGTTAAAGTCCTATAGACAAAAGAAACACACACACACACACACACACACACACACACAAGGTTAAAATCACGATTTTAGAGTTAGTTCCTCTGTTTGTTTTATGACGGATTAACTTGGGTCCCCTTTCAAATTTAGTAAATTTCCCAGTGGTAAACTCAACTTATACAAGTCCAAAATCAGTAATATTCAGATTTATGGAAAAGGAAATGCTTCTGAATTGCTAGCAGTAAAGACTGTTTCTGTGGATGGCTTATATAAATTGATATTGCTGGCTTGCACTGTAATATCTTTCCAATGAAGATTTAGTATCTGTGTAAAGCCCAAACTATTACTCTTCTAATGTTTAATTCAGAGATAATGTAATATATATTCTGTTGTCATGATATGTTCCCAGGCATTACCTCCTTAGCAATCAGAAAGCATATCTGTATATAAGTTGTTTCCCCTGCCATTTTGGTATATATATATATATATATATATATATATATATATATATGTAATGTTGAGGACGTTTCCTAGTCTTAAGTTCACCATAAAACAAATGCTTAGGCAGCCTCACATCCTCCAATCGAACGACATGACCTAGCACAGCCGATTCCTCATCACCATTGCTTCGATGCTCAAATACTCAGCTTCCCATGTCAGGTGTCAGCAACTGCTATTTCACATTTAGAATTCACTTGAAGCATTTCTGATGAAATCTCTCGAGTTGTTTCAAGTGCAGACGTTGTGTTGTCCGACATTCAGATGAGTAAAGTAAATCAGAAAGAACACAGGTCGAGTAAACACTAATCTTGGTTTTGACAGAGATGCCACGATCAAACCGCAGCTGCTTTTCTAGTGTTCCAAATGCCGTGCTGGCCCTCTGGATGTGAAGACGTATCTCCGCATCCAGAGAGGCTCGCCATGAGCAGAGGGGACAAAAAAAAAAAAAAATGGAGGCAAAAGTGAAACAAGTTTCAACACACAACTTTGTTTGTCATATGTGTGGCAGACTGTCAAAGTCAAATGCTGGCCTGAAAAGTCATCTTCGGACCCACGGACATGCTTTGAGTGTTGCTGACGATTAATCTGAAACTATGATGAAGTTGGTGAGGAGCATAGGGATGGCTAACATTTGTAAAGACGAAGCAATTGCTATATATATATATATATATATATATATATATATATATGTGTATATGTATGTGTATATATGTGTATATATGTGTATATATATATATATGTATATGTATGTGTATATATGTGTATATATATATGTATGTGTATATATGTGTATATATATATGTATGTGTATATATGTGTATATATATATGTATGTGTATATATGTGTATATATATATGTATGTGTATATATGTGTATATATATATGTATGTGTATATATGTGTATATATATATGTATGTGTATATATGTGTATATATATATGTATGTGTATATATGTGTATATATATATGTATGTGTATATATGTGTATATATATATGTATGTGTATATATGTGTATATATATATATATATATGTATATATCTGCAACAAAACTTAAATTGGGCTGCTGACCTATTTGCATGTCTACAAGCAGACATTGCAATCTTGTGTAATCAATTTATTTTTTGGGCATAAATGATTCCCAAAAGCTTTCTTTTAAACATATTTTGTGTGCGTATGTTTGTGTGTTGAGAAATGAGTTTGGATAGACCAATAAAATCTCCTACAACCTTCCACACAGTTCCCCTTTCCCTTGCCAATTCAAGGTATTAAAACTAAAACTAAATAAAAAAAAAAAAAAAAAAGCCTTTTGCCAAAACTGTCACTAACTTTAGTGACCAGTAACATATATACAAAGGTTGACAACTTTTTTTTTTTTTTAAATCATTTTTGCTTTTTTAAAGAATTGACAATAATATTTTTTCACAGGATAGGGGGTGGAGGTTATAGACATTAAAAAATAAATCAGTGTGGCTAAATTCATTTTTTATTTCAACTGTTGAACCTTTAGTGTTTCTTCGCAATCACTCCACCATGAAAAAAGGAAAACAAACTTAAAAAAAAAACCAAAAAAACAAAAAAACTAGTCTTTTGCATTATTACAATATCTGACGATAACATACAAGAGTCTTTCCGAAAGTAAAGCCTCCTATTTTTTTAACTCTAAAAGTTGAAGAACTACAAAGACAGGAGTGGTATCATTAAAATGAGCAACCTTTTGTGTCAATGCTATTCTCAATGCCCTTTTGCCAGGAATTCAATGACACATCTCTGCTTCTGACGCACGTCCACGACAGGTGTTGTTTATTAGAGTTTCACACTGCCAACATCTGCAACAAAGAGATGAAAATTTGACTGTACCCCTTAGTGAGGCATGGTTCGATGTGGACCTGAGGGATGCTTCTGACACTACCTAACGATGGGGTCCTGGATATGACCTTAAACTATATCCGATGGTGAGGCTCCAGCTTGCGGGCTTTGGGGAGTGTGGAGCCACCCCTTAATTGCCACTGCTCTCAGGTCCACTCTGACCCGGAGTGGTAGTACCTGTTAGGGTCTCAACTATGGGTTAAATAGAAATCGACTTGGAAAAAAAACAACAAAGATATTCTATTAAAAATTGTTCTTCAAAATCACTGGATTTGGCATTAAATAACCTGAAAATGGTTGATATGTCATAAAACAACCAACCAATCACCCTAACGATGGATCTTAAGATGTCGTGAAATGCTATGATAATAATTAAGATTAAGCCTTTTTTTTCTCATAAAAACTAAATTTGCATATATGATTATTGTAGTTGGTTGGTTATTTTTGTTTTACGGCATATCAACCCTTTTTAGGTTATTTAATGCCGAATCCAGTTATTTTGAAGAAAATTTTTTTAATAGAATATGTTTTTTTTGTTTTTTTTCAAGTCCATTTCTATTCAACCCATAGTTGGAACCCTAACAGGTACTACCACTCCGGGTTAGAGTGGACCTGGGAGCAATGGCAATTAAAGAGTGGCTCTACATTCTTCGAAGCACGAAAGCTGGGGCCTCACCATCGGATATAGTTTAAGGTCATATCTAGGACCATGATTATTGTATGCTCAATTTTATTATGGAATAAATGTTTAAATTTGATAAAAATGTATGTATTAAACTGTGTTGCTGAACAGACGGTTGACCATCTTTTAGTATTAGTTGCTTTCTTACTAAGCCATTCGAATACAACAACCCAACACATAGTGAAGATTAGGTCGCATGTAATATAACACTCCATTATGTTAACTACTTATAATTACATTATTGTGACTTTTTAACTGTTATTTTTTTTTTTTCATCTCCAGCAAGCGCATTTCACTAGCTTGTCTGATTTCACATGCAATCAAAACTGAGAAAAAAATAAACACAAAACTCTGACTGTCATACTAATCAAATATCAGTTTCCAACACTCAATCTGACATAATCATGTTGACACACCGGTTCTCGTTAGATCACCAAAGTTAAGCAACATTGAGTCTGGTCAGTACCAGATGGGTGATCAATTTGGGAATTCCAAGTGCTGTATGTAGGAGGACGTCGATACCTCCTAACATCGTCATCTTCTCTAACAGGGATATATATGCGACTGGGGACCGCTTGAGAATTTCATACTCCCAGGGAACTTCCTCCTCTGGAGGATACTGATTAAACTCACATAGGGTTAGTGCCGTTTTCATTTCAATCCGACAGACCAGGGGATAATGTGGCAGTTTCAGGCCTCTTCAGTTGGAGACCTGGTCCAGTCCTAGAAGCTGTATCTTCCCAAGCATTACCATCTCTCTTTGAAGATGGTGCTGGTTTATTACCAATTGGTCTGTTCATAGCTATTTTGGGGAGGTAATGGTGGTTAATGACACAAACATATGACCTGGGTGTTCCAAGTTCTAATCCAGTTCATGCCATAAAAATCATCTTCATGCGGTCCCTTCTGTATCTGATGTCTTTTTAGAAAGAATTCTGATTAGAAAAATATCGAGGAAACCAATGCCAACAATAGAATATAATGATAACGGCTATTTTTGCAGAACCAGAATGTGTTTTCAGGAATGCTCTCTTTTTCTATGCACCTCATCTTTTTTTGTGCCCCATCTTTTGTTGATGTTTCTCAAATCTTGGTAAAAAGTCAAATTGTGAAGCGTAAGCGATAGCAAATGGGCAGAACGAGTTAGTTTTTAATATTTTTTAATTGGCACAGTTTGTTACAGATATAAATAACGTAGCAACAACTGTAATGCTTTTTTTTTTGATGCACTGATATTCTCCAAATTTATAATTATTAAACTTTAAAAATTGACCTATTCAAAAGAAAATGTTTTGGTTTTTTTTTTCATGGTGGGTGACTAAAGTGGCACCAAACCTTGTTTTTCTTCCGGCGATGACATAAACTTTTTTAACCTGAGATATTTTCTAACAAGAAGCAAAGTTTAAAAAAAAAAAATAATCAAGCCATTTACAGAAAGAAAAAAAATTTGTTTATGAAGTGATTATTGGAATAATTGTACTCAAAAAGAATGTTGTGACACCTCCACCCTTCATTAAATTCTTTCTTTTTAAATACTCAAGCAGATTATAATAAAAAAACAAACATTTTTGTTCAGCTTTTAGCAGGAAGTTCAGTTTTCTATGTAAGTTTAAATAATTGTGCTATTTATTTATTTTTTAAAATTTTTTGCACCTCCCTCCCCAAATCCTATTAATCTCTTTTCAGAATAAGAGATGGAAGAAGGGGGTATTAAACTGACACAGCAAATTGAACTTTCTCATCAAAATTGAATAAAATTATATTTTTATACATGTGTATATATATATATATATATATATATATATATATATATATATATATATATATATGTGTGTGTGTGTGTGTGTATGGATTTGGTATTCAATCAAAACAGCAATCCAAAGATTTAAAACCCAAACAAAAAAATGTTTTTGATAATCAGAATATTTGGCGCTGTAACCAATACTAATTGAAAGAATATTTAAAAAAAAAAAAATTAATAACAGATTTATAGAGTTGGTGTAGATTGCCTTGTACATGTTTAGTAGAATATACTTTTTTTTTTTCAAACTACAAAACTGCTTCAAGTAAATTTTTATTTTGTTTTTATATTTTTGTTTCTTAAAAAACTTTTTATGCAGAAAAAAAACATAGTTTTTTTTTTTTTTTTTTTTTCAGTCTGCAATAAATTTCAAGATGTACACATTCAAAACAAGACTCCACAACAAAATTCTCACTTTATTAAATTTTACAGAATTTTTTTTATATATAAATATATACACAGAATGTTTTTATGGGGAGAGTTTATTGTGTGAGGATATTATTATGGTAGAAATATTAGAGTTTGGGGGAAGTGGGTAGTAAAATGTCAACTTCAACATTTTTTTTTTTAAAAACCTTGTTTTCATTAATCAGATTTAATTACTTCTTGTCGGGCACAAGATATCAATTGATTGACGGTGTCTATTTCATTTTGTGGTAAAATTAAAAACAAATAAAAAGAAATAAAGACGAGTGTGAGTCAGAAAAATGTTTGGCCAGGATTAAGATATTAAATACTTGACATTAAACAATGGCAACACTCTTGGAATATTTATAAATATCAGAAAAGAATACATCTGTAAAATCCCCCCTCCCTCAAGATGGACAAATTCCAAAATAGTGTTATTATCATAGAGGCCACTGAAAAAAAGAAAAAGAAAAGAAAACCCCACAAAGTAAAAAAAAACAAAAAAAAAAAAACATGTAAAGAGACATTGCTGATAAAATATTATGAAAGAAAGAGATATATATATATATATATATATATATATATATATATATATATAGAGAGAGAGAGAGATAGATAGATAGATAGATAGATATAGATCTCATTGGTTATTATTCCAAAACCATAAGATGTATTTAATTCACACTCGTAAGCTTATATATATATATATATAAGCTTACGAGTGTGAATATAATACATCTTATATATATATATATATATATATATATACACACACACTAGCTGGACACCCAACATTGCTCAGTCGTACAATACGTTTAAACATGATATTTTAATTTATGCAGATTGCGTATGTAATATTATAGAATCAATCCTCTATTGAATATTATACATTATGATGAATAACTTGCCCGGTGGACAAATTTTCAACAAAATAAAAAAAAATAAATAAATAATAATGATAATGTCGTTTATCAAATTCCGTCTGTGTTTGTTTACAATATCATGTCAGCTGATATTTGGGCTTGACGATGAATACCGTAGAAAAGTCACTTCTAATTAATGTTTATTTTTAAAATATGCAAACAAAAAAATGATTTGCAGCAACTTTAAATGATACCTCATCTTTTAACTTTTAATTGAATTCATTAATAAGAAAAAATTAAAAGAAAATAGTGAGGTACACCCGGGCTTGAGCATGGGATCATTCGATGTGTAGTCGAATGTTCTACCACTGAGGTATATATCGCCATATCTGTTTTTCATTTTCATTTTTTTTGTTTTTAAAGAAACGATTTGCTGAGATTTTATTATCTCTCTTGGCCGGTGTGACGTAAATATTCCCCTGTAAAAATTCTATTTTATCTATAAGAAAGAAAGACTATTTTAGGATCGGATTTTTTCGATTTTCAATACTTATGAGTTGAATTTCTGTACAAAACATATCTAAGAACGCTATTAGACAGATAAATTACCTTTGTATGAAATTTGCATAAACTCAACCATTTTGGAACCTATGTAAAAGGAACTCACACACACACACACAAAATTGTATAAAAGTCACTGTGTGTGTGTGTATATATATATATATATATATATACACACACCACTCAACCACTTCATTTAATTTCAATGAGTTTTTTTTAAATTCATTGAATTACAATTTAATTTATTTGCTCTATCTTGCATATCGAGCAATTCCTGTTTAGATGGGATAACTTATAGAATATTACTGCCAGTAATATTTTGTAAACCTACAATCTCACGTTTCCATAACAACTGATTGTTAAATAAAAACTATTCTGAAGTATATATATATATATATATATATATATATATATATATATAAATATTAGTTTAAGATGGCTGTCTTTATGCAAACAGACTTTAGGTACTTATAAGGAATGAATATCTAAAGGATTTCAATACTTAATCAATTCTAAGTTCCAGAAATGGCCAAAGCAGTTTATGATTTAAAAGCAACATTTCCATTTTTTTTTTTTAAGGAGAAAAACTTTGCCTATTTAGTGTCACTGTCATCTTTTTTTTTTTTTTTTTCCCACAAATTTCAAAGTGTAAACTATTTCAACCATTTTAATGACTGATTCATGATTCTCTGTTAGCAGTGAATTCTAATTTCTCCTCCTTTTTCATTTTATTTTCTTCCATAATGTATCAATAGCATCTCTTTGCACAGAAACTTTATTTTTACGTTGACTTGGTCAATTTGTTTTGGATGCATTTTTCTCTGATGAGACCAGTTAAAAAATATACATATATAAAAAAAAAAAAACTGTTACCATGGTTTAATGTCATGTTAAAATGTTCTGCCTATAAATGCACTAATATACGAGTGAAGAAGAAAAAGATCCAAGACCACATATCACATTTGGCTTCTGCTGAAAATGCCTAACAGCATTTGTAAAAAATAAAATAAAATAAAATTTAAATTCACTTTTTCTCTGCTGAAAAAAAAAAAAAAAAGGAGGGGGATTTAAATAAATGCCCCCCCCCCACTTATTTCATTTATAAAGTCACAAATTGAAATATGCTTCCTTTTTGAAATTTTTTCTCAAACTATGCTAGAAAAGTCTTCCAGAGGGTGTGAAAATGCCTAAGAGGTGCAGTGCTTATATTATTAAATTAACCTTATTTTTCTTGGATTTCTATCTGATGGAGTCAGTGTATGTGTGTGGAGGGAGTCAGGGATACACCTTAAGTGCCCACACTACTCGCTGTGTTACCTAGAATAGATATCCCATAAGTCATAATGATTATTTTAAGAATTTAACTTGCATATACATCTAACCGACGTGCACCTTATTTGCACGTGCTGGTTTTGTTAAAAATTTATTACATGATATAACTTGCATATAGAACTTTTCTGTGTGTGGTGATTATGATGAAAAACAAAAAACGCAAAGAATAAGTCCTTTTGCTGATAAAAATTATCACTGCAATTTGCATTCTATTACTTGTTTATACATGCTCTGGAATTAAAAATTAATATCTATTGAGCTTAAAACCTGAAGTTGTGGGAGGTTAGGCTTATTTTATTTTAAGATGGATTTTTAAATTTTTGGATTTTATGTATTTCTAATTTTAGTTTCATCAGATAATTATCAACTTATGAGGAAAGAATTAAAAAAATATCTTTTTAAATGCATTTAGACTAGGCAGGTCTATTACGTGGATCGCAATATGCATCTGCATCATCTGCCTGGTTAAGAGAGTGGGTTTTGTTTCCTGTAGTACACAAGTCACTATAATTTCATTCTCAGTCGTTCTTGATGGAAGAATCAATATATATATATATTGGGAAATATATTTATTCAATTATATTTCACCTTTTATTTATACCAATCCTTCAATTTATAAAGCTCGATGTAACTACAGAGCATATACAAATAAATGATAAAAGATCTATATTCCAAATTTCAAGATGTTGACCATTGTGCATTTCAACACATTTAAAGAAATAAGTGGTAAGATGGTCAACATCTTGAAATTTGCAATATAGACTTTTGTCGTTTATATATTTCTGTGGAAATAGATTTTATTTCCTTATAATATATACCAATCCTTGTTTAGGAAGCTCAATGTAATTACAAAGCAATATAGTGAATAAATGACAAAAAACTATATTCCAAAGTTCATGATGTTGACCATCTTATAATTTATTCCTTTAATTCAGTAGACATTTACAATTCTTGACAGACCTGTTTCGTAGTGCAAAACCAATCACTTAATTATTATATCAATCAGTGAATCTATTATGCCCTTAACTCATCAGAAGAAATAGCAACAATCAATCCATCAAAAGGAAATAAAGTGCGTTTTGACACCATGGTTTTAATCATTTTGAGAAATATATATATATATATATATTATATATATAAAATGCAAAATGTGTGTGCACATCTTATGTATGTCCGGCAAAGACATTTTTTGCCGAGCTTCTCGGGTGGGGGTTACTATTTGTTAGAATTTTTTATACACCGTCTAAATCATAATATGTAGGATTTGCAAACACTCGTCGCGTCTAGATTTATTTACATCGACTTTTACAAAATTCTTGCTATTTCGGTTCCTCTCGTGTTGATTCGGCTTTTGCGTATAAAAGTGAAACTAATCTGAAGCGACACAACTTACCCGGCTTTCGTGCCGGGAACGTCCAGAAAGTAATCAGCTTTCAATCAATGTGGGGGAAACCCCTTATATCAGACAATTGCTATTCATTGTGACACTTCCCTTTTTATAGTAGCGGGTGCCCCCCCCCAACATCTTGGGGAAATAAAACCCAAAAAACTATCCCGCAGTGAAAGCTAACTGCGGTATTTCTATTTGACCTCATTGAATTCAAATTCACGCACCTGTCAATTTGTGTAAACAAACCCCCAAAAAACTGCCTTGTAGTAAAAGTTAACTATGTGATTTCTATGGCGTGATATTTGACCTCATTTTTCAATGGTTAAATAAATTCAAATGTTTTTCTGTTACTCTCCCTTGCTGGCCGAACGGGTAACCATGTCAGTTTTTTTTTTTTTCTTTTTTTTTTCCACACTTTATTTTCCACCTTCGCCTCAAGGCTCCTGGTTCGATCCTACCTACCAAAATGTTTGTTGTTGTTGTTAACCCCCTTCCTCCCAACACACACACACACCTACAAACACCCGGGCAACGCTGGGTACCCCCCCCCACCGCTAGTCTATTATAAAAAGGAGAGTTGTGTGTTTGTGCCCAGTTAAAAAGTGAAACATTTCAAGACTCACCCATAAAGCTGATTTTTTTTTTTTTTTTTTTTTTTTTCAGCATTGACTCTGACAAAATATAGTCACATTTGTTTTTTTTATTATTATATGTATTGTTTTGGGGATCACCAAAAACTTGACTGCAACTACCACCCTCTAGTTGCCAGAGAAAACAAAAGAGGGAGGAGGGGATAAAGAGAAATCGGTTAAAAAAAAATGCTACACACACTTTGTAACTCTTCTATTCTGTTGCTTATGGCACGATTCAACTATGTTTGTGTATGTATATATGTGTGTGTGTGTGAGTGATTGGTCATTATGTGATAGGTCATAAGAAAAAAAAAGTTTCTTCCTCGTCTTAAATGCTAAATGATTTGAAAAAAAATCATTTTTCCTTATTCTTTTGAGATTATTTTCCTTCCTTAAAGTTAATTAAAAATAGTTCCTAAAAAAAAAGAAAAAAAAAAAGAAAGATTTTCAGCAAAAAAGCAAGAGGACCGTGTATACAATAAGCACCCTCCGAATGATATACTTAAAAAAAAAAAAGGTCACTTTTGGTTATCATGCACACTTTTTAAAAACAAATGTCCGGTTGATTTGTAAACAAAGCCACATGCAAATGATCTGTAGAGATTTTACACTTAGTTAATTTTTTTTATTCTGCGAAAGCCATTGTATTATATTATATTTTTGAAATGAAAAAAAAATACAATTTACAATTCACAAACTATGGATTAAATAAAAACTGTATTTTAAAAATTCATTAACAAAATATAAAAAAGGGATTTTTGGGTTATGCTTTTTTTGTTCTTGTCCAGAATTCCCTCTATATTAAAAAATAAAGAAAAATTTGCATGATGTATGTACCCATAATAAAACGAAAATCTTATTTAAAAAATCACGTAAATTGATCTTATTTAAATTTTTTTTTTTTTTTTTTTTTACAAAGGAGTAACCACTTATCAAGGCCAAGAGGCCAAGGGTTTTGGTAAATTAGATTATTAAGGGGATGGCTCATCAAGATATTGTAATCAGTTGGAAAACGGAATAGTTCCACAGGCACGCAGTTCTAAGAAAGTAGCTTTGTTTATGGAATCTATGTTTAGGCTTAGGCACAGATAAAGAGTGGAGGAAATTATTGATAGTGGTTTCAGATAGACGAGTGGTTTTGTGAAAGTCAGGCCAGGGGGAAGAGGGACCATAGATTGGAGCTCAGATTAGCACTTGCCATGAAAATAACGATAAAGCAGAGACAGGCTTGTAACGTCTCTTCTGTAGAAAGAGGTTGCAGGGATAAGAAAAGGGCATCCGACTAGGCTACGAAGTCTATTTTGAACTCTATCAAATAAGGAAATCAAATTCATTGAGTATCCATTAACTATTTTATCCATAATTTTGAAGAGAAAAATGTCAAGAAACAAAGGGAGATAACTCAATAATAATAATAATAATAATACTTACTAGATTTATGTTGCAATGCCTACGAATTCCCATTAATTGTTTATAAATGACTTTCTTCATAAAAATAAAATTACTTTATCAATTTATGCGATTTTTGGGGACATATTTTTTATTTCATCATGAGTATATACATCATACAGATTTGTCTTTTTTTAATACGGAGGGAAATTTTGGACAAGACTACTTTTTTTTTTTTTTCTAAAAATGGGAATTTTGCATTTAACTTATAAAAGTGGCATTGTTCTTTAACTCCCCCTTCCCTCCCCCCCAAAAAGTTGCAAAAACAAAATCGACTTTTTTTTTTCATATTTTATTCTGAGGGTGCTTCTTTGTATAAAATAAAAAAAACATAAAAGGAAAAAAAAAAAAGGGGGGGAAAAAATGCTGTTTCACATTTGTTTTATGGAAAATCTTCTTTGCTTCTTTTGTATCCAAAAAAGTGGATATCCATTTAGTGAAATTTCTGTTGATTTACTGGAGCCGAGATGAAGAGAACCACAAGAGTTGGGTCCAAAGATTTGTAGAAACCAAGTTCAATATATCAATTAGTCCCTTGGGAGTGGAGCACCTGCTGGCAACACAGGTTATTCGCCCCCTCCCCCAACACTCTCCGCCAACAAAAATGGACATAAGTCACTCACACAGTGAGGATGGAAAGGTAAATGAAATATCACTTCTCTGTCTCTCCATGGATGATTGCATTATTCACAGGCCAATTTGCTGTCAAAACTACTAAGGGCGATACCGAAAGCTTGAAGGGCACAGCAAGGATATTGAAAATCCATCGTAAAAACATCTTCAGCCACCCGTCCAAATTGCATCACAATATAATCGACTGGAAAACAAAAAAAAACATAGTAAGCATTTATTTTAAGCTAAATCAAATTTGTCCTGCAAAATAAACAAATGGAAATTTGAGAAATTCAGAATAGAGATGTTGTTTGTGGCAATCGAGGCGATCAGTCTGCCAGTGGCTTTGTTGCAATCAAGTTGAAGCATGATTCTGCTCAATCTTAGGCGGTGAGGTCCACCCTCCCAGGATTTATCTTCTCCCTAAGAAGTATTTATTGCTTAATTATCTCAGGGGACTATCAGGGAATGTCAACAGGGCTGCTCAGGCATATTTTTGTAATTTAGAGAGTGTCTGCTTTTCAAAACCCCATTTCTTCTGCAGAGGAAGTAAATAAACTCAATCATTTGTAATTTAAAAAAATATTGTTTTGTCTTTGTGTTCAGCAGTGCTAACTGATGTAGTAGTCTATGGAGTGGTGCAGGCATGGTGACAGGTTTCCCAAAGCTGCCAAGAAAATGGCTAACACTTAGATCATACATTTTGTTTCTTTTGTTAAACAAAAAAATTATCTGTAATGAAAACAGAGATACCCGATGTTGTCAGAGTAGAAGAAATAGAATCAGATTAATGTTGAAAATGTATTATAACAGATTGAGTTAATAACGACAAGGTGGAACGATAAATTTGTTGTCCTAAAGAAAATAACACTACAGATTTATTTTCAAACTTTTATTGTAAAAATCAATTTAGGCTGGGAGCATGCCTTTTCCATAAGTGCCGGCAGGAGCTTGGCGAATACTCTGCAGATGGTAACGATCAGGCTGGCTTTCGTGTTGTGGGAGGTCATGTTGGTGATGTTCTCAATGTATGACCAAACAAAGTAGTCCAGCAGGTTAATTTCAGGGGAGGAGGGGAGTAAGTGAGAGAAAGGTACAAAGTTGTAGCAGTCCTTCTGAAGCCAAGCCTGGGTCTCTTTGGACTTGTGGGCCGGCGCCGAGTCCCGCTGCCACACCTAGGGTCTGCAAGTGGCCACCTGATTGCATCAGGAGATCAGCACATCCAGGTACACTTTGCTGTTGACTTTCAAGCCGACTTTGAACTTGAAATCACACCAAAGACCATAACCGTGGCCGGAAACTTTGTTTTCATCACTCTGGACACATCCCTATTATCCATGGCAATCCAATGATGCATTTTGAGGGTGCTGGCAATGGTCCTGTTGTCATAACTTGGATCAGTAGAGAGCATGAGTTGTACAGTGGCGCATCTCCAATCCTGCTTGTGGAACATTGTGTCACTTTCAGACATGATAGAAGGCTCGTATTGCTCTTGGAATTCGTACACAAGTATGATGGTCTGCAACAAAAAACAAAACTGGTTTTCATCAAACGAAAATGGAATCATGTCGTCTTTTGTATGGTGACAATTTTATCGTTCCACCCTGTATATTTGCCCTGCCAGTGGGGTCACAAATTCACCAACTCCATGCAGAGGAGTAACCCCCCCCCCCCCTAAAAAAAAAAAAAGAGTGGTGACTCATAATGCCATAAGCTGAGCCATTTTTCCATTTCAGCCCCTATTCTGGTTAGATGGGAGATCAGAGAGACTCAATGTGATCAATCAACTGACAACATCATGCCCTAGTATGTATAAGTTTATCCCAAACCACATTATTCCAATTTATTTTTCTCCCAAATTAAATATGAGAAAAACTTTTTTCTTTCTCTTACTCAGACATTTTATTCCATCAACAGCAAACTGTAATTATTATTATCATTATTATTTTTAATGTTTTGCTCAACAAACGTATCCATTGTAAGTGAAATTATTTTTTTAACACGAAGAAGGGATCCTTTTTTCAAAAACATTTACTTTAGAAAGTTTTAAAAATTTGTTAATATTATTATCTAGTGACTGATATGAGATAAGAAAGAAAAAAGAAACATTGTGCAGATAACACTCAACATGAGAACAATTGTCCGATTCAATCAAATATATAATTGCAATTAGCCTGATGATTTCTCCCATGAATAAAACACAAACGTTTGTGCAGCCTACGTGTCATAAGTATATTTTTATAATAATACTAGGTATATATATATATATATATATATATATATATATATATATGTCTATTTATTATGCAAACTTATTGGTTACACCTCAACCTTCCCTGAAATGTAAATCGCACCCAAATATCTTATAAAAACGAATGTAATCTTGACACCCGTTTCAATATCCCTTCTTTTTTGGTCTGATGAAGTGTTCTGAAACATGTACGCACATATGTAACCAATAATGTTTGCATAATAAACAGACTAAATAACAGCTCTGTCCTGCATTGAGCACTCTTTAATAATCACGCAAATTTCATTGAATTTACATCTAGGAAATCAAATCGATACAACCTGTGTGTGTGTGTATATATTATTTATTTATTATAGTAAATAATTATGTCAGCTCCTTTAAGAAACTGGTTTCTTATCATTGAGTACTTTCAGTTGAAATATAAAGTCGGTCAATTTAGCTCTTATGCGCATATTATCATATAATGGTTAGATCATTCTGATCGATGTTAAAAAGCATTTAAAAAAAAAAATATTTAAATTTCAACAATATTTCTTGCAGTTAACGGTAGCCAAATGGATAAGTTCCTTGCTAATGTGCTAATGAAGCCAGAGATGGTTTCTGTTGCCGGGTTCAAATCTATCCACTGGTGTTAATCGTGACACCCTGCACTGATGATTCTCGAAAGGATGAAACACTAGTGTCTGTAGATATTTAATTATTATTATAGTAAATGATTATAGGGATTGTTTGAACTTGATCTCATTAATGCTTCATGTTGAGTAGATTCAAATTTAGTGATAAAAACAAATAGATGAAAATTTGAAAAATAATGCAATAATCTTATTATGAGAAAAAGTGAGTGAAAAATGATTTTGTTTTTGTGGTCAACTTTTAAACACGAAAGCAAAGAAAAAGAGTAAAGTCAATGTTTCTCTTACTGTCATTATCGTGAACTATCTGAAAATTTTTCACTGATGCTTGAGTCACTCGTCCATGAAAATTCAAAACATACGACTGGGTTTCTGTAATAAAGAAAAAAAAAAAACAATTCAATCAATTTCACTAATTGTTAAGTTGAAATATAACATGAGCTTATCGCTCCAGAATAGCCAGAAAAAAAAAAAAAAAAAAATGAGCGCTTCTTTGTTATTAGAGCAAAATTCGAAAACAGAAATATTGAATTTCAAGTAAAACCGATGCTATTTACTTAATTGACATGTCGCAGTAATTTCTAACTTATCGTTTTTTTTAATTTTTGGATATGCTCATTACTGTGACATAACAATTAAGTAGATACAATCAGCTATCAGTTTTACTTAAAATTCATAACGAAGAAGTGCTAAAAATTGTTTACTTAATTTAGCAAAATATGTTCAAACAATCATAATTTCTTACTATGATAATAGTTTACACTGAACTATTGTTTTTTTTAATTTATTTATTTATTTTTTTTAACTTTGAAAATACATAATGAACAAATTAGGCACAAGGCTGTCCAAAAGGTGTCATTGGTCATCCTTGGTTTCAAATACTCAAAATTATCTATACTACTCTTAACTAGAAATATCTGTCACCACAGTACCACATTCACTCCAAAGGCTGCCCTACTTAAGATAAACCCAAATTTGAAAAAGTTTTATTGAATTATTTACAGTAATAACATTTCATTGGCGAGGGAACGTGGAATAAACAAGAAACAACAAAAATTAGTTAATAAGGCCCTCCCCATCTTTTTTTTTTTTTTTTTTAAATAATACACCAGCAGGTCTATCTCTAAGGAGGAGTGGGATCTAAGTGTGGGTGAAAAGAAAGAGGAATGGGGAATTGGGAGTGGGTAGAGTCCTAAGATGCGTACACATTGGGGATTAAGGCCAAGGATGAAAAGAAATAAAAGTGGGGAGTGAAAATCTTGGAGGGTTTCCTTTACCAGGGAGGGGGGAGCTCATTTACTCTACTAGATAAGTCTAGAAGCTTAAAAACTAACCCAAAGGGCTGGGGTCCGACAGAACCTTGAACTGTGTGCTCCATGCTTAGGCAGGGAACACATACTTGTACTTGACTCCTCTTCTCACACACAAAATTGCAACTCTTATCCACCGTCTTTCAAGCTCTGAGGAAGGTAATAGTTTTCTATCACATCTAATTTTGATCTTCAGCTGGTGCTTAAAGAATGCACTCAGATCCTGATCAGCAAAAGATTCAATTCCTTGGTCCACTTTCAGGCATGATGTCTATACCATTATCAATCTATAAAAGTGAAATTGTCTGTGTGTGTACATTTCCCTACCAGATTACTGTCAATTTTCAGTCTACAGGCTCAAGATTTGACATAAGTGGTATTGAGATTTGAGAAAATCTTTTTAATTGGGTTTTGGCCAGAAATTTGGCTGTCAAGGGGTCAAAGTTCAACGATTTGACCTTTGAAAACTCTACCAAACTCCTCCACCAATTTTGGGTCTAAACACTTGAAATTTTAGATGTATGACATGGGTCAAACTTTTTAACTTGATTTGAGCCCTAAACAATAAATGTTAAGGGGTCAAAGTTAAAAAAAAATTTGACCTCGCGGCCAATTTTTAGTCTAAACATTTGAAATTTTACATAAAGTGTATTCAGACATAGGGCAAGCTTTTTAATCGGTTTCTGGCCGAAAATTTGGCTGTCAAAGGGTCAAAGTTCACAAGATTTTACCTTTCCGGTCTCTAGCCAACTATTCAGCCAATTTTGGGTCTAAACATTAGACATTTTACATAAAGGGTATTTAGACATGCTGCAAGCTTTTTAATCAGTTTTAGGGCGAAAATTTAGCTGCCAAGAGGTCAAAGTTGAAAGAGTTGACGTTTTCAGACTTTACAAAATTCCTCTGCCAATTTTGGGTCTAAACACTTGAAATTTTAGATGTAGGTTACCTGTACATGAGTCAAATCTTTTAATATATATATATACGTACGTATGCACATAAAGTTACAAACAGTACATAGAGCCCGAGCAAAGCCGGACTGAACTGTTAGAACTATATATTTAATATTCAATAGAGAATTGGCTCTGTAATAATAAATACGAAATCTGCATGAATTAAAATATATTTAAACATATTTTATGACCTGGCAAGGCTGGACCCGCCTTCCCCACCCTCTCCACTAGTAATACCATACAAATCGATTTTCATGAAGACAGCATTCTACCAAACTTCGTCAAATATATTACGTGCTACTGCCCTAACTTCATCTGCCTTATCCAACGTATGGTATATGCATTCAGAGATAACTGTCAGGCTAATAGTCTCTCACTCCTGGACAGGGTTCAAAAGAGTCGCCAACCTGATAGGTCCTGAACTGTTATCTAAGCTTCAACCTCTGCCCCATCACCGAAATATTGCATTCCTCTGTCTGTTTTACAAGTATTTTAATGGTGGATTCTCTGACAAACTACAAGCACTCATACCCCCTCGATGTAATTTCCCCCCCAACAAACTTGACAAACAGCAAATCCCGCCCCTACACAGAAGAGATCCCTAGATGTAAGAAAGCCTTCTACTCTAATAATTTCTTCGCAGAACTGCTAGACTTTGGAATTCCCTTCCAGGTTCCTACTTCCCCAACTGTACTGACATGCAGAAGTTTAAGTGTAACGTGAACAGACATCTTGCTGCTCAACTCCCTAAATAGTATTCCTGCAATTTATGTCTCAGATAGTAGCCCCCTGCATCAAAGTGGCACTGTGCCTTGTTTGGGGTGAAAATGGAAAAATAAAAAAAAAACAAGACAAGGATATCCACAGTAGTACAGGATTGTCAAAGTCCATACTGCTTATTAGAAATAAAGTTTAAAAGTAACGACTCTTACTTACTAGATTGATTAATGATTCAAAAATTTTAGTGAAGAGCGGGAGGAGACTGATGGGGTGCTAATTAAGTTGGTTAGTTCTTTCACCAGAGTTGTTGAACACTGATACGATAGAAGCAAGCTTCCAGCTATCAGCATGTCAGCATACCTGGTACCTTACTGTTGCAGCTGAATTTACCAAGTCTTGAACTTCTGATAATCAGTCGGCTACATTGGTTTTGCCACGTTGAGAGGAGCAGCTTCTAATTAAAAAAATGCAGAGACCTTCAGATGGAAGGCCAGAGGAGTGTAGAACGGAATTGTGCTCAAACTGACAACCTTTTTCAGTGTAGCTTTCTTGCCATAAGTATATTTTATACTATTACTACATCGAGCTTTTATATTTTTGAACCATATCATATGTAACCCAAGAATTTTTATAATGTAACCCATTAACCCTTTACGGCCAAATTGTACTTTCAAGTCACCTTTCAAAAAAAAACAAAAAAACAATATTTTTTACTCTTATAGCTTGTCTTCAAGGTACAAGTCTATACATCGTTCAACAAGTAAATAAGGAGTTTGTTCATGCATTAGTTGCATGCTGACTTCTGTCACGCGTGGGTTTTATGATTAAATAAATTTATTTATTGCATAAAAAAATTGTTGTGGTAAAAGGTTAACAAGGATCTTAGTAGAATTTGAATGAAATCAATTCTCAAAACTGCCAAAACTTTAAGACTAAGATCAAAAAATGTTAAAAACTAAAAAGTCAGATTTCAGTTTTATGGATGACCTTGACAAATGCAATTCCTGCAACAATGTTGTACTACCTTTACTCAAAACAACATGTACTGGGCAATGTAGCTTCAGAATTTATGGATCAAACTAAATTTTTCATGTTTTTTTTCTTTCAGTATGTTACAATCCTTTTTTACAAATTTTTAATTCCTTAAAAATGATAATAAAAATAGTTGGGACTATTTTCTCGATTTTTTTTTTTTTGTCAGATACTTGATAAATGTTGATTTAAAAATTTTTTTTTTTTTTTTTTTTTAGTTTTTTCATTTTTGTGCAAAAAAAATAAATAAATAAAATAGCTGGTATGCCCGTTTTGGGATGCAAGCCAACGGTTGCCCACATCTGGCATAGACTAATCCTACATCACCTGTTAAATGAGTAATAATCACATCACTTGCTCATCCTCTCTGCACTAAATTGAGCACAAAAATACAAAGGGTTGTTTTCTCTTACCTTCATTCCAAACAGGTGTCTTGTTGTGTAACTCTAACATATTATCCATATTTTTTCGTTTCCAACGTTCTATGAGGCCATCATGATCCTGAAGATTAAAAATGGGTATACAAGAAATTAAATTTTATTTATTCTAATTTTTTTCATTGATTCAAACCAGACAACACCAGAAATAGAGAATAATTGAAAAAAAAAAAAAAAAAAAAAAAAAAAAAAAAAGATTAAATTTGTTGCTGCAAAAGCCTCTTCAAATAGGAAGAAAGAAAACATTGTTTTAAAATAATGTAGTACCATCTTTTGAAATGATATTGGGGGGGGATATCTGCTTAGTATTAGTTTTCAATAAAAACAAAACATTCAAAATAATCTGTACATATATAAAGTTGTCAATATGTTCATGGCATATTGGACAGTGTGGTATTGTGTATGTGTGTGGGTTTACCTTTGTTATTGTTAGTGGATGTATAGATGTGTGCAAGTGATGAAAGGCTGACTGTGTTAGTCATTGGGTTCTTTCGCCTTGCTACCCTGAGGTGGTGTTGGGGCACAAGGTAGTTCATAAAGAACACATTCTTTGGTTCTGTTTATTGTTTGTTTGACTGTCACGTCTGTAGCAGATGAAATTGCCACAATAACTGGCAAAGGCGAAATCTTGCGGCTCGAAATTTAAATCCGCTATCTTCCTGGCGTGTCCAACCACAAGCCAGCCCGCAGTCACGTGACCGGGCATATAAAACTTGAAACTAGCAATGCTCCTCTTTCTCCCTGCTCTGGCTGACAGCACATATTGCCGAGGGCCTAGGCCCCCAGCTAACATGAGTAAGACAAGCCAACACCCGACCTTCTTTCTCATACTATGGGACTCTTTAATCCTTTCTCCACAACACATGGTACACGCACAAACTTTCCTTACAAACTACAGAACTACTCGTGTTGATACATAGATTATACGCAAACTACTACTATCCGTTACGACATGTAAACACACTGAATACCTTTCCTTTTCTTTTTCTATTTACCGGCTTATCTACATCGCGGAACTGTCTTATTCTTTATCCTGACTATTACTGACTACAACAAGTGTAATCTGAACTATTCCCTCTGTCAACGAGTCGGTATAATATTTATACTATCTTTACACAAATTAGAACACATCCAGCTACTAACCTGTTTCTCTCGTGTACATGCTGCTAACGAAGATGACAAATAAAGTTGTTTATTAAATGCTAAAATGAGACCTTCCTTTCGTTGTCATATATAACTAAAAGTCTATCTCAAATTGACTTTCTTGACCAGATCTTATAGGAATTTCTAAGTTCGCATTGGCTTACTACATTCACATATAGGTGTTACTTTTTGAGGTTTGGAAAGATTTCCATTGGCTGAAAATACTCTGGAGTTCATAAGTCCATGTCAAAATTTTCTTGTTTATGAAAAAAAAGGAGTGTCAGCAATTATAGTCATTTACTTAATCAGAATTACCTCGCGATTAAGTTGCCATACCAATTCATGTTGCCTGTGAGGCGCTTCTGTTTTAGAGGGGGATTATCTAAGGGAGATAACTACAATTAACTTTAAAAAAAAAAAAAAAAAACGCATTGCCAGAACAATTTATGAAAATTAATAAAAAAAATAAATAAAATTATATCACATGCTGATCTCCTTTGTTTTTTTTGGTCTCATGCCAAAAAACATATCTGGACATTGTTGAGACCAAGACTGAGATGTTCCACCTTCATTTCATGGAGTTGCTTTGGTGGAAAAGGGAGAAGTATTCTACCGCATAATTCTTGTGATAAGGGATCAATATGTGATATAATTTTTTTTATTTACACAAGTTCATTTATTTTTTGTGCTTTTGACATTGTTTCTTTTTATTTATTTTTGGTTTCATATATGTTCATTAATAAGTTTACTTATTTAATTAAAAACGTTTAATTATTTAATTAAAAACGTTTGATTATTTTATTACTTAACATTCTTTCAGTTTTACTTTGTTAGCTTGTATGTTTGTTTTTGTACATTTGCATGTAAAAATTTGTGTATTCGTTTTTGTTAAAGTTTGTTAATTAATGTGTTATATTTTTGTAAACTGTTTCAGCAACGCTTCTTCTTTTTTTTTTTATTATTAAATGAATTTTATCCCCCTTAGATAATCCTCCTCTAAAGCAGAAGCGTCACCTGTGAATGTTAAGCCGAAGAGTTTGAATGATTAAATCTCAGCTGCAGTGTAATTATTCATGGCAATTGGTAGCTGGAAAGATCCTTTACACTTGTTAAAAGAAAGGAGTTTTGTCTTAGTAGCATGAAATGTTACTATCCATTTATGTCCTTCATTCCATTCTAGACTGGTAAATAATAAATTTGATCGATTCTGCCAATCGATCAAATTTATTATTTTGTAAAATTTAGTGGAGAACGTTCGAAAAAATTTTTTTCGGGTTATTTAATGCCGAATCTAGTGATTTTGAGGAAAGATTTTTTAATGGAATATATTTGTTTTTTTAAGTCGGATTCTATTCAACACATAGTTGGGACCCTAACAGGTACTACCACTCCGGGTCAGAGTGGACCTGGGAGCAATGGCAATTTAAGGGTGGCTCCACACTTCCCAAGGCCCGTAAGCTGAGGCCTCACCATCGTATATAGTTTTAGGTCATATCCAGGACTGATTCTCGAAAGTGTCTGTAGGTATTAAAAAATAATTATAGTAATAGTAATAATAATTATAATAATAATATATAATTGAATTTATAATTTTTTTCAATTTTCAACAAACAAAAACCTAGACATTATTCTAGGCACCGCCAAAAATGGCCGCAAAATCAAGTTGTTGTTGTTTTTTAAAACTAAATTACATTTATTAAAATCCATTATTTCTGAGTAACTTTTTTTTTCCAGAAAGATAAAACCCTGAATTTTATCATATAGAAAACAGAATAATGTAAAACTTTTTCTACTATTTTTAATTAAATTTTAAATGTTAAATTTTCCCAAAAAGTTAACAATTGACATTTTTTGTCTTGCACAAAAAACGTACTTAAATATTTAAAAAAAAAAAAGGTTTTTGAAATAATTAATTTATTTATTTATTGTCTAACTAAGATTTAGGATGATTTTCTAAGAGAATATGCAAAAATATTATAGGATAAGTACCTGAATTTCAAATAATTCCACTTATTCATATAGGTAACCAGATATTTCGCGTTCATGTAGAGTCGAGATCGACTCTGTTTACGTTTGCGGATTATAAGAAGAAAACTATTGAAGACCAAACAGGCCAAAAAAACTTATTTTTCAGTGACGAAAATTTCAATGTATTATAAAGCTGAGGCTGACCAGTACCAGATGGGTGACCATTTGTATGAGTTTGGTTTTTAATGTATATGTGTGTGGGGGCCAGACTCCCCAAAATGGGGGGGGGGCAATTTAAAGCAGAATAAAAAAAAAATTATTTCAGCGCGTTTGGTCCACCGTAGTCGAAAGGCGGCAAACGTTTTCAAACGGGATCGAAAAAAATGATGCTATTTTTAACACAAAGGGCACAACATTTATCGAATTTTTTTTTTTATATCAATTATTCAAAGCATGCCCTGTTTAATAATGGTCATGCATTATTCGGCTCGCTAAAAAGAAATTGTTAATTTATTTATCAAAAATTTTTAAATGGCTTTTTTCGTATAAATATTAAAAATTTTTTTTTTTGTTTTGCTTAACTTAAATTAATTATTTTACTTAACATATTCACCGAATTTCACACTTCAAAACTCAAAAGCGGGATAATTAAACACAATCGAAAAGTTCTGATATTCAGACGTCAAAATAAGGTATGCAAACAATTTTTTTTTTTTTTTTTTAATCTATAATTCTGTCCCTTACAACAACACAATATGTTTTGTTCAGTTTCAGATGATTATTTTAAGCATATTTGTTCCCACTTCAAAACAAGGGGGGGGGGGGTTTGTAAGCAAAAAAAATATATATATATAAATATCGTTTATGAAAAATAAGTACACTGTTATAAAGTGCATTCTTCTCCTAATAATCGCTGAAAATTTCGTATTGATCGGATAATTACCTGATTTTTGGTAGATTTTTAAAAAGACGGTCCGTCAAAAAGTACTGACCTGCCCCCCCCCAATTTTGGCGGTGCCTACATTATTCAGTTTGATTTTTTTCACTGCGAGATTTTATACAAAGTTACCTCCCTTACCTATTTTTCTTAGACGAGTTATCTCCCTTAAACCTTCAAATGCCATTAGGCACCTCCAAAAGTCACCACAGAATTACCCCCCCCCATATGTAAAACGCTGTAACTTTATTATAAATTAATATAATCAACATAACTTTTGTACCATTTAAAAGAAGGGCAAAAGCAACTAGTAATAATTAAAAAATATTTTTTTCATCGTACGAAAATAATGAAATTGTGAGACGAAAATCGTGTTTACATAATTGCCGCTTAGAGATGTAGTAAGCATTCCGAACGTGAAAACATAGGTGTGTCAGAAATATCGTGAAAAATAGTGAATAATTCCACCCCGTCTTTCCAAGCTTATAACCCCATCGAAAAATGTAATTCAAGTCCTATTTTTTTTTTTTTTATTATTATTATTAAAGGAGCAAGGACTAAGGTTTCATTAAAAAAAAAAAAAAACAGAAAAAAAAACGTGTTTTTTATTTAAAAAGGTTTTAAACTTCGGACTTTACAGGTAAATTTCTAAAAAACACTACTTTTTTGTTTTAAATTTGAATATATTATTTATTGACCTTTTCTCTTCAATTTGTGATATATAAAACTTTGGTGAGTAAATTAATTATTTACTTTTTAATAGACACTTGAAAATGGGGGAGGGGGCGTGAATTTAAAAAAAAAAATGTTTGTCTAAAATATTCTATTCGGTTTATTGGAAAGAGCATAAAATTTCACATTGACCCTGAAAATATCGTAAAAATAGAATCAATAGAAAAATTGATAGATTTTTAAAGTTTAACAATTGAAAAATATTGAGTTCGTAAAATTCATTACTGTTTTTTTCAAAAATAAAAAAAAAATATTTCTATTACTTTCAAAACAACTTTAATAGTTTATTTTGGAAGTATAATCCATAAAGAAAATAAACAACCCACTTTTAAAAGAGAAATTACAAGTTTTTTTATATTTTATTCGCAGTTTCGTGTTAGGGGTGTCAAAAATTCCTACAAAAATTCTGATGAAAACATACCCGTGTTTAATAAATCTAGCAAGAATCAACTAATGGTCAAATTTTCGTGAAATTTTCGATACTTATCCATTTTAGAATGAAATTACATATAAAATGCAGTTTCCGTAAAATATACGAGGGGAAATATTTTTTAAGTGCCCCCCCCCCTCCATTTATTTTTTCGAAATTTGAACAAAATATATTTAAATCTATCGGAATTTCTATTTATTATAAAAAATAAGAGTTCAATAAGTAAGAAATATTTATTTTTTAAATTCAAATACACGTATTGAACAAAAAATTACCTTGAAATTGCGATTAAAAAAAAATGATATAAATTTTTTTTAAATAGCGTTTTTTTTTTTAATTAATATATACTATAATCAGTTGAATTACAAAGAAAAAGAAACTTCCTAAAAATTAATTAATTTTTAAAAGATTAAAACGATTAAAATTTCATTATTTCAAAATGTTCCGTTACAACATAAATTTTTAATTAGCTGTGTTTAAATTTCTTTTTTAAATATTAAGTTTTAAGATAAACATGATTCTTGCCAGCTATTTTATCGACAAATTAAAACCGATTTAAAAATATTATTGCACAAATATTAAACATTTTATAGACGGCTCTCATATTTGTTTGTCTCCTTTTATCAAACAAAAGTATGGAAGCCGGTAGGTAACCAAATGAACATTCGTACAAAACCGTATTTGATATTTAATATAAAAATGTTTATAATATTATTAATCATTAAACTGTGTAAATCTTTAAACCTAACAAAATCATAACAAAGATTACTTTATGTGATATCTCCATTATTTATTCACCGATTGCCCTTATTTTACAGGACATGGCAGAATCAACGACCGTGAGTACACCAAGACCCCGGTGGAAGCTGGGACAAAGAATACACTGTGTTAAATTTTACTACAAGACAGGCTCATTTAAGAAAACCCAGGACAGTTTCATGTGTCAGTTCGAATGTGAAAAGGCTCCATCCAAAAGCAGAATTCAGAACTGGGTGGACCACTTCGAGAAGTATGGGACCGTGGAGAACCTCAACACTGCCAGAGAGAACCATCCAAGCCACTCGGGACGTCCCAAGAAGTGAACAGCCGAGCTGGTAGAAAGAGTGAGAGAGTCTCTCCAGCAGAGTTTGAAATGCTCTGTGCGTAAGCGAAGTCAGTCCCGTGAGACTTGCAGGAGAGTGCTAATGAACGATATTAGGGCTTACCCATACAGAATACAGACGCTGCAGACCCTTACAGCCTCAGACAAGAAGCAGAAGAGGGCTATGGCAGTCAAGATGCTCGAGGAGACACCAAGTTTCCTTAACCTCCTTTGGACCTCAGATGAAGCCCACTTCCATCTTGATGGAAAGGCGAACTCCAAGACAAATGTCTTATGGGGGTCCTCCAGACCCAATGAAGTAGCCACCAAGCCCCTGCACTCTCCTAAGTGCATGGTGTGGCTGCCAGCATAGTGTGGTGGTAAGTCATCAGCCTATTAACCTCAAAGGTTCGGGTTCAAACCTATCTACCTATCAAAACTTTTTCTTTTACACCTCCAAACACCTAGTCTATAATATAAATCTCACCTGTCTGTTTAAATGTATGTATGTATGTCTGCCTAAAACTTTCGGCAGAGGCGACGGATTTTGACAAGGTCAGTATCGTTTTGAAGCTCAACCCTTCAGATGGCAAATATCTAAAAATTGGCTAAAAACATTAATTTCTACAAGGAAGAGTCGCTTGTTTTCGCCAATATTTTCGAAAGTCATCCCCTCTTTTCGATTGACTAGCCTTGATTTAAACCTTTGTCACTTCTGGTTTGGTGATGGACGCAACAGCAAAGATGTCCTTTTTTTTTCATATTCTTTTCCTCCTTCGTGATATAGGTTCGCCTGCCTATTACCACTTTATTTTTTCTCAACACACACACCACCCGGGCAACACCGGGCACCCAGGCTAGTTTTAAATAAGTATGAAAAATTTCATTCAAATCTGACCCTTAGCTAATATTTGCTAGAGATTTATTAAACATGGGTATGTCAACCATTAGAAATGACGAATAAATAGGAATCTTGTTTTAAGGCGGCAAAAATGTAAACGTGATTTTAGTCTAGCATTTTTGTATGCTGAAAAAAATTGAAAACATTATTACTAGTTTATTTGTATAAAAATTATAATGATAATATTGATTTATATTAAAGTTACATTGTGTTACATGTGGGGAGATGCTATCCAGGTACCTAGACCGTTCGAGATATGAAAGGAATTTGGAAGCTTTTAAATTATAGAATAGAAAGTCATTCTAGCTTTAAAATCATTAGCAAATCCCTGTGTATTAAAAGATAGAAAGTTATTGATCCAATGATTTTATAAATAGATATTAGAACAATTTTACCGTAACAGAATTATTTATAGTTTGATAACTGTTTCGTTCGATTGATAATTTAATGACCAAATGATAACTTTTAATTTAATTTTCAAAATCCTATTCAAAGAAATAATTTGCTAATGAATAAAAAAAGCGAGACAAAAATGAATGTTAAATTCTAAATAAATACTTATATAATATTTAACATTACAGAATAGAAGGAAAATGTGGCGATATTTGCAAAGGAATTGCAATTCTTATTAAAGAAAACATTTTATTTAAAAAAAAAATTAAAAGAAAAAATAGCTGCAGCGATTTTATTAAAAAAAATTCTTTTTTTTTAAAAATCACTTTAATAACAGAAATATTGTCTTTATTGTAAGAATGTGTGCGGTAGATTAAAAAAAAGAAGTTTTGTATGTGAATTTTTGAATATTCATTTGGCCCAAGGTATGAGGGTGGGGAGCAATAACTGACTTGAATTCTTAATGTACAAAAATTGTTTCATGCAAAACAGAAAACGTCTTTGCAGTTTTGTTTAATAAAAATTACAATTCCTCTGCAACTATCGTCAAATTTTTGTTATATTAAAAAAAGAAAGTAACCGTAGTTTCCTTTTCTTTTGTAATATTTTCCTCCTTTGTTTTTTGTTTTTTAAGTTAAAAACCTTAACAATTAATTTTTAATAAAAAAACATTACCACAACATTTATAGGATGAATTTCTATCAGTATTTTGCTTCATTTTTGACATTTGAATGATTCTCCAAACTCCAATCTCTGCCATCTTTGCAGCTGTTTTAACTTAAGTGCTCGGCACCACTTGTGTTTCAAACTTAATAAACACTTGTATACAAGTTAAAACACCGAAATCTTATCCAGGTAGATAGAAGAATAGATTTTCTTGCCTTTGATAACATTTATTTGTTATATGTTTGTTTCTTGGTCACTTTTCGGTTTGTTGTCTATAGTAAAACATAATACAATTGAGTAATTTCAGTGTCCTTAACTTTCAGTAAAATGGAGTTATTCCCCTTAAACCAATGACGACTCCTACAAAATCACAGATTATAAACTAAGAAAAAAGCATGTAAAATTGTGTCATCATTTACTGTTTATGTTGTGAGAACTTACATATTTTATACAGCATATATAAGTTGCATAACCAAAATGAAGCAACTAAAATCGGCGACCATTTAGGAATTCCAGGAGCTGTATGTGTTCTCCACTTATCTCTAAATTGTTTTCAGTTTAGCACTTCTTACCACTGGCCTCAAACAGTATTGATTCAGGAGAGGTGTGGTTGAAGATTGCACACCCTTACCTCACAATTACATGCGCAACTACCCTTACAGGGGATAGCCATTGTCTTTTGAGACTGAATGGAGGTATCGAGCATTACCGTTGTGAAAACTTGTTAAAAGCAAATTTTTAATTGCTGCTAGAAAGAACTTATCCTGTCTTGACAGAGTTCAAAATAGACTTTGTAGCCTAGCCTTTTCTCTTCCCTGTAACCTCTTTCTCACAGAAGAGACGTTGCAAGCCTATCTCTGCTTTATCGTTGTTTTCATGCCAAGTGTTCGTCTGAGCTCCAATCTATGGTCCCTCCTTGCCAAAATTTCGCAAGAAACAATCGTCTAGCTGAACCCACTATCAGTAATTTCCCTCCACTCTTTATCTGTGCCTAAACCTAAACATAGATTCCAAGAACAAAGCTTCTTTCTTAGAACCGCACGCCTGTGGAACTCTCTTCCATTTACCTACTTTCCAGCTGACTACAATATAGTTGTCTTCAAATCCAACGTAAACAAGTTCTTTATGAGCCGTTCCCTTAAGTAATCCAATTTACCAAATTTACACCAATAATGATTACATTGACTAATGTACACTCATTAACACTTATCCTCGAGTGGCCTCTAGGCCTTGATAAATGGTGATTGGTGATGCCTATGTAAAAAAAAAAAAAAAAATTCTGTAAATGATCTTTTAATCTATTATAGAAAATTTCTCAAGATATGTCTTTTTTTTTTTTTTTTTTTAAATATGGAGTGAGGGTAGAGGTATGATATATCTTGTGCAAATATTAACTGTACGAAATGAACTGATAAAACAATGTTTCATGGTTTTCCCAATTTGCTGCATTATTCTCACCCCCCCCACACACACACTTAAGTTGCTTTTAGAATTTTATACCTTTAGTAGCAAAAGAGTAACAGAACTTTTTTTTTTTTTTGTCAGTTTCCATTCAAGAGATTTCACTTCTAAATTTATAAAAAAAAATTTGATTGAAAATGAAACATTTTCACCAAAAATAATCTGCCGCTTCAGGTTCGGAGAGTGAGTTAATTAGAATAAAAGGTTCAGCTTCTGAGATTTCTGATAAACGATCAGTTTTGGTCTGTGAAAAATTGCTTAGAAATGACTTACATCACGAGGAATCACTTCAACTCTGTCGTGGCTCAAGTTCATCCCAGGAATGATTACGGTCATCTTTCGGGGACCTTTGAATCCAAGAACATTTGTATCCTGAATTAGAAAAAAAACAAAACATATAAAAACAGTTTTAATTTCTTTCTTCCGGGAGAAAAGGAAATTTAGAATCAAATTTAAAAGTTTATTAAAAGACAAAATTAAAAGAAATAATAAATTTTATTTGTGATAAATCTTTTATCTATCTTCTACTATTATATAAAAGGAACTTTGCGTGAGTTTGTTCCTAATAGACCCTGACACAACTGGATTGATTTTTATGAAATTTTATACAAATGTACTTTATGTATCTGGTAGTGTTCTTAGAAAGGTTCTGTATCAGAATGTCTTCAATAAGTATCGATAATCGATATTCGAAATAATCCAATGGAAAAAGCAGCAGGCGATTTTGACCAAAGTTAACACCTTACACAGCCTAATATCCCAAGTGCATTTGAGAAATTTTATTACTACACAAGCCGAAAGTCTTGGCATATAAAATCAATATAGGTTATTTGGTATGGCAGAAATGTATTTGAAATTAATGTTTCTGTTTAGAGCATAATTGAACCAGGATACTTGACTTTTGCATTTTAAACTTTAATTCATGCCATTATATATAACCATAAGTTTATAAAATCAACAGTAGGTTCTCTACAGTGCAATGTAGAATAAGTCTGTGTCGTGCAGCTTCCTCCCAGTGATGGGGCCCTCAACCAGAGCAGGCAACCAATTAATATGATTGAAAAATGGGTGATTTCACCGATTTTGATGACAACAAAAATATGAGAGTATGAAACATTCGTTGATCATCAGTCAATCTCTGGCAATGTCCGATCTTCTTGCTAGTGTGTGTCTGTATATATATATATAAATCGTTTTCTCTGGCTGCCATGTTGAAGCTCAGCAAACAGAAGCTTCTTGGGCAGTCTGTAGTCTAGCATGCAGACTACATGATCAGCCCAGCGAAGCTGAACCTTCATCAGGATAGTGGGATGCTTGGGAGTCCAGCACGAGTGAGGGCTTCTGTGTCTGGTATCTTTTCCTGTCAATCTATGGAAAGGCCCTGAAGGCATCACTGAAGGTCTTCAATGTTGATTTGTCATCATGGGAGAAGACAGCTTTAGATAGAGCCAAGTGGCAGGCTGCTGTTCATGATGGTGCCTACAAATATGAAAATAACCGAAAAGTTGCTGCAGAGAAGCGCAGAAAGGACAGGAAGGGCAATGTTTTGAAGCCCTCAACATCTGCTATGATTCCCTGTTCTCACTGCAGTAGAACTTTTCAAGCAAAGATTGGGCTTATCAGCCATATCTGCACTCACTGATGATGATTCCCTCCACTCTACCCTACAGGATGATCAAATGATCCTTGTCATTCCGACGGATGAACAACAACATATATATATATATATATATATATATATATATATGTTTATTAAAAGTGTTTTTTTTTAATACATTCATGCATATTAGTTTTAGATTTAAAATCTTTTTACCTGTACTAATAAGTCACCATTTATCAAGACCAAAAGCCATTCAAGGATGTGTAAATGAGACTCTCAGTTGGATAATAAACAATACTGAGAGGCTTGAAAAGGATGAATGGACAAAATTTGATTATTGAAGTAGATGGTACAGCAAGTATTTATTAACATTGGATTTGAAGATGACCACATTGTAGTCTGCTAATAAGCAGTCCTGTGGTAATGCGTTCCAATGATAGGAAGTTTTCATGGAAATTCTGTTCATGTAGGAAGAAATGAAAGTTCTTTGCAATAATGGTAGGTAGAAGAGTTTTTGCTGTGAATATTTTATAGGAAAGAACCAGAGATTATAACTCAGTCGACCACTTACCATGGAAATAATGATTAGAGAAAGACTAGAAACGTCTCCTCTGTGCAAAAAGTTGTGATAATAAAACAAGATTTTGCTGTGAATATCTTACAGTGATGAACCAGAGACTGGAGCTCAGTCGAGCAATGCCTCTTCTATGAGAAAGGGGCTGTGGAGAACAGTAAAGATCATCCCTTAATAGACTGCAAAGTCGATGTTATAATCTATCGAGAAAAGAAAACGTGCTCCTTTGAGTGGCATCTACCCAGATGTGGCAGTAGTACACCATCATAGGGCATATCTGACCATTTAGACAAGTAAAAGATTGCATCAAGAGTCAGCTACTTTCTAGAGAGATAGAACAATTTAATCTTTTTTCCAACGATCTTAGCAACAGATTTTACGCAAGTCTTCTATTTCATTAATCAGAAGCATTCTGATACAAAACCTATCTCAGAACACTTCCAGACACAAAGTACATTCGCATGAAATTTTTTAAAAATGAGACCAATTGTTTTGAAATTTATAGGGAACGAACACACACACACAAAGTGCCTTTTATATATATATATATATATATATATATATATATATATATATTACTGTTTCATGCTTATATACATATTATAAGGTGATACAACACATTGTGCAGATATTTTCAGTGCTTATGGGGTGGAACGATAAAATTGTCGCCCTAAAGAAAACAATACTATTTTAAAACTTTTATTGAAAAAAATCAATTCAGCTAACTTGATTATGTAATAGAGCTGATATCTATTCAATGTAGCTGCCTTCAGCCTCAATCACCACCTTGATATTGGTTCAGAACTTGGAGCAAGCCTTTTTCACAAGCGCCGGTGGGAGGTTGGCGAATATTCAGTGATCAGGCTGGCTTTGGTGTTGTGGGAGGTCATGTTGGTGATGTTCTCATTGTATGATCAAACAAAGTAATTCAGTGGATTCAGGTCAGGAAAAGGGTGGCAGTGAAAGAAGGGTACAAAGCTGTAGCACTCTGTCTGAACCTAAGCCTGGGTTTCTTTGGACTTGTGGGCTGGTGCACAGTCCTGCTGACACAACCAGGGTTTGCCAGTAGCCACCTGCCCGAGTACCCTTTTGTGTTGACTTTCAAGCCGACTTCAAAGATGTATGTGAAGTGGCATAATGTGGCCCTCACATGAAACCAAAACAAAGACCATAACTGTGGCCAGAAACTTTGTGCCCTCAAACATTGAACTGTCCAGATTTGCATTTTGAGGGTGCTAGCAATGGTTCTGGTTTCATAACTTGGATTGATAGAGAGCATGAGCTGTACAGCAACACCTCTCTGATCTCGCTCGTTGAACATTGTGTTACTTTCAGACATGATAGAAGGCTCCCATCGCTCTTGGGATTTGTACACAACTGGTCAATTAGTACATGGTGTACAAAAAAAAGAAAAAGAAAAACAGTTTTCATCAAACAGAAATGGAATATTGTCATCTTTTCTGAGATGATAACTTTATCATTTCACCCTGTACTTCCACAGTGCTCAATACATGAATAGAGCTTATTAGTAGCATGAATATATATATATATATTTATATATATATATATAAATAAGCATTTACCCTGATGATTTCTTGTGGGAATGAAATATAGACGCCTCTCTAAAGTTTACTTGGCATAGATATATTTTCATACTACTACTACTACTTTACAGACATATATGGTTTATTTTTAATGCAATTTTCGCAAATCAGCAGATTTCAAAAGAAATCTTTAACAATCTGGTTAACATACGTATACGACGCCCACTAATTCTCTTCGGCTGATTCCAGTTGGTTCTGGTGTAGCGACTCCGACAGATTTCCTGGGATTTGGACCTTTGTCAAATAAGGTGAATTGCGTCCCCAATAAATTGGACCTGAAACAAAGAGGCAAGAAAAACAAAATATTATAATTTAGATGAATAGATTTAAAAGATATTTTCTAATAACCGCAAAAAAAAAAAAAAAAAGAAATACTTAATCATATAAGAATGCATACATTATTAGTGTATATGATTTTAAGGATAAACTGGATGAACTTAGAAATATTTGGTAAAAATAATTTATAAGGATATTTTTGGAGTCTATCTGTAAAAAAAAAAAAAGAAAAAAAAAAGGATTTGATCTGTTAATGTAAATCCAATATAAAAAGCAGATAGACGATTCTATCTACCTACTTTCAGGCCAACCTGCATGTATGCATGTATATATTAGTGACCTGGCAAGGCTACAGGGGAGACAACTGAAGCAGCAAAATTAAAGCTGGCCTGCAGGACTATATGTATATATAAACGTAGGCAAATATTGGTTTGAAAATATAGGTTCTTTTGTCATAAAACTAAACCATAGAATATGGCAACGGGTACCACAATTACAGGAGCCTATTATGCTTCACTTTTGAGGAAATTAAGGGAAGCTATCAAAATCAAGAGGCGGGGCAAGATCAGCAAAGGTACCCTCCTCCTGCAGGACAATGCTCCAATACACAACTTGCATGTGGCCAGATCAGAAGCACGGGCGTGTGGTTATGAAAACATTCCCTATCCTCCCTACTCTCCTGACCTTGCACCCCCTGACTTTCACCTCTTCTAAGCCATGAAGTTGTTTTTGAAAGGAAAGCATTTCCCAGATGATGCAACCTTGATTTCTGAAGTCACGTCATGGTTGGAGGACCAACCTGGGGTGTTCTACAAAAATGGTCTCCAGAGCTGCATCAAACGATGGGAGAAATGCATAACTCTGGGTGGTTCCTATATATATAAAGACATATAACTGTGCCAAGTTTCGTTGCTCTACTCCCATGGGAAGTGAGTCAAGGGCATTATTTATTGCACGCCTCTCGTAGGTTAACTTTGTACTTATTTTTGCATCAAATAATAATCCCTAACTTTGCATCAGACAAATACCATAATAATTTTGCTGTACTTTATCATAACGAAGGTCCATTAAAATTTCAGCCAGATTGACCCAGAAAAAGTAGAATTGACAGACAGACATACAGGTAGCTTAAGAGAAATATGATATATTAAAATTATTTTTCTATGCACATCAATTTAGCTATAAGACTTGAAATTATTTTCTAAAATAAACAATATATTATTTAATGTAGTAAAAATACAAAAAGATACTCTCATAAGAAATATATATCTATAAAAGTGAACGTGTCTGTGTGTCTGTGTACATTTCCCTATGCAATAACTCTCAATTTTAAGTCTACAGACTCGAAACTTGATATACAGGGTACTGAGATTTGGGAAAATCTTTGTGATCGGTTTTCGGTCAGAAATTTGGCTGTTAAGGAGTTAAAGTTCAACGATTTGACCTTTGAGAACTCTACCAAACTCCTCCGCCAATTTTGGGTCTAAACACTTGAAATTTTAGATATAGGTTCCTTGGACATGGATCTAACTTAATAACTTGATTTGAGCCCTAAACAATAAATGTTAAGAGGTCATAATAGGGGTCAAAATAAAAAAAAAATTGACCTCTCTTCTTTTTTTTTTTTGCTTGCACAACGCCAGGCTGAAATGCTTGTATATATATATATATATATATATATATATATATATATATATATATATATATATATATATATTATATATGTATAATTGTTGTGTAGATTGGTTTCCTAGACGTAAATTAAAGAATGATCAATGGAGGACAGAGCAGGTATATACAGTCTGTTTATTATACAAACATCATTGTGCATACATGTTTCAGTGGAGTCCCACCTCATAAGACCCAGGAAGAAAACGTTATTAAAACGGGAATCAAAGTTCAATTTTTTTAAAAAATAACAGTTGAAAAAACATTTTTCGCTAAGTAACAAGTTTTGAAAGATTGTCAGTGATAGAAACACAATCGCAAAAGCATTTTATTATTTCTAGTTGCCATTTGGAAAAATAACTCGCAAATGCAACTATTTCACTCGCAGTGTAAAGCCCTGTATTGAAGATCAGCAAAGATACCCTCCTCCTGCAGGATAATGCTCCGATCCACAACTCGCATGTGGCCAGATCAGAAGCATAGGCGTGTGGTTATGAAATCATTCCCCATCCTCCCTACTCTCCTGACCTTGCACCTCCGACTTTCACCTCTTCCAAGCCATGAAGTTGTTTTTGAAAGGAAAGCATTTCCCAGATGATGCAGCCTTCCCCAAAACTGATTCATTTTAATGTTTTTTCCTCCCATGGTAACATTATGTGTAAATGAGCGCACCAATCTTCATACTTACCTGAGTTTTCCGATATATGCTTCTCCACAGCGTGATAAATCTGTCGGGTCTGTCGAAATGAGGTAGTTGGATGTTGTGCTTTTCTTTCTCTTCCTTCCAGCAAGGAGAAACTGCTGAGAATAATAGAAAATAATAGAAATTACATTGAAAAAAAAAGAAAAAAGAAAAAAAGAAAAGAAAAGAAAAATGAATACAAATAATTTTAGACAATCCAAAAAATTGCAACAAATTAATGTTCGTAATTTGGTTTATTCAGACTACTGTTTTTTTCTTTCTTCCTTTCTTTCTTCCTACTCTTACTCACCTCAAACAAGGTATATTGCCACTTGGAAAGTAAGGGCTACTATTTTGATTATGCCTACAGGGGAACGATGTAGGGAGTTGAGTAGCAAGATGCCTGTTCATATTATATTTAAATTTCTGCATGTTAGTACAGTTTTCTCGCATCAATGAATGAAGGGATAGGATTTTGCTGCCTGTTGGATTAGTCGGGAGTATTCACATCAAAGGGACACAGAATTCTTGCAATATTTAACCCAATGAAACTGTCTCCATAGGTCCATGGCACAACAGGATAGAGTTGATTATAATTGATAGTCTAAGTAACAGTCTTTTGGAGGTTGAAGGTTCAATTCTCAGGATACAATTATGAATTTTTAAATACTTCTACCCAGTTCTGGTTTTCGGAATGAGACCATTCTACCCCTGTAGTTTAAATAAAGGATCCTGTTCAAAATTTCTCACAGGAAGCTTACATCGGCAAAAAACCGTTGTGAGAATAAAATCCAAGATGAGAACAGTAGTCCAAATTATTCAAATTAACAATCCTCATCTAAAAAATTTTGAAATAATTACGAATTCTAATCATAAAATATTGTCTGTGTGTCTGTATCCACAAACATTAGCGTAATTTAATTTTAAAATTTCAAAATGTGCACCAAGCTTTAGATATTTTCTAACTGACATCAGATTGGTATCATCGGGTGAACCCAACATCTCAAAGTCCAGTGCGGTTTGTCACTTTCATGAGTTTGGGAAAAAGCATCAAGAGCTGCTGAATTCGGTCAAACTATTGCAAGCTTTTTGATACATCTGAGTAATATATATTAAGTTTTGTTAACAGACACATAATATCTTTTATAGTATGATAGCTAATGAAATACTGTATTCTGTGTCAAATAAAACGTTGAGATCAACAGGAGTATTTCAGAAAATTTATGCTTCATCAGTCTAGAAGTAGATCATAACACTGCAGAGACAACCAAAAATAAATTCAGAGCCAAAATGTTTTTACAATTATTTCAAAGTAAATTCATTCGAGAACTTATAAATAAACAAGATTCTGATTGTTATGAATGCTTAATTTATCTCCCTGATATACAGATAAAGGTTTCTTTCACAAAAATTTACAATAACGGAGAAAAAGAGATAAAAAAAAAAAGATTTAGAAAAATTCAATAAAAATTTTTTTATATGGCAAGAAATATGGTACCAATATGCCTTAGAGTGGCGGAAATGCTAAGTAAACTGTTAGACTGATTCCAACACAGAAATGTTAAAAGATCAAATTTAAAATCTGACCTAAGAAATCTTCGTCCACTAATAGTTTGTATACTACTAGCCATGCCGTACACGGCGTTGCCTGATATACAGTAAAGTTATTTTAGTTTGCAATTTTTATTTGTTTGTACATTTTAAAAACTTATACAAAAAAAGAAATAAAATTTTAGTTGTACAGCTAATAACTTCGTCAATTAAAAATATAAGTTATTTTTTATTTTTCCGTCCATAATTAAATATTCCTATTAGTGATGGCACAATTCCAATTACCAATTTTTTTCTAAATTCCTGATTCTGATGCCTGGTTGTAAAATCTGCTGAAGCAAGATATTTTAATGTATCAAAGAAAAAAAAAGAAAAAAAAGTGATTTGGATTCCATCAACCAGAATTGAAACCGAAAGCAAAAATTGTAAAATAAAGTAAAAATAAAAACATATAAATTAAAATATTTGCATGGGAAAATGTTCTAAAAATAACCAAAATGAAAAGGTGAAAAAAATGTTAAAAAACGTAAAATAAAAGCTACTTAAATGTGATATTCGTTCAAAACAGACCCGAACACTTAAAAGGCAAGTATTTAGTTTGTCTGCTAAAATTACGAGCAAACGCTTTTGCCCACACGGTAACGAGTGCTTATGACGTCATAATGTTATAAAATAAGCGTTTTAAACATAGTTTTAGTTAAATATGCATGCGTGATTTGCGAAAAAAGACACCCAGAATATAGAACCTCCCCCTACTTTCTAAAAAGTGGTCCAGTTGACTGCTGCAGAATTAATCTTTTTTCTAATTTTTACATATTATGCATCCGAGGTATTGCCTTTTCAGATGGTACCAGTTTCAACCCGGCCGGATGCGGATGACGAAAGTTTTTAGCAAACATACAAACACACAGACAGGTCTCCTTTATATAATAGATTAGCCTGGGTACCCGGCGTTGCCAGAGTGTGTCCAGGTGTGTGTAAGGAGGTTGGTTGAGCAACCAAAGCCCTAAAAAAACAAAAACAAAAAACAATGAATTAAAACAACTCAAAATAGCAGCAATTACCCGTGCGAGCGCAAAAAAAAAAAAAAAAAATTATGAGTCGTAGGCAGGCTCGAACCCGTAACGTACAAGTGGAAAAGGAGGTAAAAAAAAAAGCAAACGGTCTTATCGATGTGTTCACCATGATTGTGACGTCACAGGTATTCAAAATGACCTGTTTTACACAACGTCGTTCACGCAAGGCTTGAATGAATTGCAAAAATGTCAACGAAAAAATTGACTCCTTGTAAAAAAAGATCCAGTTGATGGAGAAAGAATAAATATTTTTGGCCAATTTTTTGATATTTGTCATCTGTAACATTGATCTTTAAAACGATACTAATTTTGTCACATTTTGATGTGTTTGTCGAAAGTTTTTGCTTTTTCATATATTAGACTAGCAAAGGTACCCAGCATTGCCCGAGTGTGTGAATGTGTAGTAAGAAACCAATTAAACAAGATTCCTTGAATTTCCCGAGGCTACCAGACCAGGCTGTCTGAAGATATTGGCTTCCTGAGATGAAATGCCCCTAATATTGATGCTTTTTGTTTTTCTACTTCCTTTTGAAAAACTTAATTATTTTCTGCAAAACCCAAAACAAAAATAACAACCAACCTTTTCCCCCATTTTCCCTTTCTATCTCCCCCACTTCCTGACTGGTTTCCTAACTTAAAATGTACTAAAAAATAATACTGTAACCCTTTTCCCTCTCCCATTGTAAAACTCATTCATATTTTGCAGGGTAGGGAACAAAAACGATAAAATCAACTATAAAACAACCAAACTAGACTCTACAAAATAGCGATTGAAGATACAAAGAGCTTGAAGAATAAAAACCTTATACAAAATAACTGGATACAACATGAATACTATTTCCAAAATAATTGGATTCGGCATTAAATAACCTGAAAAATGTTGATATGCCGTAAAACAAAACAACCAAACGAAAACTTGAATTTCAATTTCTTATTAAGACCTCTTAAGTGTAAGCCTTAAATTTGGAAAATTTTCTAGAATCAAATTACGAAATGGATGTTAATTAAAATTGGAATAAGGATTCGAGACAAAGTTTCGTAACATATTTTTATTTTAATCTTTATAACGGGGAGGGGGTATGAAGGCGATGCAAAACTGTTCTATTTGGGAGAACGGTTAATTTTACCTGCTATGGGACGGGTATTTCTTCTAGTATTAATACCAAAAATACAGATGGAAAATGAATCAATAAAAGCAAAAAATAGAAATACAAAAAGAAATCGAAAGAAAGAAAGAAAAAAAACAAAAACAAACAAACAATAAAAACAACAAAAAATATTCATGATTTCCAATATCTTTTCTTTTTATTGCCCTCACTGGTTGGGGAGGCGGTAGAGGGATAGAGGGGGGGTAAATATGTGAATAAAAGTAAACAGAAGAGAGGAGGGAGACAAGGGGAGAGAACTTTATTGATTGACAGGTTTTTGTTTTGCATGTAGAAAAAGAAGTCATTTCATCTGAGGAGAAAAATATGGACAAAGGCAAGAAAACATATCTGGTCAGATGCGATCGACCACACCGGATCACACATGTGCGTGCGTGGGTGGTGTGTTAGTATATCCACAAGTATTGGAGTATGTTAATATGCATGTGTGTGAGTTTGAGATGCATGAATGATTGTGTGTGTGCGTGAGTGTGTATTTCTGTCCTAATCTGGTTGGGTTCTTCTTTGGCAAAAAGCCTGAAAATATTGACAAACTATGGATTAGGACGTGAGTAATCTCATGACCCGGAAGACAGCAGAGGAAGACCTCCTGATTTTGAGAATAAGAAGATGAGGGTAAGAGGTTATAGAGAGAGCTAAACAATTGCAAAATTATTTAAGGAAAAGGGTCAGTCTTTGGTGTCATGTTCAGGACAAACACAAACACACCAAAAGAACTGCATCTATAGATGAGACCTTTCGGTCCATCTATAGTATATAATGCAGACATTTTTCGAACTTTTTGAGAAGTTTTCTGCTTCAGAACATTTTTCTGTCAGAGGGTAAAGAATTTTAAAAGAAACTAAGCTGTGCTATTTGTTATCTATACAGACATGCTCATATAAAAGGCAATAGTGTCATTCAACATGCTGAACACCCTAACTTTTTTTTTTTACTCAGGCTCCTAAGTCAACAGAGTAGGAGCCATTTTTTTTAATGACTTTTTTCCTGTTGATGGACGTTAAGGATGAAATGTCCCAACTAGTCCTAGGAGGTTCACTCTCACAGGCGTTGTCATCACGGCTTTCAGGGAAAGAAGAATTATAACTTACTACCTACACACCCCTATTGGGAAATGTCGATGGGGTGCTCAGGCAATTTTTACATTCTTTAGGAGAATTGACTTTATATCCTTCACTTTCTTGACCTTGTGTCGCATTTTCCTGCAGTGGGAAGAAAGTAGATAATAGTTCAGCCAGGGCTTATCCTCCAAAGCCAAACGTCCATCCTTACATGCCACTGCCTCCTTTTCTTTTTTTTTTTTTTGAGGGCGGGGGGGCAAGATTATTGCTTATTGCCTACCGGGAATACTGACAGGACTGCCAAGGAAATTTTTAAAAGGCCAGAATGCTGCTTTGTAGAGGTGCTGGTTTGGCTGACCTATCTCCCTGACATCGTCACATCTTCCTGCAGTGAGAAAGAAAGAAATACCAACATGCTGAACACCTACATAGAATGATTCTGTGCTGTTGTCTGCAATTTCTGTTCTGAAGGGGCTGAAGTAGTCCTTCAGGAGATGGATGAAATTAATGTGCGCTACAAGCTGTGTATTTATTTGCTTCCCCACTGAGCAAATTAGGCACAAGGCCGTTTTTTAATATGGGGAGGAAAACCCAGCTCCCCCAAGGGGGCACTCTGGCAGGGTTCAAAATTAGCAACTGTCTGATATGAAGGGTTTCCCCCACATTGACCAATCTAATTGACTTAAAAAGCAATTGTCCAATATGTAGGGTTGCCCCCACATTGACCAAAACTGAATACTTCCTTTTCTGCTCCTGGCCCGAAGGCCAAGAACAACCTCTGCGCAAACTACAAGCCGATTGATTATTATTTTCGATTTTTTTTTTTTTACTAAAAACATAACTCATTCAAAATCAATTCACAGACAACAATTTAGGTGACTGAAGTAGGATTTAACTTCTTTTGAACTTAATAAATTGCCACAACATATCAAGGCTAAAAGTCACTTAAGGATAAGAGTTATAATAAGATGGATGGATTGTTTTAAGTTAATGAACCAAAGATTCAAATCGGTAAACTGATGGATTCTCTTTAACAAAGTCGAAACCAGGGCCAAAGGTCTGGGTGGGTTCTGTTGTGCACCAAGCAGGAAGTTTGAAGATGGATCCGAGCCCCATGAAGTGTGTTGGAATCTCATTACACCTCAGGTTTGTCCATGTCAATTCCCATGTGACGTGGTGGATGTTTTACTTTATAAGAAGTATTGAAAAAAAAAAAAAAGGGCAGCAAGTCTCGCATTCGGGGTGTATTTTCTGTGAAAAAGTAGAGGCCATATATAAAAACAAATCACCCAATCTTAAAATTTTTTACCAAGTGTAAAATTTCCTGCAAATGCGTCAGTATAATTCCTATTCTATGAGTAAAACGGATGTATAAAGTTTCAATAATATTTATCACTACGAGCATCTTTGATGAGGAAGGCAGAAATTTATGCAAATTGGGTGAGTGAGCAGAGCGAGAAATTTGAAATACGCATGGCCAAATGAAATAGTAATGCGGTGCTTTTTTTTTCTCCCGAATGAGAATCCCAGCCGGTTGTCAATAAGACACATAATGCAGATTTTTGTCTTATTAATCTAATTTATAAAACTCACTATGTCTGTCTGTCTGTCTGTCTGTCTCCATATTTTCAAACTCTATCTCTTCCAAAACTAAAAGTTGCAGAGTGGCGCTAGGGGCCTCAAATGATTGGATTTTTTTATAGAGCGTTGGGTCTTTAGCCAATTAAAATAGATTTTTAGGGGTCGAAATTGAAAAATCGTTAAACATTTTGTACATTCATCTTAGTTTATTTTTAATTTTTAATCAGTTCATATGTGTGTCACGTTTGTACGGTGGTAACGTCACCAGCTTTGAATGCTACAGTTTTACTTTCGGTTTCGATTCTAGCTGATAGCACCCCAAAAACTTTTTTATTTTTGCTTTTGAAATCACGACTCTATAATAATAATATATGAAATCTGGACAAATTAAAATATCATATTTAAGCATATTTTACAACCTGGCAAAGCTGAGCCCCCCCCCCATCTAGTTCAATATATATATAAAATTTGTATATATGAATGTGTATTAAAATTTTTTTACACAACAGCCCCCATAAGCATGTTTGAAGAGAAATTTTCCTGAAATATATGATATAGAACTTCCATTAGACGACACTGTCGCAAGAATGCAATATTAAAAATATATATAAAAATACACATATCTTGTATTAATAAAAGGTGAATCCATGTTACTCCAGCATTCTATCTTCGTTTACTTCAGTTTTATGCCGCTCTATTGCTTCGTTACACCTCTGCATTATATTGTTTCCAATAAAGTACATTTATATACACAATAAACAATGCTTTAAGCAAACTAGAATTAAGCCTCTTAGATTTCATTGTTTCATATTCATTCAAACTTCTTGAATAAGTGAGGCAGAAGACTTGTTTAATACATTTCCATGAAGAGAATTACTTTTTTTCAAGAATTTCTCGTTAATATGACAAAACAATTCCCTGCTGACTACAACCTAGTCATCTTCAAGTCTAATGTCAACAAATACTTGTCCAAGTCTTCTTAATACTCTTATTCTTGGATGATTTTAGCCTTGGTAAATGCTGACTGATTATTCATATTATTTGGATTCTTCAGGCTACTGTTCTCATCTTGAGTGTCATTTTCACAACGTTTCGGTCGATATAACCTCCGACCTTTTTCAGGTGTATCTTGTCGAACTCGAGAATGTTTCTGTCAGGCTCAGGATCTGGACGAAACTTCAAATTGAACCCTTTAATTACTTCACAGGGTTAGAATGTTTTCGTTCTGTCAGTCACAGATAGAGGTCCTAAGTAATTCCCAATTGTATTCTTTTTTTGGGGGGTCACTTACACTGAGAATTGAACCTTCAACCGTCAGGAGAATATCACTTTTACACTTGATTTTTTACTGCACCACAGGAACCTTGCAGAAGCTGACTGATTAGTATAAAATAAAAAAGCAAACTCGCACAAAGTCGAAAAACTAAAACAAATATGTATCATTGGATGAGAAATGGATGGATTTTAAAAAATAAAACAGATTAGAAAAAGATTAAAACAGATTATCATAAATTTAATCTCACAGATTATTTTTTTTTTTCATTCGGACATAACAACAAAATCAGTGCAGTTAATTGATAAATAAATAAGGAAAATCTAACGAAATGACTGCCAAGAGGGCATTCTCCATTTTTGTCTCGATTTTGAAATGGATACATTAAAAACATTGCCAAGGCTGCTGCAAAGAAAGTGGGCTATTGTGCTAGAAAATTATTCCAACCAGAGAGTATCCTATATCTTTGCAAGGCCACAATTTATCTACATGTGGGCTGGTGCATCTACCACTAGTCTCGCCCTCTTGGATAGGGTCCAAAAACTAGTCTCAAATCTAATAGGTTCCACAGTATCAGCCAACCTCCAACCTGTCATATCGTTGCAATTTGTATCCTTGTTTTAAAAGTATTCAATGGAATTTGCTCTGATGAATTCATAGCACTTATGTACCTTTGACATACATACACCCAACTAACCCGACAAACAGCAAAATCCAACCCCTTCACCTTCCCTGGTTGTACTAACCCGCAGGAGTTTAAATGTACTGTAAACAGAAACCTCGCTTCTCAACTCTTCACAGTCTTTGGTTAGACAATCCTAAATAACAGCCTCTTACATAAAAAATTCATCTATTGCTAATGGAGATTTGGTATCTGTCTGATGCTGAAATTAAACGATTACTTCTATTAATGCAATATTTTTCAATGCATACTTCTGTTTAATGTACTATTGCTTATTAATGTACTATTTCTCCATGTCCGTTCAAGAGAGGTAGGTATGTAACAGCGTGCATATGAGTGCATGGGAAAATAGTAGCAAAAGTTGTAAGATAGCTGATTTGCTGAACAAAAAAAAAAGCACATATGTAAATTAGGAAATGTGCGTGAGCTGGCGCGAGAAGAAAAAGGAAAATAGGACACCCCGTGGTCAAGGGGAGAAAAAACTCAATGCCAAAGGAGACGGGCATGTAAAGTGTGCCAAGCAGGCGTCCAGAAGAAAGAAAAACACGTACCAGGTTAGATGAACATGTGGCAGCGAGAGACTTAAGTGAGTAACGGTAATAAATGCTTTTGTTAAAAAAGAAAAAATGCTGACGTCATCGACTTTAAGTTTAAACATACTTGACAAATTATTGATGATAACATCCTCTAAAACTAGCTGAAGATATTAGAAAGAGATCCTATGCAATAAAAGCTGAAGATATTAGAAAGAGATCCTATGCAATAAAAGCTGAAGATATTAGAAAGAGATCCTATGCAATAAAAGCTGAAGATATTAGAAAGAGATCCTATGTAATAAAAGCTGAAGATATTAGAAAGAGATCCTATGCAATAAAAGCTAAAGATATTAGAAAGAGATCCTATGCAATAAAAGCTGAAGATATTAGAAAGAGATCCTATGTAATAAAAGCTGAAGATATTAGAAAGAGATCCTATGTAAGAAAAGCTAAAGATATTAGAAAGAGATCCTATGTAATAAAAGCTAAAGATATTAGAAAGAGATCCTATGCAATAAAAGCTGAAGATATTAGAAAGAGATCCTATGTAATAAAAGCTAAAGATATTAGAAAGAGATCCTATGCAATAAAAGCTGAAGATATTAGAAAGAGATCCTATGCAATAAAAGCTGAAGATATTAGAAAGAGATCCTATGTAATAAAAGCTAAAGATATTAGAAAGAGATCCTATGTAATAAAAGCTGAAGATATTAGAAAGAGATCCTATGTAATAAAAGCTAAAGATATTAGAAAGAGATCCTATGTAATAAAAGCTGAAGATATTAGAAAGAGATCCTATGTAATAAAAGCTAAAGATATTAGAAAGAGATCCTATGTAATAAAAGCTAAAGATATTAGAAAGAGATCCTATGTAATAAAAGCTGAAGATATTAGAAAGAGATCCTATGTAATAAAAGCTAAAGATATTAGAAAGAGATCCTATGCAATAAAAGCTAAAGATATTAGAAAGAGATCCTATGTAATAAAAGCTAAAGATATTAGAAAGAGATCCTATGCAATAAAAGCTAAAGATATTAGAAAGAGATCCTATGTAATAAAAGCTGAAGATATTAGAAAGAGATCCTATGCAATAAAAGCTAAAGATATTAGAAAGAGATCCTATGCAATAAAAGCTAAAGATATTAGAAAGAGATCCTATGTAATAAAAGCTGAAGATATTAGAAAGAGATCCTATGCAATAAAAGCTAAAGATATTAGAAAGAGATCCTATGTAATAAAAGCTAAAGATATTAGAAAGAGATCCTATGCAATAAAAGCTAAAGATATTAGAAAGAGATCCTATGCAATAAAAGCTAAAGATATTAGAAAGAGATCCTATGTAATAAAAGCTAAAGATATTAGAAAGAGATCCTATGTAATAAAAGCTGAAGATATTAGAAAGAGATCCTATGTAATAAAAGCTGAAGATATTAGAAAGAGATCCTATGTAATAAAAGCTAAAGATATTAGAAAGAGATCCTATGCAATAAAAGCTAAAGATATTAGAAAGAGATCCTATGTAATAAAAGCTGAAGATATTAGAAAGAGATCCTATGTAATAAAAGCTGAAGATATTAGAAAGAGATCCTATGCAATAAAAGCTAAAGATATTAGAAAGAGATCCTATGTAATAAAAGCTGAAGATATTAGAAAGAGATCCTATGTAATAAAAGCTAAAGATATTAGAAAGAGACCTATGCAATAAAAGCTAAAGATATTAGAAAGAGATCCTATGCAATAAAAGCTAAAGATATTAGAAAGAGATCCTATGTAATAAAAGCTGAAGATATTAGAAAGAGATCCTATGTAATAAAAGCTGAAGATATTAGAAAGAGATCCTATGTAATAAAAGCTAAAGATATTAGAAAGAGATCCTATGCAATAAAAGCTAAAGATATTAGAAAGAGATCCTATGTAATAAAAGCTGAAGATATTAGAAAGAGATCCTATGTAATAAAAGCTGAAGATATTAGAAAGAGATCCTATGCAATAAAAGCTAAAGATATTAGAAAGAGATCCTATGTAATAAAAGCTGAAGATATTAGAAAGAGATCCTATGTAATAAAAGCTAAAGATATTAGAAAGAGATCCTATGCAATAAAAGCTAAAGATATTAGAAAGAGATCCTATGCAATAAAAGCTTAAGATATTAGAAAGAGATCCTATGCAATAAAAGCTTAAGATATTAGAAAGAGATCCTATGTAATAAAAGCTGAAGATATTAGAAAGAGATCCTATGCAATAAAAGCTAAAGATATTAGAAAGAGATCCTATGTAATAAAAGCTGAAGATATTAGAAAGAGATCCTATGCAATAAAAGCTAAAGATATTAGAAAGAGATCCTATGCAATAAAAGCTAAAGATATTAGAAAGAGATCCTATGTAATAAAAGCTGAAGATATTAGAAAGAGATCCTATGCAATAAAAGCTGAAGATATTAGAAAGAGATCCTATGTAATAAAAGCTGAAGATATTAGAAAGAGATCCTATGCAATAAAAGCTGAAGATATTAGAAAGAGATCATATGCAATAAAAGCTGAAGATATTAGAAAGAGATCCTATGCAATAAAAGCTGAAGATATTAGAAAGAGATCCTATGTAATAAAAGCTGAAGATATTAGAAAGAGATCCTATGTAATAAAAGCTGAAGATATTAGAAAGAGATCCTATGTAATAAAAGCTGAAGATATTAGAAAGAGATCCTATGTAATAAAAGCTGAAGATATTAGAAAGAGATCCTATGTAATAAAAGCTGAAGATATTAGAAAGAGATCCTATGTAATAAAAGCTTAAGATATTAGAAAGAGATCCTATGTAATAAAAGCTGAAGATATTAGAAAGAGATCCTATGTAATAAAAGCTGAAGATATTAGAAAGAGATCCTATGTAATAAAAGCTGAAGATATTAGAAAGAGATCCTATGCAATAAAAGCTGAAGATATTAGAAAGAGATCCTATGCAATAAAAGCTGAAGATATTAGAAAGAGATCCTATGTAATAAAAGCTGAAGATATTAGAAAGAGATCCTATGTAATAAAAGCTGAAGATATTAGAAAGAGATCCTATGTAATAAAAGCTGAAGATATTAGAAAGAGATCCTATGTAATAAAAGCTGAAGATATTAGAAAGAGATCCTATGTAATAAAAGCTAAAGATATTAGAAAGAGATCCTATGTAATAAAAGCTGAAGATATTAGAAAGAGATCCTATGCAATAAAAGCTGAAGATATTAGAAAGAGATCCTATGTAATAAAAGCTGAAGATATTAGAAAGAGATCCTATGTAATAAAAGCTGAAGATATTAGAAAGAGATCCTATGTAATAAAAGCTGAAGATATTAGAAAGAGATCCTATGTAATAAAAGCTAAAGATATTAGAAAGAGATCCTATGTAATAAAAGCTGAAGATATTAGAAAGAGATCCTATGCAATAAAAGCTGAAGATATTAGAAAGAGATCCTATGCAATAAAAGCTGAAGATATTAGAAAGAGATCCTATGCAATAAAAGCTGAAGATATTAGAAAGAGATCCTATGTAATAAAAGCTGAAGATATTAGAAAGAGATCCTATGCAATAAAAGCTGAAGATATTAGAAAGAGATCCTATGCATTAAAAGCTGAAGATATTAGAAAGAGATCCTATGTAATTAAAGCTGAAGATATTAGAAAGAGATTCTATGTAATAAAAGCTGAAGATATTAGAAAGAGATCCTATGTAATAAAAGCTGAAGATATTAGAAAGAGATCCTATGTAATAAAAGCTAAAGATATTAGAAAGAGATCCTATGTAATAAAAGCTGAAGATATTAGAAAGAGATCCTATGCAATAAAAGCTGAAGATATTAGAAAGAGATCCTATGTAATAAAAGCTGAAGATATTAGAAAGAGATCCTATGTAATAAAAGCTGAAGATATTAGAAAGAGATCCTATGTAATAAAAGCTGAAGATATTAGAAAGAGATCCTATGTAATAAAAGCTAAAGATATTAGAAAGAGATCCTATGTAATAAAAGCTGAAGATATTAGAAAGAGATCCTATGCAATAAAAGCTGAAGATATTAGAAAGAGATCCTATGTAATAAAAGCTGAAGATATTAGAAAGAGATCCTATGCAATAAAAGCTGAAGATATTAGAAAGAGATCCTATGTAATAAAAGCTGAAGATATTAGAAAGAGATCCTATGCAATAAAAGCTGAAGATATTAGAAAGAGATCCTATGTAATAAAAGCTGAAGATATTAGAAAGAGATCCTATGCAATAAAAGCTAAAGATATTAGAAAGAGATCCTATGTAATAAAAGCTGAAGATATTAGAAAGAGATCCTATGTAATAAAAGCTGAAGATATTAGAAAGAGATCCTATGCAATAAAAGCTGAAGATATTAGAAAGAGATCCTATGTAATAAAAGCTGAAGATATTAGAAAGAGATCCTATGTAATAAAAGCTGAAGATATTAGAAAGAGATCCTATGCAATAAAAGCTGAAGATATTAGAAAGAGATCCTATGCAATAAAAGCTGAAGATATTAGAAAGAGATCCTATGTAATAAAAGCTGAAGATATTAGAAAGAGATCCTATGCAATAAAAGCTGAAGATATTAGAAAGAGATCCTATGTAATAAAAGCTGAAGATATTAGAAAGAGATCCTATGCAATAAAAGCTGAAGATATTAGAAAGAGATCCTATGTAATAAAAGCTGAAGATATTAGAAAGAGATCCTATGCAATAAAAGCTGAAGATATTAGAAAGAGATCCTATGCAATAAAAGCTGAAGATATTAGAAAGAGATCCTATGTAATAAAAGCTGAAGATATTAGAAAGAGATCCTATGCAATAAAAGCTGAAGATATTAGAAAGAGATCCTATGCAATAAAAGCTGAAGATATTAGAAAGAGATCCTATGCAATAAAAGCTGAAGATATTAGAAAGAGATCCTATGCAATAAAAGCTGAAGATATTAGAAAGAGATCCTATGTAATAAAAGCTGAAGATATTAGAAAGAGATCCTATGCAATAAAAGCTGAAGATATTAGAAAGAGATCCTATGTAATAAAAGCTGAAGATATTAGAAAGAGATCCTATGCAATAAAAGCTGAAGATATTAGAAAGAGATCCTATGTAATAAAAGCTGAAGATATTAGAAAGAGATCCTATGTAATAAAAGCTGAAGATATTAGAAAGAGATCCTATGCAATAAAAGCTGAAGATATTAGAAAGAGATCCTATGCAATAAAAGCTGAAGATATTAGAAAGAGATCCTATGTAATAAAAGCTGAAGATATTAGAAAGAGATCCTATGTAATAAAAGCTGAAGATATTAGAAAGAGATCCTATGCAATAAAAGCTGAAGATATTAGAAAGAGATCCTATGCAATAAAAGCTGAAGATATTAGAAAGAGATCCTATGTAATAAAAGCTGAAGATATTAGAAAGAGATCCTATGCAATAAAAGCTGAAGATATTAGAAAGAGATCCTATGCAATAAAAGCTGAAGATATTAGAAAGAGATCCTATGTAATAAAAGCTGAAGATATTAGAAAGAGATCCTATGCAATAAAAGCTGAAGATATTAGAAAGAGATCCTATGCAATAAAAGCTGAAGATATTAGAAAGAGATCCTATGTAATAAAAGCTGAAGATATTAGAAAGAGATCCTATGCAATAAAAGCTGAAGATATTAGAAAGAGATCCTATGTAATAAAAGCTGAAGATATTAGAAAGAGATCCTATGCAATAAAAGCTGAAGATATTAGAAAGAGATCCTATGTAATAAAAGCTGAAGATATTAGAAAGAGATCCTATGCAATAAAAGCTGAAGATATTAGAAAGAGATCCTATGCAATAAAAGCTGAAGATATTAGAAAGAGATCCTATGTAATAAAAGCTGAAGATATTAGAAAGAGATCCTATGCAATAAAAGCTGAAGATATTAGAAAGAGATCCTATGCAATAAAAGCTGAAGATATTAGAAAGAGATCCTATGCAATAAAAGCTGAAGATATTAGAAAGAGATCCTATGCAATAAAAGCTGAAGATATTAGAAAGAGATCCTATGTAATAAAAGCTGAAGATATTAGAAAGAGATCCTATGCAATAAAAGCTGAAGATATTAGAAAGAGATCCTATGTAATAAAAGCTGAAGATATTAGAAAGAGATCCTATGCAATAAAAGCTGAAGATATTAGAAAGAGATCCTATGTAATAAAAGCTGAAGATATTAGAAAGAGATCCTATGTAATAAAAGCTGAAGATATTAGAAAGAGATCCTATGCAATAAAAGCTGAAGATATTAGAAAGAGATCCTATGCAATAAAAGCTGAAGATATTAGAAAGAGATCCTATGTAATAAAAGCTGAAGATATTAGAAAGAGATCCTATGTAATAAAAGCTGAAGATATTAGAAAGAGATCCTATGCAATAAAAGCTGAAGATATTAGAAAGAGATCCTATGCAATAAAAGCTGAAGATATTAGAAAGAGATCCTATGTAATAAAAGCTGAAGATATTAGAAAGAGATCCTATGCAATAAAAGCTGAAGATATTAGAAAGAGATCCTATGCAATAAAAGCTGAAGATATTAGAAAGAGATCCTATGTAATAAAAGCTGAAGATATTAGAAAGAGATCCTATGTAATAAAAGCTGAAGATATTAGAAAGAGATCCTATGTAATAAAAGCTGAAGATATTAGAAAGAGATCCTATGTAATAAAAGCTGAAGATATTAGAAAGAGATCCTATGTAATAAAAGCTGAAGATATTAGAAAGAGATCCTATGTAATAAAAGCTGAAGATATTAGAAAGAGATCCTATGCAATAAAAGCTGAAGATATTAGAAAGAGATCCTATGCAATAAAAGCTGAAGATATTAGAAAGAGATCCTATGTAATAAAAGCTGAAGATATTAGAAAGAGATCCTATGTAATAAAAGCTGAAGATATTAGAAAGAGATCCTATGTAATAAAAGCTGAAGATATTAGAAAGAGATCCTATGTAATAAAAGCTGAAGATATTAAAAAGAGATCCTATGTAATAAAAGCTGAAGATATTAGAAAGAGATCCTATGTAATAAAAGCTGAAGATATTAGAAAGAGATCCTATGCAATAAAAGCTGAAGATATTAGAAAGAGATCCTATGCAATAAAAGCTGAAGATATTAGAAAGAGATCCTATGTAATAAAAGCTGAAGATATTAGAAAGAGATCCTATGTAATAAAAGCTGAAGATATTAGAAAGAGATCCTATGTAATAAAAGCTAAAGATATTAGAAAGAGATCCTATGTAATAAAAGCTGAAGATATTAGAAAGAGATCCTATGCAATAAAAGCTGAAGATATTAGAAAGAGATCCTATGTAATAAAAGCTGAAGATATTAGAAAGAGATCCTATGCAATAAAAGCTGAAGATATTAGAAAGAGATCCTATGTAATAAAAGCTGAAGATATTAGAAAGAGATCCTATGCAATAAAAGCTGAAGATATTAGAAAGAGATCCTATGCAATAAAAGCTGAAGATATTAGAAAGAGATCCTATGTAATAAAAGCTGAAGATATTAGAAAGAGATCCTATGCAATAAAAGCTGAAGATATTAGAAAGAGATCCTATGTAATAAAAGCTGAAGATATTAGAAAGAGATCCTATGCAATAAAAGCTGAAGATATTAGAAAGAGATCCTATGTAATAAAAGCTGAAGATATTAGAAAGAGATCCTATGCAATAAAAGCTGAAGATATTAGAAAGAGATCCTATGCAATAAAAGCTGAAGATATTAGAAAGAGATCCTATGTAATAAAAGCTGAAGATATTAGAAAGAGATCCTATGCAATAAAAGCTGAAGATATTAGAAAGAGATCCTATGTAATAAAAGCTGAAGATATTAGAAAGAGATCCTATGCAATAAAAGCTGAAGATATTAGAAAGGGATCCTATGCAATAAAAGCTGAAGATATTAGAAAGAGATCCTATGTAATAAAAGCTGAAGATATTAGAAAGAGATCCTATGCAATAAAAGCTGAAGATATTAGAAAGAGATCCTATGCAATAAAAGCTGAAGATATTAGAAAGAGATCCTATGCAATAAAAGCTGAAGATATTAGAAAGAGATCCTATGCAATAAAAGCTGAAGATATTAGAAAGAGATCCTATGCAATAAAAGCTGAAGATATTAGAAAGAGATCCTATGTAATAAAAGCTGAAGATATTAGAAAGAGATCCTATGTAATAAAAGCTGAAGATATTAGAAAGAGATCCTATGTAATAAAAGCTGAAGATATTAGAAAGAGATCCTATGTAATAAAAGCTGAAGATATTAGAAAGAGATCCTATGCAATAAAAGCTAAAGATATTAGAAAGAGATCCTATGCAATAAAAGCTGAAGATATTAGAAAGAGATCCTATGTAATAAAAGCTGAAGATATTAGAAAGAGATCCTATGTAATAAAAGCTGAAGATATTAGAAAGAGATCCTATGCAATAAAAGCTAAAGATATTAGAAAGAGATCCTATGTAATAAAAGCTGAAGATATTAGAAAGAGATCCTATGCAATAAAAGCTGAAGATATTAGAAAGAGATCCTATGTAATAAAAGCTGAAGATATTAGAAAGAGATCCTATGCAATAAAAGCTGAAGATATTAGAAAGAGATCCTATGTAATAAAAGCTGAAGATATTAGAAAGAGATCCTATGCAATAAAAGCTGAAGATATTAGAAAGAGATCCTATGCAATAAAAGCTGAAGATATTAGAAAGAGATCCTATGTAATAAAAGCTGAAGATATTAGAAAGAGATCCTATGCAATAAAAGCTGAAGATATTAGAAAGAGATCCTATGTAATAAAAGCTGAAGATATTAGAAAGAGATCCTATGCAATAAAAGCTGAAGATATTAGAAAGAGATCCTATGTAATAAAAGCTGAAGATATTAGAAAGAGATCCTATGCAATAAAAGCTGAAGATATTAGAAAGAGATCCTATGCAATAAAAGCTGAAGATATTAGAAAGAGATCCTATGTAATAAAAGCTGAAGATATTAGAAAGAGATCCTATGCAATAAAAGCTGAAGATATTAGAAAGAGATCCTATGTAATAAAAGCTGAAGATATTAGAAAGAGATCCTATGCAATAAAAGCTGAAGATATTAGAAAGGGATCCTATGCAATAAAAGCTGAAGATATTAGAAAGAGATCCTATGTAATAAAAGCTGAAGATATTAGAAAGAGATCCTATGCAATAAAAGCTGAAGATATTAGAAAGAGATCCTATGCAATAAAAGCTGAAGATATTAGAAAGAGATCCTATGCAATAAAAGCTGAAGATATTAGAAAGAGATCCTATGCAATAAAAGCTGAAGATATTAGAAAGAGATCCTATGCAATAAAAGCTGAAGATATTAGAAAGAGATCCTATGCAATAAAAGCTGAAGATATTAGAAAGAGATCCTATGTAATAAAAGCTGAAGATATTAGAAAGAGATCCTATGTAATAAAAGCTGAAGATATTAGAAAGAGATCCTATGCAATAAAAGCTGAAGATATTAGAAAGAGATCCTATGCAATAAAAGCTGAAGATATTAGAAAGAGATCCTATGCAATAAAAGCTGAAGATATTAGAAAGAGATCCTATGTAATAAAAGCTGAAGATATTAGAAAGAGATCCTATGTAATAAAAGCTGAAGATATTAGAAAGAGATCCTATGTAATAAAAGCTGAAGATATTAGAAAGAGATCCTATGTAATAAAAGCTGAAGATATTAGAAAGAGATCCTATGTAATAAAAGCTGAAGATATTAGAAAGAGATCCTATGTAATAAAAGCTGAAGATATTAGAAAGAGATCCTATGCAATAAAAGCTAAAGATATTAGAAAGAGATCCTATGCAATAAAAGCTGAAGATATTAGAAAGAGATCCTATGTAATAAAAGCTGAAGATATTAGAAAGAGATCCTATGTAATAAAAGCTGAAGATATTAGAAAGAGATCCTATGCAATAAAAGCTAAAGATATTAGAAAGAGATCCTATGTAATAAAAGCTGAAGATATTAGAAAGAGATCCTATGTAATAAAAGCTGAAGATATTAGAAAGAGATCCTATGTAATAAAAGCTGAAGATATTAGAAAGAGATCCTATGCAATAAAAGCTAAAGATATTAGAAAGAGATCCTATGTAATAAAAGCTGAAGATATTAGAAAGAGATCCTATGTAATAAAAGCTGAAGATATTAGAAAGAGATCCTATGTAATAAAAGCTGAAGATATTAGAAAGAGATCCTATGCAATAAAAGCTAAAGATATTAGAAAGAGATCCTATGTAATAAAAGCTGAAGATATTAGAAAGAGATCCTATGCAATAAAAGCTGAAGATATTAGAAAGAGATCCTATGCAATAAAAGCTGAAGATATTAGAAAGAGATCCTATGCAATAAAAGCTGAAGATATTAGAAAGAGATCCTATGCAATAAAAGCTGAAGATATTAGAAAGAGATCCTATGCAATAAAAGCTGAAGATATTAGAAAGAGATCCTATGCAATAAAAGCTGAAGATATTAGAAAGAGATCCTATGCAATAAAAGCTGAAGATATTAGAAAGAGATCCTATGTAATAAAAGCTGAAGATATTAGAAAGAGATCCTATGCAATAAAAGCTGAAGATATTAGAAAGAGATCCTATGCAATAAAAGCTGAAGATATTAGAAAGAGATCCTATGTAATAAAAGCTGAAGATATTAGAAAGAGATCCTATGCAATAAAAGCTGAAGATATTAGAAAGAGATCCTATGCAATAAAAGCTGAAGATATTAGAAAGAGATCCTATGCAATAAAAGCTGAAGATATTAGAAAGAGATCCTATGCAATAAAAGCTGAAGATATTAGAAAGAGATCCTATGTAATAAAAGCTGAAGATATTAGAAAGAGATCCTATGCAATAAAAGCTGAAGATATTAGAAAGAGATCCTATGTAATAAAAGCTGAAGATATTAGAAAGAGATCCTATGCAATAAAAGCTGAAGATATTAGAAAGAGATCCTATGCAATAAAAGCTGAAGATATTAGAAAGAGATCCTATGCAATAAAAGCTGAAGATATTAGAAAGAGATCCTATGCAATAAAAGCTGAAGATATTAGAAAGAGATCCTATGCAATAAAAGCTGAAGATATTAGAAAGAGATCCTATGTAATAAAAGCTGAAGATATTAGAAAGAGATCCTATGTAATAAAAGCTGAAGATATTAGAAAGAGATCCTATGTAATAAAAGCTGAAGATATTAGAAAGAGATCCTATGCAATAAAAGCTGAAGATATTAGAAAGAGATCCTATGCAATAAAAGCTGAAGATATTAGAAAGAGATCCTATGCAATAAAAGCTGAAGATATTAGAAAGAGATCCTATGTAATAAAAGCTGAAGATATTAGAAAGAGATTGCTCTTGACATATCTAAGGCCTTTGATAGGGTATGGCGTAAAGGTTTACTTCATAAGATCTCTAGCTATGGTATAGCTGGAAATGTCTTCTCAATTATTAAATCATTTCTTTCTGATAGGTTCATAAGAGTAGTAGTTGAGGGGCAAAAATCAGAAGCTCACAGTATTAATGCTGGTGTCCCTCGGGGGTCCATCCTGGGCTCAACTCTTTTCCTGATCTACATTAATGATCTTCCAAATCACATCCTTACATCATTTGTAGACATTTATGCTGATGACACTACCATTTATGGTAGCACATCTAAGACAGTAAATGACCAAGTTCTCTCTGATTCTCTCTCCGCTGATCTTGAGCACGTAGTACAATGGGGAAAGGAGTGGCTGGTTACTTTTAATGCATCTAAAACCAAGCTTCTCTCTTTACATCATCAACATTCTGATCCCCATCAGGCATCAATTAAAATGAATGGCTCTCGTCTTCAGGAGGCCTCAAGTTTTGACAAGCTTCTGGGCTTGACCATTACTCCTGATCTTAAATGGAACACATACATCAAATCTGTTGCCAAGGCCGCTGGAAAAATGGTGGGATCTTTCTATCGATCCGGTAGATATCTCACTGCTGATGCAATTCTCTATCTATATAAGAGCCAGGTACGTCCAAGGATGGAATACTGTTGCCACATCTGGGCAGGAGCTGCTAGAAAGAACTTGTCCTGCCTTGATAGAATTCAAAATAGACTTCGTAGCCTCGTAGGAGATGTCCTTTTCTCTTCCCTGCAACCTCTATCTCACAGAAGAGATGTTGCGAGTTTGTCTCTGATGTATCGTTATTTTCATGGAAAGTGTTTGACTGAGCTTCAGTCTATGGTCCCCCCTCGCCAAACTTTCACAAGAAACACTCGTCTAGCTGAAAACACTATCAATAATTCCCCCCACTCTTTATCTGTGCCTAAACCTAAACGTAGATTCCATGAACAAAGCTTCTTTCTTAGAACTGCACGCCTGTGGAATTGTCTTCCGTTTTCCTGCTTTCCGGCTGACTACAACATGGTTGTGTTCAAATCTAATGTAAATAAGTTCTTGATGAGCCGTTCCATATAAGTTATCAAATTTACCGAATTTTCATTACTAATGATTACTATATTGTCCAATTTCTACTGTACACTCTTTAACCCTTATCCTTGAGTGGCCTCTTGGCCTTGATAATGTGGTGATGCCTGTGTAAAAAAAAAAAAAAAAAAAGATCCTATGCAATAAAAGCTGAAGTGACAAAATGGTAACAATCACGGGTCGTCTATGTTCTCTTTTATAATATATGGGAGTGATGAAGATGCTACTTACTTTCTTACCATCTTCCCTTTCCATGTGAAGGTAATATGTTGGATAGACGCTCCGGTCAACACCTCGTTTGTCCCTTGTTATGCGGCATTTAACAATAGTTCCTTGCGTGGCAGGTTTCAGCACAAATTCATCCAAACTCTCTCGTGTGTCTAAAGACATATTCCCATGTAATTCCTGGAAGGGAAACAGGCACAATTGATCAAAAAACTGGAGAAAAGAACTGGGAGACAACAATTAAGTTTATGAAATGTTGATGTAGATTCCAGTTCTGAAATCGACGAAATAAAAAAAGTCGCTGTATTTGAAGCCCACACTGCTGGACATAGAAATCTGAAATTGAGATTATAGGTTGATCCTGATAGCATAAAATCTAAGAAATCTTAGACTTTATGCTATCTATTTTAACAGCGACTTTATTAGTAACAGGATGTATATTTAGCAGCAAATAATGCAAGCAAAAAAGTTGTATATATGTATCATTTGAATTCTGCAGACTACTATTCTCATGACTGGATAGAGGGCTTAAGTAATTCGCAATTGTACTTTTTTTACACTACCACTGCAAATTACTTAGGATCTCTATCCAGTCAGACGGAACAAGAGCATGCTATCTTCGTGAATTGAATAAAGGGTTCCGTTCAAAATTCTGTCCAAATTCCCAAGTTTGACAGAAATATTCCTGAGTTCGACAAGATACACCTGAATAAGGTTGGAGTTTACATCGACCGAAAAGTTGTGAAAATGGCACTCAAGATGAGAACAGTAGTCCAATGAATCCAAATAATAAGAATAACCAATCTTCATCTCAAAAACAATAAAGAAAAGTTGCATATATAACAACAATTATGTTCCTGAACCCTTTCTCGGTCATTACATATAAAATCCCTTTATTCTTACAAAAGTTTTTAAAAGTTCTTTATATTTCCAAAATTTTTACACAATTTTGATGGCCTTGTACCCAAATTGTTTTAAATATAATTTTTTTAATATTTTCTGCAAATAAATATTTTAGAGTGTAGTATCTGTTCTGTTTTTAAGAGAAATTTTTCTTGACTGGAGTAATTTTGATTTTTGTACAATCCATAGTACCCTCCTTTTGGAAAGCTGATATCTCTCACATAAAAACAACCTCGTGGGGAGACAAATAAATAGGGAGATCTTAATCAGACTAAGTATAAGAGATGAATACGATATGAAACATGACAATCAAAAAGAGAATCCAAATCATTGGAAAAATGGTTGGATCACTCTCCGGCTCCAGCAGATATCTCACCGCTGCTGCAATCCTATATCTGTGTAAGATCCAGGTGTGCCCCAAAATGGAGTACTGTTGCAACATCTGAGCAGGAGCTACTTAGCGCACCCTCTCCAACCTTGATAGAGTTCAAAACCGGCTTAGAAACCTAGTAAATGATGCCATCATCTTTTCCCTGCAACCTCTTTCCTACAAAAGAGACGTTGCGAGCCTGTCTTTGCTATTTTCATGGCAAGTGCTCTACTGAACTACAATCTATGGTTCCCCCTTGCCAAGCTTTCCGCAAAAAACACTCGCCTATATACAACCACCATAAATGATTTTCCCCACTCTCTACCTGTGCCTAAATCTAAACACAGATTCTGTGAACAAAGCATCTTTCCCAGAACTGCCTGCCTATAGAATACTGTTCTAATGGCCTGCTTCCCTATTGAATACAACATGGTAACCTTCAAATCCAGTGTAAACAAATTCTTGTTGAGTCGTCCTCATAAATAATCAAATTCTACCCAATTTACACCATTAACGATTACTACATTAGCATCTTACATTCATTAATCCTTATCCTCAAGTGGCTTTTGGGTCTTGATAAGAAGTAACTCCCAAGTAAAAACAAAATGGTAGCAGAAGTAGAAATATAACGATGATAGCTTTAATAAATTAGCATAGATAAATAAATAAAAAATTAATTTCAATATGAGTCAAAGTAAATGTGTTTCTGAATTTTTGAAATGAGGATTGATAATTTCTATTATTTGGATTGTTCGGATTACTGTTCTCATCTTGGTTTGTTATTCTCACAACGTTTCGATCGATGTAATCTCCGACTTTCTTCAGGTGTGTCTTCACTAATGACTGTTATGGTGACTGGTGAAAAAGAATGTCTTTTGTTTGTTTGTTTGTTTTTCTCCCAACGAAAAAATAGTCGTCAGAACTCCAAATATGATGTTTTTATGAAACGAAAAGAGCGGTGAGCTATTTCAAAATAATTCAAATTATCATTCCTCATCTAAAAAATTCAGAAACATATGAAATCGGTATGGACACAAATTTATACAAAAATGGAAATTAGATTGGAATTACCTTTTTCTAAGCTTGTGAGTGGTTGCCTAATCTCCATCGTTAGACATATTTGAAGTTATCAATTTTATTTTTGATTTCATTAACCCTTAGACTATGGTGGATGTTATTTTTTAACGCCTAGTTTTCTATTACAAACAACTGCAACAATGGTGTCTCCAAGAACTATGGAATTCTTTCCCTAACTGCATTAATCAATGAATGAAACCCACGTTTGAATGTTCGTATTGTTTTTTGATAAAAAAAAAATTCTTTTTCAAATACCATAGACTTAATTTTCTGTGATGTGAAAAATTAACACCCATCGTAGGCAATGTGTGTGAAAATAGTATCATAGCCCAAGAGTTAAATAATTTTGTGTTGGGTCTCTTGAACTTATTAAAGGGGTTCCAGGTGTGTCTCGTTATTATGGATTCGTCCTGGGTCAGGTATTCACCTAAAATTCACCGCCCTTCCTCTTATTTCTTGTTTAATTACGTCATTCACCTCCTATTTCTGCTTATCACTTGCGTCCTTTATGAAAATCGCTCTAGACAAGACATAAAGCTACTTGACATAAAGAGCTAAAAAACAAACAAAATTTAAAAAAAACACTAGTTTAAGATTAAAAAATTAACCAACAATGTGTAAGATTGATTCCGACTCAGAAAACAGCAATTTTTCACCCTTTGTCAGAAACACTCTTCATGGAAACATTCATGTTTATTTATTTATTTATTAACTAATGAGTCAGGGCTTAGAAGCCACTCGAAGCTAAGGGTTAAAGAGATTGTCAGTAGGATAATTATCATCACTAAGAGAGAACCAGAAAGAACGAGCAAGATGGACAGAAGATTACTTAAGAGGAATTGATTATCCAAGGGGGCAGCTCATCAAGTATTTGTTTATATTTGACTTGAAGACGACCATGCTATATTCAGTTGGGAAGCAGTCTCATAGCATTTTGTTTGACAGATGGGATGTTCTTGGAAAGAAACTTCTTTCATGGAAGTTTCGTTTTATTTTTGGTAAAGAGAAAGAGAAAAATGATTGCTTTTGCTGTGCTTGTAGTGAGGCGGGTCATTGTTGTAAATATCTTACATGGCAGGAGTATTTGAGAATGGAACTCAGTTGACCAGCTACCATGCATATAATGATACAGTAGAGAGAGGCTAGCAACATCTCTTTTGTATGAAAGAGGCTGTAGGAACGAGAAGAAATCATTTCCCGTTAGATTAGTACGAGGTGCCCTCAAGAAGTTTCTAGACTTTTTTTGTACAAGCATTTAAAATTATATCGTAGACTCTTGAAAATTCGATACATTATTTTTGTACATCTTATGAGATGACTGACCAATTTTTATGATTTTAGGTTCAAATGAACAGCTACAGCAGGAATTGAAATACATTCTACTAAAGCCAGATTGTCACAATTGGTGAATTTCAAAAATGCAATCTGGGCATGAGGACACTTAAGAATGATATGCAATAAAATTATGTTTTAAACTCGGAAAAAATGCAACAAAAACGTATGGAATGCTTCAGACTGTTATTAGATCTTGTATAAGAGATTCAAGGAAGGCAGAGAATATGTGAAGGATGATGAGAGGTGTGGGAGGAGTAAGAAAGTCAAAACACCAGAGTTTATTGGCGAAATAAAGAATTTCATGGATAAGGACCGTCGTGTGTCTATAGAGACAATAAGCGCACAGTTTGATGTCAGTGTGGGAACTGTACACACAATTATTCATGAGGAACTGAAGATGTGGAAGATTTGTACAAAGTCTGTCCCAAAGGTGCTCCATCTTTGTCACAGACTATTTGACCAAGATGGACATGATGACAGTTCCTCACCCTCCCTATAGTCCAGACCTTGTTATCTGTGACTTTTGGTTATTCCCTAATCCCAAGGAAAACCTTAGAGGCTGTTGTTATGAGATAATTAAGGAGATGAAAGAGGCTGTGATGAGGATCATTGATACGCTCACACAAGAGGACTTATATGGAGCCTTCCAGATGTTGTTGGAACGGTACAACAAGTACATTGCAGCCGGAGGAGATTACTTCAAAGGAGACTAAAGTTATTAATAAAAGTGCCCATGCGAAAAAAATCTGTAAACTTAATTAAAATATCTCATAGTACTTATTAGATGACCCTTCAGTACCAGATCACATTCAAGTGCGGTTTTGTTCAATCTCAAAGAACCATGTTTCCAGACATTACCTTCTCCTTTAAGGATGGACAAGTAGTTTACTACCAGTTGTTTGAAGCGTGCCTACTGGGGAATGCTGACAGTTTCAATCAGGGGATATTTTGCATTCATTCAGAGTACTCCTCTTTTTTTTTAAGGGGGTGGTGGTGCTAAATTACCCACTACAAAACTGACCTCAAGTCATACTTTGCTGCAGTGAGGGGAGAGAAGCAGGTAAATATACCGTATTAATAAAAACACCAGACATTTTGTATGTGTTTTGTATGTGTTTCTCGCCTATATGTAACTTCGATAAATAAAATTATTTTTTATTACTATTATTTGAATATTTATTAAAATAAAAAATAAATGGGAAACTAAATTTTTTTAAAATCCTAAAACAATTTGTAGAATAAAGTGTAGTATCTGTTCTGATATTACACTTTATCTTTCCTGTTCTTGGTCAGTGAAGGAGAAATCTTTTTGAACTGAGGCAATTTTTATATTTGTTTCAGTCAAGAATGTTGCTATTGTGGTGAGCTGAATGGGAAAAAAATGACCTTGTATCTAACTCTGTATCTAATATGGAAGATGCAAATAATAGGTACTATATTTTGAATTATTTTCTTTAAGCTTTTTATCTAGAATAAATAAGATAGTCATTTTTATATTAAAAAAATTATTTTTATATATTTTTTATTTTTTTGGAATCCTTTGAGATGAGGTTTTCATAATTTATGTATTTTTTAAAAGATTTTTGCAGACTGTTATCCTTGTCTTTATAGTTGTTATTTCATCACGTTTTAGCAAAAAAAACCAAAAAAAAACCTCAACAATGGAAGACTAGATAAAATCTCCAAATTGGATTAATAATACCATAAAACCCAACCTTGATGGGGGCCCATGGTGTAGTGGATAGAGATGTTGACTCTTTACTGTTCCAGGTGACCAATCCTACTCAAAGCAGGCCAGAGGATTAGTAGGCCAAAAAACGTGGTGAGACAACAACAACTATGGAAGGCAGTAATTACTGGGGATATAGTTATAAGACACAGCATCATGATTAACCACTTGACGAAGGCAAGAGGATAAGTTGGCTGAAACGTGGTGAAACATCAACAACTATATGAGGATAACAGTCCGCATAAAAAAAATGAATACATAAATTTATTTTTTATTTTTATTTATTTGCATTCCTCTTTTTTTTTAATGACGCAGGTATCAACAGTTGTATCATGAATTCAATTTAAGTAAATATTTGTAGCCAGAATGATTACATTTACTTGATTTCCAACGCATTTCAGGTGAAAACATTACATACTTACTTGTCATGGCGAAATTAGTATAAATTCCAGAGATTATGAAAAATGATCCAGTAGAAAAATAATTAGAAGTAAAAATTTATTGAATTATCAAGTTTTATCATGTTTTAATGTAGAAGAGTTGTACGACCAATTCAGTATGATAAACTGATTTATCTCCTTAGACTTAAATTGACTTTAACTAAAACTCCACCATTATTAAAAAGATTTTTAAAGAATGTAATTAATTTTTATTTTAAGAATACATCTAGCACATTATTTACTGGATCATTTTTTATAAATATTTGGAATTTATAATAATTTTGGCATGACGGGTAAGTACATAATGTTTTCATCTAAAATGCGTTAGTTTAAAAGAACAATGTAAGTAAGCACCAAAGATCCATTTTCTTTTATCAATTTTCCTTTTTTAAACTAGTATTTAATTTTTTTTAATTTATTTTCTACTTTGGAAGAAAAAAAAAAAAAAAAAGAAACGTCACTTAATGACACAGGTTTCAAAAGTTGTCACATAAATTCCATTTAAGTAAATATTTGTAACCATAGTGATTGTATTTACCTGCCTCCCAACGGAGGCTACATGTGACACCAGGTCGAGCTTAATGTGGGGTGTGATCAGAAAAGAATGCCTTGTAGGCGTTCATGACCGATAATTCAACCTATAATGATATCTCTGATCTCAGAGGGATAATGAACCTGCCTATTTCCCATGGGAGGTAATACTGGAGAAGATCGACTCTTTCTAATGAAGTTATAAGCCTTGAATCACCATGGTGATGTGATGAAGTCATATCTAAACAGGATTTAGAATATCTAATATTAGCAATTAGAAGGAAACACGGTTGATTATGCCCCCCCTCCGCCTCTTACAGCAAGACAGATTCCAAGCATCTTGCTAAGCTGCTCTGTTTTAAGTTTAAAATAGCATTTTCATCATCAACCCGAGTTGTGTTTTTCATACCAGTTGAAGATACATCCTTGCCAATCAGTTCAACAGTCTAGGAATTTTTGAGTTGGTGACTTGCTTCTGTTGGGGTGAGATACGGTTCTATTAGTCCAGTCAATATACTGCCAAAATATCCCAACCACAAAAAAATTGCAAGATTTTGGGGTTTTTTTTGTGGTTGGGACAACTATACATCATACTAAAAGTTGGACAAGGTTCGAGCATGGGAAAAGTTTCAAATTTTAAAGTTGTATATTTTCAACTTACGAGTCATTTTCCATTATATTTTAAATCTCTAAATCGGTCAGTTTTCACGATAAATCAATAATTCTTGCATTTTTACTTATGTTTTCAAGGTCAATCTTTCACATGAAATGGTTGCCAGTATTGTTGCACCCCCCCCTTATGCCATATCTATGGTTGCCCCTACATCTTCCCTCAGCCACTTCTACAGAGTGGGCCAAAAAAGTGCAGTAATTTTGGTATGGATCCCAGGTAATATGATGTGATTTTGTTATTAAAACCTGGCCCCCTTGGAAATAAGAGGCGAATGTTCTGCTTTTTTCCTCACCCCATATTGTTGCACTCAACCTGACTCACATACAGGCATATACTAATACTCTGATTAAATATATTTTCAGAGTAAAATATGAATTAAGCGAACGGAGAAACGTGTCCTTTATGTGAACAAGATTTTAACCGTAAAGAGACCGTGGTGATTCGAGAAAAAGGAGCCAAAGGCATACGAAAATGTGTGAAAGTTCAGGTTGAAGCAGGAACTCGTGTTCACAAAGCATATCGGGTAGACTACATCAGTAAAAAAAGCAAGGGTGTTTCTGCCTGACCAGTGAAAAGGAGTGCTTGTCTTTCTCTGGTACCATATGACAGTAGAATACATGGCTTATTCTATGGTACTGTTACTAGAAAAAAGATCCATAATGAAAAAGTAATGAAAGTATTATTCATGTGAAGACAGATGCATTTGTTCAAACTATATCGGTCCATTGCAAAACCAGAGGGGATGAGTGGGCCACTCCTGTTCAAAGGCAGATCGAATATTTTGGTGGTGATCTTCACGCAGCAGACTGTGTTTACCACAAGTCATGTAGCGTCAACTTCTGTACAATGTGGAATATTCCAAGACAATTTACGTCAGCTGAATCCACTAAACAACAAAAAAGCGGAAGACCAAAGGACAGCGATCAGGATGAGGCATTCGAGCGTATTTGTGAGTTCCTAGAGGAAAACAATGAAGAACAGCTAACAATATCGGACCTTGTCACTGAAATAACAGAATATTTACAAGGTAGTAAATCCATAGCGTACAGAAATCAATACCTTAAAGAAAAGCTGCTAAGTCAATATGGAAACTCTATATTCATGACTGACGGCCATAATGGTATCAAAAACAGGGAAAGTGTGATTTCTTTGTAAATACTATGATGCACCTTGGGAGGACAATGAGGAAGCACAGAAAGGAGCAATTCTCCAAACTCATCAAAACTATTGTCAAGACAACAGTTGTGTGAGTGGAGGATACATATCCAACAACTGCTGAACTGAAACATTTTATCCCAGCCAGTTTGTGGTTCTTGTTGCAACATCTGTTTGTTGGGAAGGACACATCCAGAAAAGCTGCTGGCATTGGACAAGCAGTCGTTCAGGCAGTGCGCCCAAGAACTGTTATTGTGCCTCTTCAGCTTGGGGTCACGGTGGAAGTGAACCACTTGTATAGATCACGATTCTTGATTGATAGTCTTTCAACCATGGGATTTGCTTCATCATATCCAGAGGTACAAAGGTTTGAATTGAATGCCATATGTTCACTTGTCCCGGATGTGTTAGGCAGTAACATGTACATTCTTGGTCAGTCACTGTTGTTTGCAGAAGATAACGTGGATCCTAACATTGGGTGCAAAGGCTAGAATTTCTGTCAGTTCCATACACACCTGATATCTGTGATTGCAAAGTGGACATTTTTTGAGAAATGTCTTCCACAACACCCGGTTGGCAAGGTATGATGCACCTGCTACATAAGGACTGCAAATATCGGGGAAAATCTTCAGTACAATTTCTTCCAATGATAGACATGTACCCAAGAAATAAAACATGTATCCTGTTCACCCTAGATTACTTATGCAGTTTATCGTCAAAACACAACATTCCGACTATTATAACTTTTGATCAACTACGATTTTGGAAGCTGTTTGAAATCGTGAATGCTGTTACAGATGAGGCAATTAAGGATATGATACCGTTGCCTGGCACTTTCTATACCTTCATGAATGTGTTGGGCGCCATTAAGATTTTAATGGATGGCACTGGACTCAAAGAGATCATGGAGACTGTATATGGTGAAAATGTCATTGTACACATGATGAGCAGAAAAGCAGCGCAATGAACATGGATCAGTGTTTCACATGTCAGATTGTTGCCAAGATCATGAAGGATGAACCTGATTTTCAGGACCAAGTGGATGAAACTTGAGCGATTATACATGTTAATGGAGATTGGCGAGTGTGATTTAGATTCAATAATGGAATCAGATTGCATAGAAAATGTTCACAACTCTTTAACTAACAAGGATGAACTGATAAGGACTTCCAAGACCACCAAATTATGGATAAATTATCAGCACATGCTAAGTATAGCTAGGACACTTGTTTCAGCTGATTGAATGGGGTCTTAGGAGATGCATTTCAATGCTGTCTCAGCTTGCTTGCCAACATTTGTGGCCACTGGCCATCCAAATTATCTGAAGTCGGCTCGTCTGTATCTCCAAAAGATGTATGCCTTGAAAGACGACAATCCTAACATACATCAAAAGTTACACTTTGGGTTTTACATGATCCACCACAGCAGCAAATACTAGGCTGGTCTGGACACTGATCTTGCGATTGAGCAAACACTAAAGAGCTCACTCAAAAGCCAATGGCAGGTTGACGTGAGGGAGTGGAATGTCTGAGCACTGAGTTTGGGCCATGTCATCCACTTTGTCATCTTTATACAACCTTGATCTCCTGAAACCAGTTATGTAACAAATGGAAAATCTAAGGACTTGTCTGCCTCAATGTTAAAAATAGATGGAAAAGTTGCAGAAAAACTAAACAGCATTACACCGTTTTCAGTTGATGAATCATTACGCAATATCATTACAGGAATTAATGCCAATGAAGACATCAATGTGCAGAACCTCTTTGAAATCAGAAGAGACATTGTTCAAAAAACGGGTGGACAATTAGTGTTTTGCTACTCTCACAGAGTTTGAATGCAAAAACTCCAGCATCCAGCAAGAACGTGAAAGTGTGTGAAGATCGTCGACCCAGCACTTCTGTTTCAGATGTTTCTCATAGTTTCCCAGACGGAAAATCTTTCACTAGATGATGTCATGTCCTATGAATTGTGTCTATACTTAATGTATTTGGAGGAAAAGGCCTTTTGCATCAGGCAGACAAATCACAATTTGCCAAAGCAATCAGAAACTATGTCAAAACAAAATCAGACAGTGGTGCGCAGGAAACTATTCCAGTCACAGAACACATCATACAAGTCGAAGGATCTCTTCTTCACCGTCTGAAATGGAAGAAGGGAAGCACTTACACTGCAAATGATTATGTTTCATTTACTGTCAAAAGCTGTGGTGTTTGATGTTGCACCAAATATAAAGGATTGTGCACATCAGAGGCGAAGTCAAAAATTGAATGTAAAGAAACTGAACATTACTGAGGCGACAATATTTTCTGGGAAAAAGGACGACTTCTTGTTGAATGGTGCAAAGAAGCAAGCACTTATCCAGCTGATCATGGAACGAATGAAGCAAAGAGAATGTGATGTTATTTAAGCAGAAGGATATGCTGACATTGCAAAGGCAGCAATCAGTATTCCTTACTTTATTTGAGAAGACACAGATCTTGTTCTCTTGCTGTTGCATACAGATGTTTCCAAATGTAATGCACTCTATTTCCGCTCTGACAAGGTGACATCATACGTCTATAATATTAAGGTTCTCAAGCAGGTGCTTGGTGAAGCAGTTTGCAATGACCTAGTGTTTCTACATGCCTTTACGGAATGTGATTTGGTGTCCAAAGTGTTTGGGATCGGAAATTACAACGAATCATCAAAAGAGAAAAGACAATGAAAGACTGTTCAAAAGCATTTTGTCAACCACCAAAACAAACACAGAATATTGTGGAAACCAATGGTTCTAAGACAATGATAGCACTGTTTAATGGAGATCAGAAGGAAGCGTCAATTACATACGATATGCTCTGCAAAAAACTTGCAAAGGCAAAGATGTTCGTCACACCAGAACAACTCCCTCCAACCGCCTCTGCCTGTAGATTCCATTCTCTGCGAACTTACTACCAGGCTATGGAGTGGATGTGATGTAGTGATAAAATAGCACCATCTGAGTGGAGATGGGAAGTAGAAGGGGACAAACTTGTTCCAGTGATGAAAGACAAAATTCCTGCTCCAGATGAACTGATTCAGATGATTCATTGCAACTGTTTGAAAAGATGCATTACTCTAAGGTGCACCGTCAGAAAACATGGACTAGAATGTACCAGTGCATGTGGACATTGCTAAGATGGCAATGTGAAAAGTTCTCCAGTCATAGATGATGAGGAGGAAAAAGTGTGAACAACTTTGAAGAAACATTACATCTTATGTGAATCAGGGAGGGGTAGAGGTAACCATAGATATGATGTAAGAGTGTTTCAACATTACTGGCAACCATTTCATGTGAAAGATTGACCCTGAAAACATGGGTAAAAATGCAAGAATTATTGATTTATCATGAAAACAGACCGATTTAGAGATTTAAAAAGTAATGGAAAATCACTTGTAAGTAGAAAATGTTCAATTCGAAATTTGAAACTTTCCCATGCTCAAATCTTGTCCAATTTTTAGTATGATGTATAACAGACCCAACCTGACATAAAACCACACACACAAAAAAAAAAAAATCTGGCAATTTTTTTTTTTGATATCAGTTCGTGTTTTAATGGGATTATATATGCAGTTCTAGAAGGTCTGCCCTCCCAGGCTTTAACTTTAAGAAGGGATTAGTCTATTACTAATCAATTGCTCATTTTTTAAAGAGTCAAAGTGCTTCTGCCTCTTGTGTCCTAACTTTTTAATCATTACCTTCTGCCCTCGTGTTACATTTTTCTGCAGTGAGAGGGGAGGTAAATATTAATGTGCAGATTAAATGGACGCCTCTTATTTCAAATCTTTACAAGCTTTTCTATAAAAAGATATGTCTGTTGGTCTGGCATGTTTGTTTTTAAATAGCATTTTTGTTGGGCTGTCACATTCTGATTTAAAACAGCATTTTTAATTGGTCTGTCACACTGATTAAAAATAGCATTTACAATTGGTCTGTCACACTGATTTAAAATAGAATTTTTGTTGGGCTTTTAGACTTCAATTTTAAATAGTTTTTATATCACTAATTTCACCCATCAAATGGACTTTCTCCAGATGCAATCTTGTCAAACTCTGGAATCTGCATAGAATTTTGAAGGAATTTTTTTTTTTGATTCACAAAAAGTAGATTGTTCTTGTTCCATCAGCAATAACTGAGTAGAAATCTTAAGTATCAAATCTTAATTGCATTTTTAAATTAGTATGTACTGTAGATTGAATCTCCAGCCTCCAGAAGACTGGCAATAAGAATTCAAACCTGAACAATTCCGTCAATTCAAACCTGAATAATTCCGTCAATTCAATCCTGAACAATTCCGTCAATTCAAACCGGAACACCTCCGACGATTCGACACAACACAATCTTGAACACCTCTATCGATTCAAACCCGAACACCTCCAATGATTTGACGTGACACGACCCCGAACAACTTTGCTGATTCGAATCTGAACATCTCCAACAATTTTACACGACACTATCCCAAGTGAAACGACTCAACACGACATGTTACCAGAGCAATCTCGGCAGTTACTCTCCAAATGACTCTGGTATCAGCTTTTTATAGCCTTTGGACAAACATATTTTCGTCGTATGTATGCCCGATTAAAACATTGGCGTACAATTCTTGAGCACTTTCGCACTAACTCAATGACTTAAATAAAAAGTTGTTTGAAATCCTGTACCAATTTCAGAGTTCAACATTAAGTTTCTGTAGAAGACTCATCTGAAGATCAAAAACTACACATCATTTGAAACATTGTGAGAATAACTTCCAAAACTAGAACAATAGTCCAAATAATATACAAATTGTAACATTACCTCACTCATCTATGAACCAATTCAGCATTACGTTATCAATCAAAAGCTAAGTCTTTTATGAATGATGCAGGCTATGCTTGTTTTTGACGGACAACGAATTAGCACATTTCAATATCTATAAAAATTATGCTGCTATCTAATTTTTATAGTTTTGCAGACAGCAAAGAGAAGAATATGCCTTCTTTTTTTAAGGCATTAATGTATTAAACAATATTTCATGACCAATAAGTAGAATTTGTTTGGTGAGGTGTATCTTCTCTTTTCTCAGCAAAACGATCATAGACATGGGACGGATTATTCGTCTCAATATGGTGTTGAGATGACAAAAAAGCCAAAAGTGTAAACTTTTAATTAAAAAAAAAAAAAAAAAAAAAAAATTTAAGTAACTTTTTCAGGAAAATCGTTCCAGACAAGGTGTGAAGCCACTTGATGCAAGGCGCTAACAAGAACAGCTGATTATCAAAAAGACAGTAGATGCCTTATTGAAAAGACTAAGGCTAAAATAAGGAGGGAAACAGTAAGCAGGAAAAGGGTTCCATAACCTTGCAGTTCTTCAAAAGGAGCTACTGGAATAGGCAGCTGTATTACAAAGAGATATCAAAATATCGACTTGATGGAGACCACTAGAGCAACGAATCAAACGAGCTGAAACAAAAGAAGCAGGAAATTCTGAATAACACATGCATTATAAAAAAGAGTGGAATTAGCAACAGCACAGGAGTAAAAAAGAGCTTGTAGTGAAAAAAGTGAGGAGGCAATCAAATTGCAGATAAGTTCCTGCACCTTATCAAGAACTTTTAAATTGAACAGAGACTCATCAGACCGAATACGACAATAGTACTTCATGCATAGTCTGATAGCAGATTTGTAAAGATAGAGATTAGCCTTAGGTGTGAGAAAGTGTTTTGAACGATACAGAGAACCGACTTTATGAGAAGCGTAAAGAGCAATGGATCTAATATATGAACTCCAAGAATTATGTATGAGAAAGAAAGACCAAGAAGTTTCAGAATCGATTTCTCCTCAAGAGCAGAGCCACCAATGAGAATCGTACGAAGAAAACGGAGACACCTATGATTGAAAGACACGAGCCGAGTCTTAACAGGATTAAACGAAACAAGCTATTTTGTACTCCAATGCAAAGGTAATCGATCAACCAGGATGTGCCTACTCTTGGCTTCGTCTTTTTATTTATTCACATGAAATCTCCTCATCAATCTTTGTGCTTGGCCGACACAACACAATGGTGTTTGATGCTAAGAATGTGATATTCAGATTATTTAATGCTATTGTTTTAATTTCTATTTTATCATGCAAGGAAAAAGAAAGGGAAGGAATTGCTATCCGATGTGAAATAAAACAATAATTGATAGCAAGCCCCGTTGAACAAGACAGTTGAAAGAGTCCGCCCAAATGCTGGGTTGTTCTAACCTGATCAGTGCATCTAGTACAGACATAAATTCAATACGAGAAACATTGTTTAAAAACTAGGAGAGTAGCAAGTAAACCTTGAATTTTCTTTAATCAACCTCATAACTCTCGCTTCTCTTATTTTGACCTTTAGTCTTCACATTCCATGAGCGATGTTTCTGACAAAGGGAGAAATGTCGTTTTCGGGGTCAGAATCTATCAATTTAACGTTTATTGTTGGCTAAATTTTTTTACCCTGAAATAGTATTTTTTAACTCCTTACATCAAATGGCTGCATGCCTTGTCTAAAGCAATGTCCATAAAAAAAAAAAAAATATGATCAAATACCAAAGGTCATAACACCAATAAAAACTTGGAAAGTTGAATGAAAAATTTGTTTTCTTGCACATCATATTTGTATTTCACAGTTAAATCACTTCGCTTGTGCTTTCCATTTTATTTAACACTAGCCTGGATGCCTGGCGATGCCTGGGTGTTTGGAAGTGGGTGTTGAGCATAAAAAAAAAATTGTAGCAGGCAAGCAGGCTTGAACTCGTAACACAAAGGTAGAAAAGAAAGTGGAGGTGTGTGTAAGGGTGTTGGTTAAACAAAAAAATAAAAATAAAAAGGAAAATTGCAAAAAAGAAAGTGGTAGTAGACAGGTAGGCAGGCTCGAACCTATACCGCGAAAGAGGAAAAAAAATGAAAAAAAAGAACCATGTAATGCGTTAGCCATTACGCTCATCACCAAATCGGAAGTGACATAGGTTTAAATTAAGGCTAGACAATCGAAAAGAGGCGATGACTTTTGAAACTATCAGCGAAAAAAGCGACCCCTCCTTGTAGAAAAGTGCCCAGTTGAGTGTGAAGGAATGAATATTTTTAGCCAATCGCCTCTGACAAAAGTTTTAGGCATACATACGAACATATATACATACATACACTAATAGACAGGTGAGATTTATATAATAGATGTCACAAATGGAATATATTCAAAGTATTGAATATGAAGAGTTTATTCTTGTGTTGTGAAAGAACATATGATATTGAATTTGGTTTCAATAACCAGAAACAAATCAGTCTACAATCATGATTTTTGGGTTTTTATATTGTTTTAAATATAGGCAAATGTCTATATCTTCTTTTTTCATGAGCATCTTACACATGTTTCGTTTTATACTTAACGAATTATGCCGCTACATCATCATCAGAGACAAGCAAATATCAAAGACAGTCAGACAAACGGATGAAATAAAAACAAGTATAAAAATTAAAATAACGTCGATTGCAGACTTCTTTCTCCAACTTTACAACATGGCAAGGAAGAAGAAAAGGAAAAGAAACGAAACATACTGAAGATGGAGTATACCTCTGAAATATATTTGTTATAAATTTAAAACAAGTAAAATATTTGTTTATTTTCCTAATATTACGTTGTGATTTGGCTTTCAAGCGCACTTGATTGTATTTTATTCTATTCAAATTAAAACAACGTTTCTATATGAACTCTCATCCTTGACGTTAAAAAACAAGTATGTTTCAAGTAAAGAGAACATAAACTCTAAAAATTTAGTAATACTTACTAAAAATGATATATATATATCATATGAAACATATTTATGTTGTTCTTTCTCGAAATAAGGTAACAAACAAAGAACAACTAAAACACGAAGAATTCACAAAAAATCATGCTTCTATGGTTTGATATTTCGTTTCAGTTACGTAACTTTTTCATAATTATTGTTATAAAAATCTACGTGAAAGGACACCAAAACCACTGCGTGTGTTATGTCTTTGAACGGCTATCTTGCATTCAGGAGAAGTTACTGCGCGTGTATATATATATATATATTTAATTATTATAGTAAAAAAAAAAATAATTATGACAGCCCCTTTAAGAAATTCGTTTCTTATCGTTGAGCACTTTCAGTTGAATGAAAGTTGGTCAATTTAGTTCTTATGCATAGATCATCGTATAACGATTAGATCACTCTCTGACTGACGTAAATGAACATTTAAAATTAAAATGTTTAAATTCGACATGATTTCACGCGGTTAATGGTAGCCAAATGGATTAGGGCTTTGCTAACCGAGCCAGAGATGTCTCGTGATGCGGGGTTCGAATCGTTCGACTGGTATTAATCGTGACACCCTGCACTGAAGATTCCTGAAAGGATGAAACACTAGTGTCTGTAGGTATTTAATTATTATAGTAAAAAAAATAATTATATATATATATATATATATATATATATATATATATGTAATTATTTCCACAGTAAAGCATTGTCACAACTCATAAGAGCCATGACAGCCAACAAAATGGAGTTTCTAGTTTCGCCTTCATGAACTTCCGGTTTATTGGTTGTCATGGCTCTTGTGAACTGCGACGTTGCTTGACTGTGGAAATAATTATATCTCTCACATTCTAAAAAAAATGTGTGTGTGTGTGTGTGTGTGTGTGTGTGTGTGTGTGTGTGTGTGTGTGTGTGTGTGTATAAAGCAGCTAAAATGTTCAATTGCATGAAATAATATTAAAAGGTTTAAAGGTCAATATTACGTGCAGTGGACTAACGGACATAATCATTTATAGAGATGTGGTGTCTACAAAATTAATATAAAAATGCAATGGCTTGTAAGAATGGTGATGCTATGCTCTACGTCATTGCTGTTCACAGTTAGGTCTGTTCATATATTTCTATGCAAAGGACTCACGTCTAAACTAATTAACTGATCATAATGAATTTTGGAACAGAGTTGCCAGGTGGAAGGATGACTAGTATGGGTTATATTTAGTTTTATGTAAAGGGGGTTCGAAGCTCTTTGTAAATTTTTTTTTGTTGTTTTTAGAATAGAATCTTCGCTTATCAAGGCCTCAAGACCACTCGAGGATAAGGATTAATGAGTATAAGGTGGTCAACGAGACAACAGTTCAGTGATCGTTTTTGCTGAAAATTGGGTAAAATTTGGCTATGTTCACACTGGACTTGAAGATGACCATGTTGTAGTCAGTTGGAAAGCAAGCTAGTGGAACAGAGTTCAACAGGCGAATCATGTAACAGAAAAGATTTGAAGTTAGATTTCAGTTGTGGACCAGATTTTAGTGATGCCCCACTAAATGTAACGTCTGGAGAATTAGGGGCATTTAGATTACTTATAAGAGCTAAAAAAAAACTCATAGTTAAGGAAACAGATATTCACTAATTAAATAAATTCAAAATATATTTAATGTTCAATTTGTTGACCTCGTCTTTGTTGTAATATGAGTTTTTTTTAAATTGTTATTTTACTCCAAATAAGGCATAGATGTACTTGGATGTAAGGGACTACTATTTAGGACCAAATTTACAAGGATACTATATAGGGAGTTGAGCAGCAAGATGTCTGTTCCCATTGAACTTGAACTTTTGCATGTCAGTACAGTCAAGGAAGCAATGACCCTGAAGGGAATTCTAAAATCTAGCAGTTTGGAGGAAGAAACTATTTGAGTAGAAGGTTTACAGCATCTCAGGATCTCTACTGTTAAGGGGTGGGATTTTGCTGCTTGTTGGGTTAGTTGGGTCTTTATATCGAAGGGGTACAAAGTGCTTGGAGTTCGTCAAAGCACATTCAATTAAAATACTAATAAAACAAGTACAGCGATGCAATATTTCGACAAAAGGTTAGGTGAGCAAAAGAAGGTCTACTTATAACCAAGTAGAACTTCACTGAACAAAGATTTTTTTAATATGGAAATTCCAATCTTTGGAACACAATAGCATTGGGTTGCTTTCATGCTGATTACAATATGGTCGTTTTTTTTCTTTAAATGTCAATAAAATATTCGTAAAGACATAACTTTAAATAATCAGGAGACTAGTAAATGGGGCTTGGGTTCACTTTTGCCAGCTTTGTAACTTACACTTCTCTTATTTTGCCGTTTAGTTCTCATCCATGGGCAATGTTTCTAAGAAAAGGGAGAAACTGCTGTTTTCTGTTTTGAAAAAAAAAAAAATAGTTTTAAAGGACAAAGTTTCCGAAACAAAAGATACAAGATGAACTAAATAATTTAGGTTTAACTAAAAAGTCTAGTGAGATCATTTTAGTTCTTTTTCTTTTTTATAGGAAGTTTTTATTCTGCTTATTTATATGAGAGTTTCTACACAATATACTAATAATGAACTGAGGGAACAGCTTTTGTCGTTGCTCATGAAAATTGGTGGATATTCACTGATGTAACCTAGTTACCTTAAAGTTTGTTTTATATGGGCAACTTTTTTTTTGATGAGAAAGCCACATGAAACATGGCTCCTCATGGCACTTGCGACACAACTAAAACAAATTTGATAAAAATACATTAAATATTAAACCATAGAAAAAAATATTTTTTAAAACATTTGTCTTAGACATAGAAAAACGTTGACTTTTCTTTTTCATTAAGAGATCTTTACTATAAAAAAATCGAAATTTTGTGCATAACAAAATGGTGATACCATCGCAAAGTTTGGTAAAAATCTTCTAAAACAAATATTAGTTTTGCTATTAAAAACCCCTTCTTAACTCGTGTTTGACCAAACACCAGAAGTTCAGTAATCCAGCAATGGTTCAGTCAAAAGTCATCTGAAACAATACTTTTTTTATTTTTTGCTTTTAAACTGCATATGTACCAAACTGTTAAGACGTATTTTCTCTTTTCAACCCATGGCATGTCAAGCACAATAAAAAAACGTCTCCGGCCAGCAAATTATGTGGTTTTAAAGTGCCCACAATATTTATTAGCAAAATATTTAATACAATACAATCAAAGTACAGACAATTAATTAATTTGCTGAATCAGTATCTAAAACAGTGTAGCATCAATAAAGTTATGTGCAGGGCCCCTTTCCATGTGTGATATGGTATTACAATTATCTAGATATGATACAACTATTGATAGAGCAGCTGTTTTTAGCGCTACTTAAGAGTTAGGTATTCTGTACTACCAGTCAGAAACAACAGCCAGACAAAATGTTAAACCTGTATATTAAGCCTGTTAGAACAAGATTGATTTAGACTGGTCATGTGAAATGAATGACAAAAAGGTATCCACATGTTGTCCAGATAAAGTTAGAAAAAAAAAAAGCAAACAAAATAGCATTTACCGTATGACAACATAACATCGGTGAGAGAGAGAGCTTGCAGTGAATTGGGGAGACAATCAAATTACAAATATATTTCTACACTTTATCAAGAACCTTCAAATGGAACAGAGATTTATTGGACCAAATATGAAAACAGTACCCCATACATGGTCTGATAGTAGATTTATGGAGATAGAGAATAGCCTCAGGTGTGAGAAAGTGTTTAGAACGATAGGGAGAATTGATTGATTACAAAAAGCAGAAAGAGCAGTGGAGTTAACATATGAACTCCAAGAATGATGCCTGAGAAAAACCTAGATGTTTCAGAGTCGATTATTTTCCTCAAGAGCATCTATGAGAATCTTAGGAAGAAAAGAGGCATGCCTACAATTGAAAGACCCAAGCTGAATCTTAATAAACCGCTGAGAAGTATTTTCTGTTTTCAGCTCATGGCATGTCGAGCACAATAAAAAAGAAAAGTGTTCATCAAGCAGATTATATGGTTATGGGCTCACATTTCAAAGTGCACTCAATATTTATTAACAAAATATTTAATACAATATAATACAATCAAAGTGCACACAAGTAGTCTATTTGCTGAATTGGTATCTAAAGCAGTATAGTCTCAAGAAAGACCACGTGCAGGTCTCTTTCCATGTGCGATATAGCATTACACTTATCCTGACATGATACAACTGTTGATAGAGCAGCTGTTCTTGGTGCTACCTAAGAGTTAAGGCTCCTGTACTACCAGTCGGAAACAATAGCCAGACAAAATATCAAACCTGTATATTCAACTTCTCCAAACAAGAGTGGCATAAAGTAACATGTGAACTCGAGTGACAAAAAGGTATCCACATGTTGTGCAGGTAAATAAAAGGAACAAAATGGCATTTATCATATTAGGGTTGAGTCAGCTTTCTAGGGAATGTTAAATTCACAAATGATCCCTAGTGCCACACACACACACATATATATATATACACACACACACCGGTCAGTAAAGTTGATGACATTGTTGTTTTTTTTTTTTTTTTTTTTTTTTTTTTTTTATAAAGGTATTGACGTTCTCCCACATTCAGATCCTGCTTATCCCAAATGGTGACCCATCTGGTACTAAGGAGGATCAAGGTCACTAACTCTGCTAACTTTTCAAGAACCAGTGTATCAATTTTATTATGCTGTAAAAGGCGGCATGGTGGTGTTCATTGTCCTAATCGGGAAACAAGCAGTTTTACTGTGATTTTACCTTTGTGCCTGACTATTAATTGAAAGAGTGTGCACCAGGTAACAGGTACAGCCTACCTACTTTCTACGCATTTCTAGATGTGCAAAACCGAATACTTTTTTTTTTTTTTTTTTTAGTCTAGGAGGGATGTTTTAAAGACTAAGGAAGCTTCCCTCATCCAGTCATTCAGCGATAGATGTTTGCCAGAATTTGATGAAAGTCAGCCTCCTTGATAAATGCATTGCAGCTGCATATTTAGAAATTCACATGAGACAAAAACTACAACAAAACTTAATCTGCATGATGATCAGTACAAAAATGAAAAATGAAACTGGAGTTGATTTGATGCACACACCACCTTGTCTTCACTTAAGATGCATTTGAATTGAAGTGTCTGCAACAAAATCCTTCACATTAATCCTTAATGCATCTGATAATTTTTTTTTTTTTTTTTTTTTTTTAATAGAGAAAATCACTTATCACAACAACGCATTCCGTCTCCAAACTAGTGAAGAATTTAACTTTTAATAGCGTTCAGAAGATTTTTTTTTTTAAATTAACCGTTAAGAGAAAGCGTGATTTTATTCTGAACTTTAACTAATCACGTTTTAAGCAACTTATGATATAAAACAAAATCGGATGGGGGGGGTTTCTTCCGAAGGTTAGTTGGTGACGTTATAAGTAATTGCGAGATAAGATGGGAGCCAGAAATTAGGGGTGGGGGACTGAAAATGATAATATAATGGATTATACAATATTTAAGATCAACTTGGTAGATAAACATTTATGGACAAGAAAAAAAAAAAAAAAAAAAAAAAAAAAATTAAAGCTAGCATTTAATACAACAGAAATACATAAATTAAATACTGAAATAAAATGTAGTTATTAATATTTGAATCTTAAAATAAAAAGTGCGAATTAATAGAGAAAATCACTTATCACAACAACGCATTCCGTCTCCAAACTAGTGAAGAATTTAACTTTTAATAGCGTTCAGAAGATTTTTTTTTTTAAATTAACCGTTAAGAGAAAGCGTGATTTTATTCTGAACTTTAACTAATCACGTTTTAAGCAACTTATGATATAAAACAAAATCGGATGGGGGGGGGGGTTCTTCCGAAGGTTAGTTGGTGACGTTATAAGTAATTGCGAGATAAGATGGGAGCCAGAAATTAGGGGTGGGGGACTGAAAATGATAATATAATGGATTATACAATATTTAAGATCAACTTGGTAGATAAACATTTATGGACAAGAAAAAAAAAAAAAAAAAAAAAAAAAAAAAAAATTAAAGCTAGCATTTAATACAACAGAAATACATAAATTAAATACTGAAATAAAATGTAGTTATTAATATTTGAATCTTAAAATAAAAAGTGCGAATTAATAGAGAAAATCACTTATCACAACAACGCATTCCGTCTCCAAACTAGTGAAGAATTTAACTTTTAATAGCGTTCAGAAGATTTTTTTTTTTAAATTAACCGTTAAGAGAAAGCGTGATTTTATTCTGAACTTTAACTAATCACGTTTTAAGCAACTTATGATATAAAACAAAATCGGATGGGGGGGGGTTTCTTCCGAAGGTTAGTTGGTGACGTTATAAGTAATTGCGAGATAAGATGGGAGCCAGAAAAAAAAAATCTGATAATGTTGCATACTGGATCACAACAGGGGGCATATGGTAAACGAGACAAACTCATCATGCAAAATTATATTTTATTTGCTGTAGGATTAATAAGAATAAATCAAACTTCGATGCTTGGTAGGTTTTCTTAAATCCTGGCTCTTGTGGAAAGGTTAAGAAAACACCTGTGTAATATTATCGCTGCTATTATACAATACAGAATCTTCAAAAGAAACAGTCAATACATTAAAAGTCAATGTGTTCAAAACTAATTATGATTCATGAACTGACGATAAAAGTGGAATATTTATAATTGAATCGAAGATTTATATCCAATCTGTTGCTAAGGTTGCTAGAAAATAAAATATATATATATATATATATATATACACGAACATATATACATATCTATATAAATAAAACAGTAGACATATGTGTAACTATCTAACAGGTAAATTATTGAATTACTGGTCACATAGCACTGAAATTCTCAGGAAATAATATTCATGCACCAAGCGTGGTTTATAGCAAATAATATTTTTGCTTACATGCATGTATATCGCATACGCACATCGGCAAATTTACATGTAAAATGTTCATGCTTTTTTTACGTGCTCTGGAGTTCTCTATGAATTAACAAACTTTCAGTTTTGGGGTGGGGCTGGAGAGAGTAATGTCCATTTTGGGGTGGTGCAATCTCCCACAATGTCATATTCCAAAAAATATGGAATAACTATGGAATCATATTCCGGAAATGACATTATTTCTCTTACTAATGTGTTGTTGGCGGTTGTGGTAGTAAGGGGGGGGGAGAACTATATGAATATTGAAAATTGTGGTAAAGTAAAAGTTGCCTAATGATAATTCGCATCAATGCATTTATGTAATTATTTGGAAAACCTGTTGAGTTATGGTCAAGAAATGATACCATTTCACTTAAAATGATGGTGCCAATAGTAGGGAGGGAAAGAACACAGTAATGTGGAATTTTGTAGTGAAGCAAGGGTTGCCTAATCACAAAGCTTCTAAACATATTTGTTGATTTGTTTGTAAAGCCGGTTGAGTAATCTTCTGAAAATGACGTCGTTTTTCCAAAAAATTTTGATTTTCGGTAGTGGTGAAAAAATGAAACAGAGTAATGGAGAATTTGATAATGAAGCAAGGGTTGTCTAATCACTTAACTTTGTCAATGTATTTATGCATTAATTTTTAAAATCCTGCTAAGACATCTTCCAAAAATGACAATTTATCTTACAATAATAGTGCCGATAGTGAGGGAGGAAAGAAATGCAGTGATGTTGAAATTTATGATGAACCAAGGGTTGCGAACGCATTAACCAACACAATGTAATTATGTATTAATTTGGAAATCCTAATGTCCCATCTTCTAAAAATGATTTCAATTTTCTTAAAATCATGGTAGCCTTGGTGGGAAGAGAAATAATTTCATATATGTTGTACAATACCTGTTGAGAGTATGTTAGATTGTTTCATATATGTATATACATTACCCGTCCCAAAAAGGGTAAAATTATTTCATATACATTCTGTAAATTACCTGTCCTAGGGAAGGTACAATTATTTCATATGTGTAATAGCCGTGCAGGGGCAGGTAAAATACTCTTTTGCTCGAAATAGCAAATGATACATACACATAAAAAATTCCTCTCTTCAAAGAATAACAATTATATTCAAAATCAACTTACATTTCCTAATTGTTTATATGACCCCGAGCACCGTTGGGTAGCCCAGCTAGTATCTATATACATATATACATACACAAACATTATTTATATATATATATATATATATATATATATATATATATATATATATATATACACACACACAGTGTGACCCCAAAAAACTGAACCCCAAATCTAATTAGGCCCCGTTTCTTAGTGTTTTGTCCGAATGAAATGAAACTTTTGTCATAACTAGTTTATTATATTAAAAACATCCATAAAAACACTAGGATCTTTGACCTTTTTTTCTCCGTTCTACAGCATATGTTCTAGATGGTCTCCATTTAGTTTTTGTTTTTTTGGGGTCACCCTGTATGTATGTATATATATATATATATATATATATATATATATATGTGTATATATATATATATATATGTATGTATATATATATATATATATATATATATATATATGTACATACACAAACATATATACATATACATATGTACATACACAAACATATACATATACATATGTACATACACAAACATATACATATGTACATACACAAACATATATACATATGTACATACACAAACATATATACATATGTACATACACAAACATATATACATATGTACATACACAAACATATATACATATGTACATACACAAACATATATATATACATATATATATGTACATACACAAACATATATATATATATATATGTACATACACAAACATATATATATATATATATATGTACATACAAAAACACACATATATATATATATATGTGCATACACAAACATATATACAGATGTACATATATACATATATATACATACACAAACATATACATATATATATACATACATAAACATATACACACATATGTACATACATAAACATATACACATATATATATATACATACACAAACACATACACACATATACATATATACATACACAGCCATGTACATATATATACATATATATATATATATATATATATATATCGTAAAACTGGTAATTAGTAAAAACCTGAAGAGAGTGCTTAATACTATTGCAGAGCAAATATGTATTTTATTTTTTTATTACCGTTTTATCTGTTTCATTATATATGATTCAGATGTTGGCCCATGTTTACGATCTAACAGCCTCGTCAGACCTTATAGACTTCTGTAAGTCTGACGAGGCTGTTAGATCATAAACATAGTCCAACATCTGAAACATATGTAACCAACGGATAAAACGGTAATAAAAAAAATAAAACACACACACACACACACACACACACACACACACACACACACACACACACATACATATATATATATACATTCAAAAACATATATACATATATATATACATCCATAAACATATATACATATATATATATATCCATATATATATACATATATATAACTACTTCATTTACTCACATAAAATTAATATACGAAAGTATAAATTTATGCATGAACTTCAAGTATTTACTTCAAAAGTGCTCAATACGTAGGTAGAGCTAGTTAGTAAGCTATAAAATATATATGGCGATTAAGCTACACTGAATATTCCGCGTTTCATCCACTCTAGGACTGTTCAGGCTTTCAGGAAAAAGCCTTAAGAGTCCTAGGAAAAACTTATAAGTGAATGTTTGTAAAAGTGAGAAATACTAATTTTGGTTAACACACGCAATAAAAAAGAGATGTTATTTATGCCCTTGGACGAAAACATATGTCATAAATTTCATTTTAGCAGCAGCAGCTATTTAGTCTTTGTGCAAAACATGTTACAAAAATGCGATTTACTAGGACCCTTGCTTTAAAAAATCCTTTTATTTAAAAAATACATGGAATTTAAAATATAAATATGGATAAATTCTTAACAATGAAGAATGGAACTACTCATTTAATAGTATATTTTTTAGGTAAGTCATTTTTTGGCATTTATATATATACATATATTTATAAGCAAGTCAAAATATGTTGATTTTCTTTATATTTTTTTTAAAGAAACAAATATTGCATTATTTGCTATTAAACCTGTTATTTTTTAAAAATTGGTCTTTGCTCTTTTAATTGAAAAAAAAATTAGGGTTTGAATTATATTTTCAAGTAGTTATCAGCTTAAAAAATAGTAAGTTGAATTAAGGTTCTGATCATCATTTTTAATGGCCACTTTCTGATACACCTATAGAACCTCTCCCAAACATACTGGCAATAATTTGGTTTCGTCCTTCCCTTCAGTGTTTCCAATAAGGGGGATTGATTTACTAGGATTTGTATTATTAAAATTATTTAATTGTTGAATTTTTTGCATTTTGGTTAAATTTGTTAGTTTGCTAGCGCTAAAAGCCCACACAAAAAATTGAACAAAAGACAAAATTAAAAAGAATGGTGCTCATGCAGAATTTACCCCCCCCCCGGCACTAGATTCCAATTAGTTTAGGGTTCGACCGGCAATCACTGGATTCAGCTGAGCGTTGTTCAAATGTTGAAACACTAAATCAACATTTTATTTATTTTTTTGCATAATTAATTAATGATGGGAGTATTTTTTCTGTTTATTTTCTTAACATCTATTGACAAAATAATTGGTACATTCTCTTGAAAAAAACCCTAACTTTTCTTTACTTTCACCTAACTATTTACAGTGTTCATATAAAGTATTCATTTTTTTCTTTTTATTATAAAAATTCTGTTTACAAAAAGAAATGTTTACTGCCAACTTTCTTTTTAAAAAAAGTGCAAGTTTTCCTAAAAAAAAAACAAAAAAACTTTCACTTAACAATTTATGGTAAATAATTCACCTTTTCTTGGGGAAAAAACAACTTTTATTGATAAAAAAAATTGCAAAAATAATAAAATAAATAAACAATACAAAATACAATTTTTTATGAGAAATGTTTTCCATTTTAACAAACTTTTTCTTAAAAAATATAAACTTTTCAATCAATGTTTTTACAATTATATTTCGATTCCCAGTAAAAAAAACCAAAAAAAAAACCCAACCCACTTCTCTGTAAAAAAACAACAAAACAATCATTTAAATTAATTTGTTGTTGGTCTTTCAAAGGCGCTTTAATTAAAAAAAAATGTATAAAATTATTTATTTGTTCGAAAAAAAAAAAAAAAAAAAAAAAATACACACACACACAAACGAAAAAATAAACAATTTGTTTTGGTTTTCAAATGGCGCTCGCCCAGTTTAAACTATTATGAATATATCATTTCAATTTTCTGTTTTTAATAATAATAAAAAAAAAATGTTCCATGAAAAACTTTCTCATTCTTATTAATTAAATAGAAACATTTCCAATTAAACAATTATGGATATATGTTTTTTTTTTCACTTTCTTTATTTACTTTTTTCATAGTTCTTTCCAGAAGTTAAATTTTTTTGTTTTTTTCGAACAAATAAATAATTTTAAACATTCTTTTGAATTGTCAAGATTAATTTTCTCCAGTAATATCGGTTTACCAAGTTTCTGGAAGTAATAAATAATTTAACGTTTCCGTCAGTAATAAATGTTAATTTTGGTAAATTTATTCTTTCCCTTTCCGGAAGCAATCGTTCGGCCATATAATGATGTCTCCCCTAGATTTGGATAGCAAGTGCGTGAAAAAAAATGGCGTCTCCAATGTCGGCAATAAAGGGTAGAAGCACAATTTTATTCATTGTTGATTTATTCAAACAATCCTTTGGAAAATAAATATTTAAAATAAAGTGGTCCTTAGGCGTTGAGTTTTATGGCGACCAGCAGAATTATTTAATGGTTGCTCCCTTAGCCCCCCCCTTAGTCAAGGCTAACGCATGCGCACATAACATTTATCATTTATTTACTTACGTTGCCTTTCCCACTTTTACAAACATTATTTATTTACGTTGGCTTAACTCTCTTCATGAATATTGGAAAAAAGTTTTACTCTTTATGAATATTAAAAGAAAAAAGTTACTAAACATTTATTAATAATTTCTCACTTTTACAAACATACCTGAAAAAAAAAAAACTAAACCATGTATTGATAATTTCTCACTTTTACAGACATTTTTAATTTACATGAGTGGATAATTTTTTGGGTAAATATTTACATTTAGGTTCACCTCCACAATTTTTTTTTTAAACGACGACTTTTATTGATAAATAAATCTACTTCTCTGCAACGGGCACTGAACCCCCCCTTTTTTTGTTTTAAATAGTATTTTCGGGTGGGTATGCTGATAACAAATATCAGTTAAATTTTGCAAATATTTTTCGCCCCACCCCTCCAAAAAGTGGTGTTTATTCCGGAAGCTATTCTTAAGATGAGGAGGTTGGCGGTGATTATAAGGTGAACCTAATCTAAAAAAAAAAAAAAGAAGTTTTTTAAATGATTAAAATAATTTCCCACTTTTACAAACATTTTTACATGCGCACATAAGCAACTATTTTTTTATTAACGTTTTTAAAACTTTTTTATTTAAAAATTAGTAAATTTCAATGAATAGAATAATAAATCATTTATCATTAATAGGTGTTTTTGGTTTTGTGTTGAATTAAACTTTTTTTTTTCATTACAACAATAATGAACCACTTTAAATCTTCCGGCATGCATTTAAGGGTTACGAAATTATCAATAAATCGTTTAGTTACTAAGCTAACGTCAGTAAATAAAAAAAATGTTACGTGCGCATGCATTAGCTTAGAATAGGGGGGGACTAAGAAAGCGACCATGGAACTCAACGCCCAAGGAGTACATGAAGTGACACTTATGCACTTATGTTATCGTGCTATTTTTTAAAATAGTATTTTCACACTAAATTCAAATTTTACAATATCTTTTTCTTTTATTAATTTGTTAGGTGAAAGTACAGATAACCCGGTCCGTATCTAATGTGTGGAAAATCTAGCTCCTAAAAAAAAAAAAACGGGTACTCTGGATAGTAACAAAAAAATTAAAATTGCCTCAGTTTCGAAAGATTTCTTCTCTACTGAACGAGAAAAAAAATGGTGAAGTGTAGTTCACCTTGTTTCTCTCCCCCTCTCTCTTCCTCTCTTAATATCTCTCTCTATCCATCTCTCCCTTTCCCTCTCTCTATCTTTCTCTTTATATCACCCTCTCCATCTCTCTTTGAACCCCTTTCTCTCTCTAACTCCCTGTATCTCTCTCTGCTTTCCTCTGTCTCGCCCTCTCTGTTTCTAACTCTCGCCCTCTCTCTGTCTATCTATCAATCCCTTTATCTCTCTCTATCTCTTTCTCTTTCTCTATTTTCCTCTCACTTTCTCTTTTCTATCTATATATCTTCCTCTATCTGTCCATCTCTAATCCCTCATCCTATTTTAGTCTCCTAAATTAATTACAGTGAATAAGGCATTGTCAAAACATGGATAAATCCTATTTTAGTCACCTAATTTACTGACTGAGAATAGAAGTTATTTGGAAATTACTGCTACCTTGAAAAGTAGTGTTTTTTAGAAATTTACCTATAAAGTTCGAAGTTTAAAACCTTTTATTTTTAAACCACGTTGTTTGTTTTTTCTTTTGTTTTTTTATGAAACCTTGGTCCTTGCTCCTTTAATTGAAAAAAAAATTAGGGCTTCAATTACATTTTTCGAGTAGTTATAAGCTTGGAAAGACAGGGGGTAGAATAATTCACGCCTCCCATTTTGAAATGTCTATTAAAAAGTAAATAATTTATTCACCAAAGTGTTATATATCACAAATTAAAGAGAAAAGGTCAATAAATAATATATTCAAATTTAAAACAAAAAAAGTAGTGTTTTTTAGAAATTTACCTGTAAAGTCCGAAGTTAAAACCTTTTTTTTTCAAAAAACATGCTGTTTGTTTTTTTTTTGTTTTTTTTTAAATGAAATCTTGGTCCTTGCTCCTTCAATTGGAAAAAAAAATAGGGCTTGAGTTACATTTTTCGAGGAGTTATAAGCTTGGAAAGACAGGGTGGAATTATTCACTATTTTTCATGAAATTTCTGACACACCTACCAATCAACCCATGTTAAGAACGGCTTTCGGAATAGACACCCCTAACCTTGCCAGCATACCCGAAAAGCTATAAAAGTTGGCGTGTCGAATGTGAAT